>NW_026652277.1:9873-266429 GCF_009828535.3 Hylobates moloch | reverse complement strand
CACACACACACACACACACACACATCAGCCTAGGCCTCCACAACACACACACACACGCGCGCACACACACACACACACACACACACACACACACACACACAGAGCTGCCTAGGCCTCCACAGGGCCAGGGTGTTCAGTGTCACTGTCTTCCTCTCCACCTCTTGTCACACTGGAGGGCCTTCAGGGACAATACGTGCACGGAGCCATCACCTCCTAGGATAACAATACCTTCTCCTGGAAGACCCTCCTGAAGGACCCACCAAGGCTGTTTTACAATTTACTTTCTTTTTTATAAGTAGGAGGATGCTGTAAAATAACAAAGTACAGTAAATGTATAAACCAGTAACACAGTCGTTTGTCATCATGGTGAAGTATTAGGTTGTGTACATAATTGTATGTGCTCATCAAAAACCTAACCCACTGTGCCCAAGTAGGCTTCGTCTCCAAGGTGCAAGGTTGTATCATACACAAATCAAAAAATGTGATTCATCGTGTAAACAGAACTGAAGACGTGATTGTATGTGCTGTGCTTTTATATGACTGCAGCACAGGTTTGTTTAGACCAGTTACCACCACCAATGCAGGTAATGTGGTGTGCTGCAACATCTCTGGGCAGTAGAAATTTTTCAGCTTCATTATAGTCTCATGAGACCACCGTCGTACATGGACTCATCCTTGACCAAAGCATTGCTATCCTGGGACCTCAGGCATGCTAATTTTTAAATTTTTTGTAGAGATGGGGTCTTGCCATGTTGCCCAGGCTTGTCTTGAACTCCTGGGCTCAAGCCATCCTCCCACCTCAGTCTCCTAAAGTGTTGGGATTATAGGCATGAACCGCCACACCTAGCCTACAAAAACATTTGTTTTAATTAGCTGGGCGTAGTGGTGTGTGCCTGTGGCCCCAACTACTTGGGAGGCTGAGGTGGAGGATCACTTGAGCCTGGGAGGTTGAGGTTGTAGTGAGCTGAGATCACGCCACTGCACTCTAGCCTGGGTGACAGAGCAAGACCCTGTCTCAAGAATGCAGATTGCAACAGATTGTAACACTTTGAGTAAAATAGGAAATTTTCCAACTATTCAGATACATAGATGAACAAATGGCAAGCTTGATGAGAAGTGAGGATTTCTATAGTAGCCATCCACGAAATAGTCAGAGGAAAGAGAGGCTTCACGGTGGAAAAGTCTGAACCAGGTGATCCAGGCAAACCTCAGTGATGGTGAAGCCCGTAGCACATGGTGGGTGTGATGAGGAGAGCAGCATCCGCGATACTCCTGCCAAAGACGCCTGCCCTGGATCTCCCCATGTGGAAGCACCGGCCCCCAAGTTAGGGGGACAGACTAGACAACGCACCTGCCTAGAATCTTCCAAAAGCCTGGTGTCGTGAGAGTCACAGAAACATCCAGAAACTCGCTCTGGGCAGAGGGAGGCTGAGAACCGACCACTTACAGTGTGTCTGTGCAAACTGGACCCTTTTGCTACAGAGGATGTAATCGGGGACAGCTGAAGAAACTTGAATAGGGTCTGAGCTGGGACAGAAGAATGTGTTGGTTTTCTGATTTTGATGGCTTAGTTGTTTATGGAGGAAAATAGACTTGTTTGTTGGAAATCCCCCCTGAAGTGTCTGGGGTTAGGCATCAGGTCAGTGATTCACCATTAGATAATCCAAGGAGAGAAAATTATTTTAAATGTACTTGTAACTTTTCTATAACTTTGTGATTATTTGAAAGTTAAGTAACACAAATAATTTGTGTTCTCATCCTAAAGCTTTCTTCTGTCATAGAGGATTGTTTATCTGAGACTTATGAACATAATGGTATTGTTTCAAAATATTTTTTAAGATTACACCTGTTTTTAAAAATTGTGTCAGATAGCCCATAATCATGTATTGGAAGATTCAATATTATTAAAATGGCAGTTCCCCCCACATTGCTTTATAGGCTCAATGTAATTCTATCAAAATCTTGGCAGGCTATTTTTTGGGGGGTTTTTTTGGGCAGAAATTGATAATATCCTAAAGTAAATAGAAAGGATCCACAATGGTCAAAGCAGTTTTAAAATAGGGTAACAAAATGGGAGAATTCAGAACTTCTCATTCCTGATTTCAAAAATACTGCAAAGCTACAGTAACCAAAACAATGTGGTACTGGCATAGAGATAGACTGAGCTAGACTGATTATATATGAGAAATAGAATTGAGAGTCCAGAAATAAACACTTATATTTATGGTCAAATAATTTTTTAATAGAGTTACCCGAGCAATTCAATGAAGAAAAGAGTTTTTCAACAACAGATGCTGGGAAATTCGGACATTCACATGAAAAGGAAAAAAGATTAAACCTTGACTCAACGTCATATACCTAAGTTAGTTCAAGTGGATCATAGATCTTAATGTAAACAAAAATTATAAAAATTTTAGAAAACACAGGAGTAAATTTTCATGATCTTGGGTTAGGCACAGAGTTCACTAAAGGTACACTACATAAATACTGATAAATTGGACTTGAACAAAATTTAAAACTTTTGTATATCAAAAGACACAATTAAGTAGAAAGACAAGCCACAGTCTGGGAAAAAAATATTTGCAAATTATAAATCTCATGAAGCACTTCTAAGCACCTATGTAATAAATTTTTTCTCTCTTTTTTTTTTTTTTGAGACAGTCTTGCTCTGTCACCCAGGCTGGAGTGCAGTGGCTTGATCTCAGCTTACTGCCACCTCTGCCTCCAAGGTTCAAGTGATTCTCCTGCCTCAGCCTCCCAAGTAGCTGGAACTATAGGCATGCACCACCACGCCTGGCTAATTTTTTTGTATTTTTAGTAGAGACAGTGTTTCGCCATGTTGGCCAGACTGGTCTTGAACTCCTGACCTCAAGTAATCTGCCTGCCTCAGCCTCCCAAAGTGCTGGGGTTACAGGTGTGAGCCACTGCACCCAGCCTATTTAATAAACACTCAAACTCAGAAACAAGACAAGCAACATAAACACGGGCAAGAGATCTGAATAGATATCTCACCAGAAGAAGACATACAAATGGCCAATAAGGACATGAAAAGATACCTAGCATTAATTAGGGAAATGTAAATTAAAACCACAATGAGATGCCACTTCATACCCACTAGAATGCTGTCACTGAAAACACAGGAAATAAAGTTGGAGAGCTCGTGTTTTCTGACTTCAAAACTTACACTGCAAAGCAACAGTAGCCAAGAAGGTGGAAAAATGAATTCTCATACATTGATAGTGGGAATGTAAAATGGGGAAGCCACTGTGTG
The DNA here is from genome assembly GCF_009828535.3 of Hylobates moloch. Classification (NCBI taxonomy): domain Eukaryota; kingdom Metazoa; phylum Chordata; class Mammalia; order Primates; family Hylobatidae; genus Hylobates; species Hylobates moloch. Next base: position 263,158 of record NW_026652277.1, on the reverse strand, counting down.
GCATGATCTTAAGCAGACTTGCTGCATGACCCAGCAGCTGCACTCCTAGGAGAAGGGAAGGCGAACGTCCACTCAGAGACTTGGTGTAAGTTCCCTGGAACCTCGGTCAACACGAGGAAACTATCCGGGTGTCCGCTAGCAGGTGAACGAACAGGTGACGCCTGCCACGTCCACGCGGTGGGTGCTTCTTCGCAGGATGAGCTCAGAAGCACCTGCTGAGGGAGGGAAGTGTGGCTGTGTGGTATGACTGGGGCTAGGGTTGGAAATGGGACTGACTGCAGATGGACACGGGATCCCTTTCAGGTGATGGGAATGTTCTAGAGTAGTGACCATTTTATAACTCTTCAATTTTACTAAAAGCCATTTAATTCTGTGCTTAAAATGAGTGAAACTTAGGGTTGGCAAAGTATACCTAAATAAAGGCGATGGGTGTTTTAAAAAGAGTAGGCCAGGCGCGGTGGCTCATGCTTGTAATCCCAGCACTTTGGGAGGCCGAGGTAGGTGGATCACTTGAGGTCAGGAGTTCGAGACCAACCTGGCCAACATGATGAAACCTCGTCTCTACTAAAAATACAAAAATTAGCCTGGCATGGTGGTACACGCCTGTCATCCCAGCTACTCAGGAGCATGAGGCAGGAGAATCACTTGAACCCAGGAGGCGGAGGTTGCATTGAGCCAAGAATGCACCACTGCACTCCAGCCTGGGTGACAGAGTGAGACTCTGTCTCGACAACAACGAAAAATAATAAAGTGCTTCATTGCAGTAACTGAAGTGTGTAGGGAGACCCTGGGCTGGATGGCATGCCTGCTGGTAGAGGGAGTATGACCCAGGACCCCCAGGTGAGGTGAACCTGTCTTGTTGAATTCACAAGTTAGGGGAGTTTTCAGTTGTTGGTATGTTTTGTCAGGTTAGTAATCTGAAATCATCAAATTGCTAATGTGCAAATGTATATCACTTACCAAAATGTCTATTTTTATTCTTTTTGAAGTTAAGATCTAAAGAACAGCTCAGGATCCCAACATTCTCAGAGAATAATGTCTTGAGAATAAGCAGCCTGCTCTCAAGTAGGTTTGTCTTGTCCATAGCAGAATTTATTGCCAGTGCCAAAAATCAATTTTGGCTAATACAGCAATTAATCAACATTTGTCATATTGAGTGAGGTAAGGGCAAGTAGGAAATCATGAGTTGGGTTTTCTGTTTGTTTCTGCTGTCAAGATCTGTGTTTTCTTAATGTTGACTTCTTATTTATGCGGATGAGGAGGGAGGTGAAACTTTATTTAGTCTTCACAAGTATATTTGAAATTCTCTAGCCAGGAATTCACACTGGGTGCCCAAGCTTGTTTGTGTGCTGACAGTTCTGACAGAGCAAATCATTAATGCTGATGTGTATTTTTGAGGAAGCCACTTCCAGGGACACTTAGAAATGGTTAAAATGACTTTGGGAGTCCGAGGCAGGAGGATTGTTTAAACCTAGGAGTTCAAGACCAGCCTGGGCAACATAGTGAGACCCCATCTCCACAAAAAAAGTTTTAAGTTAGCCAGTCATAGTGGTATGTGCCTCTAGTCCCAGTCCTGGTGGTATGTGCCTGTAGTTCCAGTCCTGGTGGTATATTCCTCTAGTCCCAGTCCTGGTGGTATATTCCTCTAGTCCCAGTCCTGGTGGTATATTCCTCTAGTCCCAGTCCTGGTGGTATATTCCTCTAGTCCCAGTCATGGTGGTGTGTTCCTCTAGTCCCAGTCCTGGTGGTATATTCCTCTACTATTCCTCTAGTCCCAGTCCTGGTGGTATATTCCTCTAGTCCCAGTCATGGTGGTATATTCCTCTAGTCCCAGTCATGGTGGTATATTCCTCTAGTCCCAGTCCTGGTGGTATATTCCTCTACTCCCAGTCCTGGTGGTATATTCCTCTAGTCCCAGTCATGGTGGTATATTCCTCTAGTCCCAGTCATGGTGGTGTGTTCCTCTACTCCCAGTCATGGTGGTATATTCCTCTACTCCCAGTCCTGGTGGTATATTCCTCTAGTCCCAGTCCTGGTGGTATGTGCCTCTAGTCCCAGATACTTGGGAAGTGGGAGGATTGCTTGAGCCCATGAGGTCAGGGCTGCAGTGAGCTGTGATCACACCACTGCACTCTAGCCTGGGTGACAAAGTAAGACTCTGTCTCAGAAAAAAAGAAAAGAAGTGGTTAATATGGTAAGTTTTATGTTACATATGTTTTACCACAATAAAATTTTTAAAACTAAGACGAAATGGCCAGTTTACAGCAGAGTAATAATTCAAGGCCTGATATTCACCCCTTATGTGCCTAGCCCTGTTCTCAAAGGATTAACCCTTGAAAAGGTCACTATTTGCTATAAAGTCGTCCCTCGGTGTCCACGGAGGAGATAGGTTCTGGGACCCCTGCAGATACCAAAGAGCGAGGATGCTCAAGTCCCTGATATAAAATGGCATCGTACGAGCACATCACCTATGCACTTCCTCTCTCATGTTTTAAATAATTTCTGGATTACTTGTAATACCTAACACAATGTAAATGCTGTGTAAATAGTTGTACTATGTTGTTTAGTCACTAATGACAAAATCTACAAGTTAGGTATAGATGCAGATTTTTTCATGAATATCTTTGATTCATGGTTGAAGCCAGGGGTGAGGAACCCACAGACACAGAGGGCTGTGTGTCCTTTTGAAAAGAATAAATCAAGCTTTGGAATAGAGGATGAGGAAAGAAATGGAAAATTGCCCAAGAACGCCTTTGTCACGTTTGCCGAGGAGTAGTTTTTCATACTGAGGGTCCTGTTTGAAATAAATTTTGTTAGCCAACCTAATTTCCTTACATTTGTTTAGTTGGATTCTCTTATAAACAATTAAGAAAATTTTTAAATCAGATTGGCCACTTTAAAGAACTGGCTTTAGTATTATAGCATAGTAGTTAACAAGGCCTAACTCGTCAATCATAGTGCTATTTCACTGATAAAATTTTGTGTAGGCCTCTTGTGGCAGCTCATGCCTGTAATCCTAGCACTTTGGGAGGCCAAGACAGGAGGAGTGCTTGAAGCCAGGAGTTTGAGACCAGCCTGGGCAACATGACGAAACCCTATCTCTTAAAAAAAAAAAAAAAAAAAAAATTAGCCAGGCATAGTGTTGTGCATCTGTAGTCCCAGCTACTCGGGGGCTGAGGTGGGAGGATGGCCTCAGCTTGAAAAGCCAGAAGTTATAGTGAGCTCAGATCACGCCACTGCACTCCAGTCTGGGTGACAGAGTGAGACCCCTGTCTCAAAAAAAATAATAATAATTGTGTAGGTTGGGCATGGTGGCTCATGCCTGTAATCCCAATACTTTGGGAGGCCCAGGCACATCTTACGGGGCCACAGCAGGAACAAGAGAGGATTGCTTGAGCCCAGAAGTTCAAGACGAGCCTGGGCAACATAGTGAGACCCTACCACTGGGGAAAAAAAACAAACAAACATGCATGGTGGTGCGCACCTGCGGTCCTACCAACTCAGAGCCCAGGAGTTTGAGGTGACAGGGAGCTATGATTACACCACCGTACTCTAGCCTGGGCAACAGAACATTCTCATTAATTAAATTTTAAATCTTAGAACATGATTTATCTAGGATATTTTAATGTGTGGCATCTATTGTGAATTCATAGTAGTAAACAAAAAAAATTAAAACCATTAAAAATGTAGTTTTGACAAGTTTGTTAAATCACGCTTACCCCATCAATTGATGATAAAATATGTAATCTATCACTTCTTCATTTCTCTAAATCTGTTCTCTAGTATGAAGGTAAAATTAAAGAATGGTTATTTTTCTCTATTTCTTCTGTTTGGCGATTTGTTGGGATCATTTTTAAGTAAAAATCCAAACTTAAAAAGATTGAGTAACTTTAATTACGATAATTGTCTTTTTTTCACCCTGGCTGTCAGTTTTCTAAACCAGGTATAGGCCTACTCTTCCTTAAGTTGCTATTTGGTAAATATTTTAGGTTCTGTGGTCTCTGTCTGACCACTCAGCTCAAAGCTGCTGGAGACAATATTTAAACAAATGAGTGGTGGTGGCCCTGTTCCAATAAAACTTTATTAACAAAAACAGAAAGTGTCTGTGGTTTGCCAGCTCCTGTTCTGAAGCTGGACCTTTTTTTTTTTTAAAGCCAAAATTTGATCCCTGTGTTTTCAACTAGGAAAGAGGATCCAGTTTGCTGATGTCGCAGGTCTGAGAGACGTCACAGCATGCCAGCATTTAGTAGTCTTCAATGTGTGTTCGCAGTGGTAGTAACTGCCTCATGATTCTGTAGTACGTGTTTGCTTTTCAGAAGGCTTTCACGAACATGGTTGCAGTTTGCAGCGTTGGCTTTACTGTCCCCTTCTACAGACGGCAGCACGGGCTGTTACAAGTCTTCCTTGGAGTCAGTGCTGCCCTGAGCCCTCCAGCTTGCTGAGCTCCCGCCCTGACAGCCTCTTCTTTCTCTGCAGTGTGTATTCCGGGCACCAGTCCATCCTGATCCCGCCCTCCGAGCTGGAAACCAACCCCGCCTTGTGGCTTCTTGCTGTGAGTCAGTACAAAGTCCGAGACACGTTTTGCTCCTACTCGGTGATGGAGCTGTGCACCAAGGGGCTGGGCTCGCAAACAGAGTCCCTCAAGGTGAGCAGCGCCCTTGGCAGCTCAGCGCCCCCTGAGCCCACGGGGACTCCTTTCTAAGAAGGCACATCTGTGATGGGGTGAAGTTAAAACAGTCCTCCAAAAAACAGCCTGGGCTTAATCTAACGTCACCTGAGGCTTACAGACTGCCTTTATGTGAAAATGTTTTTAACGTGAATATTTCCCCATGACCACACACAGTAACCAGAATGTAAAATATTTTCAATGCCTGTCATTCCACTGGGTCTACTTGAAAGATCCTAAATTTGATTTTTTGTTGGGTGGATTCAGTGTTCTGAAGTGTTCAGTGTTCAGAAGATCTTAGGTGATGCTAACTTTATCTGATACTGGTGTTTAAGAAGGTAGATTTGAATTTAGCCACTCACTTTTATTTTCCTTGGAGACCCTGATTCGTGGGTCTGGACCCTAAGCTCAATTCATTTTACAGTTCAGTTAACAGTGTTGTGTTTCATTTTTTAATAACTGCTATTATGTAAGAATAATAGTATTTCCCTCCATTTAAACCAAGGACGTTTTGATAGGTATATCTTCGTGGTAAATTAAGTAGTCCTTAGCTCCAAGTAACTAGGAAGGAATAATCATCTGACCAGTTTTGATTAAATTTCAACTAACATTGTACTGTTTGGGTGTGTGTATGTCTTTGTATATACGTGGATTGTATTTGTGTCATCTACACACAGATGAGTAATGCAACAGTAACATTCATCTGTCCTGCATTGTTTTCCTAATGCATAAAGCTTGAACAGGAAAGCAAAATGCAAGATAAACTTTATGTAACGTAAGTAATTGTGCAATCATTTTAAGTTTTGTATTTATACAGGAAAAAGTTACACAGCATTATTCGTGTTCATGTATATTGTATTAGAAAGTGAGTACATTTTCATGACCTTCCTGTTGGCACATATATAAATAACCAGAATAAAATCATGACATAGTTGAGGGTCAGTCCGCATTTTACGTATTCATTTCACCTTACGATAGCTCTCTGAAATAGGAGCCATTATTGTCTGCATTTTAAAGCTGAGGAAACATACGTCACAGAGAAATTAAGTGACCTTTCCAGGTTCTTAGGCTGAACGAACCTGGAGCCAAATTTAGAATCTTTGGCTTCAGACCTGCTGTTGCAGCTGCATGCTGCTTTACCTCTCAGACGTGCGTGCGTGTGCATACGTAATTTGTATTACCCAGACTTGAGTTTTTCCTGTTTAACTCTGCGTGTGTGGGTGTCTGTACACTGAGCACGAATGTCAAAGCCAGCTTGAGCTGTGTGTCCTCCTTGCTCAGGACCCTTGTCGGCTGTCCGTGTGCTGAGGTTGCCTTGAAAGGGCTCGAAGGGCCTGACGGTCGGGGTTTTGGTGGCTGCCCCCTCAGCAGCTCTGGCTTCCACTCCAAGACGCAGTCATTCACGGTTCGCCTTCACATTCACAAGCCGTTCCTGTGGTTCCCTTGTTTTCCCTCTGCTCAGCCTGGGTAGTGCCACAGAGTGAGCTGAGCTTAACTCCTTCAAATCCTTGTATGACTTTTGCTGTTGTGCTCAGCTGGCTGAATTTGGTGTGGAAACTGAGATGTTCTTAATCATATGCTTACTGTGGAAACAGACACGCTTGAGAGTGAGAATAAATTCTTGGTGTAATGGGACATAAATGGAGCACTGTGTGTGAAGTTGTCTAAAAATTTCAGTTTTATATTCCTATATATTAAAAGGTAGGTTTTCAGGCTGGGTGTGGTGGTACGCGCCTGCAGTCCCAGCTACTTGGGAGACCACAAGGTGGGAGGGTCACTTGAGCCCAGGAGTTCAACTCCAGCCTGGGCAGCATAGCAAGACCCCATCTCTTTAAAATATGTAGATTTTTTCTGTTCCTCTCCAGTGTGTGTTCTGGTACATCCATGCCCAGAAGAATGTATCAAATACCAAACTGCCTTTAATCGTCTCAGCCAGGAAGTTGCTTTTCCTCAACCTTTTTCCTCATAACAGTTCTTGGTGTGGCTCCAGGTGGTTGTTTGAGACGTGTTTATAATTCCGTTCTTAATCATTTGAATAGCTGTGTGAATGTTTTTTCACCAGCTCCTGGATTTGTGACATTAAAGAAGTGGACACAGGCAGCCCTGGCAATGCATAGCTGTGTTGAGTTTCCCAGTGTTTATGTGGGGACCTGCGGGAAGGAGTCTCTGGCTCACTCCAAGCTCGGCACGTGGGGGCTGACGCGGTTTCTCTGTCATTATCTCCAGGCGCGAGGGCTGGACTTGTCCCGAGTGAGGACCTGCGTGGTCGTGGCGGAAGAGCGGCCTCGGATTGCACTCACACAGTCGTTCTCAAAGCTGTTTAAGGACCTGGGCCTTCACCCGCGGGCCGTCAGCACCTCATTCGGTTGCAGGGTGAACCTGGCGATTTGCTTGCAGGTGAGATTCGGCGATATCACGGCGCTGAGTCGGAAGCGTGGCTCCCGGGGTGGGCACAGGACAGACCGGCTCCACACATCTCCCTCGGCTGATGCTTAGCTACATTCAGAAGAGATCTTTCAGTCACGCATGGGGTTGGTGCAGATCTCTGTTTCTTTACAGTCTACGTTCATATCCATTATTCATAACAAACATTCATAGCACTTACTCTGTCCTGGAACGTTTTAACTTTTGTGACGGGCGTAGCAGTTTGTCCAGACCTCTGCTGTCGGACTTTTTAAAGATTAGATACTAGACAGATCAAGAAACCAGTCCCTTGAAGTCCTTAGTCCCATGTGTGTAGACGACTGCTGTAGGAAGAACATAATTACATTGAGCAGGTTCTGGGATTTGCTGCTGCAATGGCAGTTTAGAAACAGCAAAGCCGCACTTCTGGGAAACAGGCGTACGTGAAGGAGCTCTAGCAAGACAGCCTTGCGTTAACAGTGGCTGACAAGCCCCAGGCAGGGCTGCAGATTTGGTTCCTGGAAGAATAAGGGCTTCCCTCTCAGCAGGTGCTGGTGAGGCAAACGGTTGGCGTGCGTCACCTCCCTCTCCCTCTCCCCACCGCCTGTCCTACTTGTGATCCCAGGGTGATTGCTTAAGGTTGCTGCTGGGTGAGCCTCCGAAGGCTCCGTCTGCCCTTTTCGTGCGTGTCTAGGCACTTGGAGTTAGCCACGAGGTCAGAGGAGGGAACCTCCTCTCTTCCCGAGATCACTTCAGAAAAAGTAGCTGCAAAATGCTTTTCTTGATTTTCTTTTACTTTTTCTTTTTTGAGACAGGGTTTCACTCTGTCACCCAGGCTGGAGTGCTGTGGCATCACAGCTCACTGCAGCCTCGATGCCCCCCGCCCCCCGCCCCTGCTCACAGGCTCAAGCAACCCTCCCACCTCAGCCTCCCAAGTGGCTGGGACTACAGAGGCACACCACCACGCCTAGCTAATTTTTGTATGTTTTGTACAGATGGGGTTTCACCATGTTGCCCAGGCTGGTCTTGAACTCCTCAGCTTAACGATCTGTCTGCCTTGGCCTGGCAAACTGCTGGGATTACAGACATGAGCCACCGCACCCGGCCTTTTTTTAAATTTTCATACATGTGGTGTTCCTTGCTTCTGTCTTCCTTCTCTTTTAATTATTACAATAACTCCATTTTTAAGAAATTATAAATTACCAAATTTCTCTCAAGAGTCAGGTAAACCTTGTCCTGTGATTAAAATTAATACCCTTTTCTAAGAGGTCATCTGAAGAATTAGATTTATCTCACCAAACTAGTTCTTAAAATACTGAAATTTTCTCTCCCTATTCACCTTTTTCTGTTCCTCATAAATGTTTATCGCTGTCTATCCCATTAGGAGAAGTAGGAAATGCAGAAGTCTGCTTCTTAAATAAGTTCAGCAATAGTGTGATGTCTCACTTGTCTCCGTCCACCAGTGACAGGGACCCCCGGGCAAGAGCACATCAGTGATTTGCGAGAGATGGGCACTGGCCACGGCGAGGCTGCTGCTTCTGGCTTTGTCTCTTAAAATGTCGGGGTGGGGCTGAAGGGAGAGAGCAGAGTAACGCTTAGCACTGTGTCCTCCAGCAGGTGACAGAGTTCAACCCGTGGTGCAAAATTGGCCTCTTGTAGAGTACATACATTTATTCTCCTCTTTACTTTTTCATTTATTTCTATCCACCTGGATCCAAAATGTGTTTTTTGTTGGTTTTTGTTTTGTTTTGTTTTGTTTTTGAGATGGAGTCTCACTCTACCACCCAGGCTGGAGTGCAGTGGCGCGATCTCTGCTCACTGCAAACTCTGCCTCCTGGGTTCGCGCCATTCTCCTGCCTCAGCCTCCCGAGTAGCTGGGACTACAGGCGCCTGCTACTGTGCTGGGCTATTTTTTTATATATATTTTTAGTAGAGACAGGGTTTCACTGTGTTAGTCAGGATGGTCTCAATCTCCTGACCTCGTGATCCACCTGCCTCAGCCTCCCAAAGTGCTGGGATTACAGGCGTGAGCCACCGCGCCCGGCCCCAAAATGTTTTCAGATGGCTTACAAGGAAGGAGTACGCTCAGTAGGAGAAGATAAAATACACTAAAAACGAACCAAAACATGGAGGTGAAAGAAAAAAAGCACAGGAAAGGGACAGAGTGAAGAACAGAGTTGGTGTGCTGGTGTTTTCCAGAAGCCAGGCTTCTGAAGCGTGCCACCGTCCTTCCCTGGGCACTGGGGCGGGGCCAGACACGTGGTGGATATTGAATGAATGTGCTCTGTGAGAGTGTTGAGCATGGTTCTGTATTCTTAATAGGAAATAGCAATATGTTCTTGTGCAGAAGACAATTTCGCCAATATGACCGCTAAATCAAAATTCAATATTGCTAATCACGGGTCATGGTGCTATTTTGCAATCTTGGCGGCATGTTAAGCATTTTTGTCCACGTTCAGTTTTCTACTTGACCTATTCGTAACTCCTTTCGGTCAGTGTTTCCTTGTCTGAATAGTATTGGAAAATAGTTGGAAGTATCCAAGTGTCTACCAGCAGAGAGAAATTAAGTTTATGTACAAAGCAATGCAGGCTCACCTCCCCTTGCCAGAATCTTTGAGGGCAGGTGCGCTTCAGAATTAGGTTTCTGGCTTTGTGAGAGGTGACGTGGCACAGATGCCACACAAGATGCCACAGCTCAGTATCGCATGTGCCCGTGTTCCTGCAGCAAGGAAGGGTGGGAGCCCCAGACTTCAAGGGGCTCATGTCAGCCTAGGTCAAATTTTACTACAAAGAAACTTAAGACAAAGTTTGTGCCATCATCAAACCTTTCTCATAGTCAGTGAGATGGACAGTAGGCGTGTAGATAATTTTTTCAGGAAGTGACTCATTTTAGTAAAAGCGAGCAGTGAGAGGATAGAGTGCCATGGCCGCGGGGAGGCGTTCTGGGGGAGGGTGGTCAGGAACGCTGCAGCAGAGCACAGTGAAAGGGCAGAGCCGCGCCAGAGTCCAGCGAAGGCAGCCGTAAGTGCAAAGGCTTCAGGCAGAGCTGGTCTTTGGAAACACTCATTTTCTAGAATTTTTGCAAAATTAAAAAAACCTGATGGTGATAGAAACAAGCAGAGCGGCAGAAGCCCAGGATCCAGAGGCAGAAACCACCTCTCGCTCCCTGGCTCTCCGTAGAGCCCAGCACACAGGACATATCTGATACATTAAATGTACGGACCACACTGAGTGCTTATGAGTGGTAATAAGGAAAGCCTGAAATGTTTCTGAATTTTGTATACATTGAATTTATTTTTCTTTATAAAAGAATATTTTAGAAAACAAAATCAGAAAATACACTTTAGCCCAGGTGCCCCCGACTGACTGCTTCTAACAGCACTGGTTTCTCACTGGAGCCCCCGCAGGCCTTCCCTGACTGTGCACTCTGGTGGGGGATGCCTGATGGAGCGAGGGAAGAGTTTTATCTCCAGGAGATAGGGAGCAAACTCAGCAAAGAACATTGTCCAAAAGAGAGAGGGAGCCTCACCCGTGTGCAGCAGGGCTTAGGATGTGTCAGGGGCATCACGGTCGGAGGGGGTCCTGGTCATCGGGGAAGGCTGAGCTGCTCAGTTCATGATTATTACTGCAGGATTTAAAGGCCTCACCGGTGCTACTGGGCAGTGCTGTATCCTCAAGGGGGAAGCCGCATGCAGTTTTAGCAGTGCTGACTTGGCACCTGGACAAGCACATTGTAGAACATACCTGACACACGAAACGTTACAGGTGTACAGAGACACACTGGGCGTTTGTTTTTACTTTGCAAAAATCGGCTCCATCAGTGGCACTCTGGTCCTCCCACCTCCAGCCCCAAGCATCTGCCTCCCCTTCGTGCAGTTGTTCCTAAGCCACTTTCTCATGCAGTCTTTCCCGCCTCTGCTTCATAACCCGGACACTATGCTCGGCCTGGATGGACTCCCCTCCGCCCTCATCCTGCTCCGCCTGGGTCCCCTCCATGGGGCCTTGTCGAACTCGGTCAGCTGCGGTGCCCTCTTTCCTCTGAATTGCCAGTGTACTTTGTTCCTCCTCCTTCACACTTTCCACCTGCTTTATAATTATTTATCAACATGTTCATGTCTCTTCTGCTCTGTGAGTAGCTGTTTTACAGAACACAGTTTTTGTTTGTAGAGACAGGGTCTCACTGTATTGCCTAGGCTGGTCTTGAACTCCTGGCCTCAAGTGACCCTCCCACCTCAGCCTCCCAAAGCACTGGGATTACAGGTGTGAGCCACCACACTCAGCTAAGAGCATGGCTTTACGAAAGAATCTCCCTCCCCGAGTGTCCAGTGCCATCTCACATCATCACAGTCACTTCTGGATGTTGTATACATTTTGTCAAAATACTGATACTTGATTCTTTTTTTTTTTGAAACGGAATCTTGCTCTTGTCGCCCAGACTGGAGTGCAATGGCATGATCTCGGCTCACTGCAACCTCTGCCTCCCGGGTTCAAGTGATTCTCCTGCCTCAGCCTCCCAAGTAGCTGGGATTACAGGCACCTGCCACCTCGCCCAGCTAATGTTTGTATATTTAGTAGGGACAGGGTTTTGCCATGTTGGCCTGGCTGGTCTCAAACTCCTGATCTCGTGATCCTCCTGCCTTGGCCTCCCAAAGTTGATTCTTTTAACTGGCACTTTGTGTGTGTAAATACGATTCACATTAGAGAAATTAAACATATACTTCCTTGGCTAGAGTCTAGTCTCCCGTGGAGAATGACTTGGTGTGATGAATTTTCTCTAAAATGAACCCCTGGTGTGAATCTTCACCAGCTAAAAGCTCATACAACATCTGTAACTGTTCCTTGCAAATGAAAACCCAGGGTTTACTATTCTTCAACCTTCTAACAGCATTTTCCTCTCAAATAGGAAGTCTGGGGCTTGCACCTTAAGAGTCATTCACGCTGGAAAAACACATTCTTTAGTCATTGCATTGGATTCATTCTTTAGTCATTGCGCTGGATTCAGACAGCACCTAGTTGGTTGGATTGAGTCATTGCGTTGGATTCAGACAGCATCTAGTTGGGTATTCAGACAGCATCTAGTTGGTTGGATTGAGTCATTGCATTGGATTCAGACAGCATCTAGTTGGGTGGATTCAGTCATTGCATTGGATTCAGACAGCACCTAGTTGGTTGGATTCAGTCATTGCATTGGATTCAGACAGCATCTAGTTGGTTGGATTGAGTCATTGCATTGGATTCAGACAGCATCTAGTTGGGTGGATTCAGTCATTGCGCTGGATTCAGACAGCACCTAGTTAGGTCTTCCCATGCTCATTAAGGGTCCTTTTAGTCATTTTAAGATGAGAGATGAAGGCCCTGAGAAGTGAGCTTTCCTAATTGACAAAGCTAGGAAGTAAAAACAGAACAAAATTTAGAAGTAAAAGCTATTTGTTACTCTTAGGAGTAACATTTCCCAGAATCTTTAGCTGTAAAAATGACTTTAAAACAATTTCAATTTTTTGAATTTATGATAAAAGTGGACATTAGAAAATCAAATTATGACTCCTGTGTTTAATTAGCTTTCACATAAATTTCTCTTAGTATTATTAGAAGGTGTCACTTATTATTTGGAAATATATTTCTCACAGCCACAATTACTCTTCAAAAATGTAAGCTGGAAGGTCTTTTGTTGCATTAGGTTTAGAGATACTGTTCACTGTAACAGAAAAATGAGCACCCTCCTTCTAGTAGAAGAAGGGAAGAAAAACATGAGGTCTTCTGTTTTCCAAAAGAGACCTCGGTTGTTTATTTATTAGGAAAAAAACATAAACAGAAACTTTGATTTCTATTATATAGAAAAATAACTGATTTATCTGAGAGGGCAGCTTTATTATAAGTAGCTTTGTGGGATTATATCAACAGTAACTATTGCAGTGACCCTTAAATCTTGAAACTCAGGCAATGAAAGAGAAATACAGCCACCCTAGTAATAGAAGGAGTCATGGATTGTTGAAAGAAGTGAGCCGGGCACGGTGGCTCACGCCTGTAATCCCAGCACTTCAGGAGGCTGAGGCGGGTGGATCATTTGAAGTCAGGAGTTCGAGACCAGCTTGTGCAACATAGTAAGACCCTATCTCTACTAAAAATACAAAAATTAGCCAGGTTCAGTGGCATGCACCTGTAATCCCAGCTATTCGGGAGGCGGAGGCAGGGGAATTGCCTGAACTTGGGATGTGGAGGTTGCAGTGAGCCGAGATCGTGCCACTGTACTCCAGCCTGGGCGACGGAGCAAACAGAGCAAGACTCTGTATCAAAAAAAAAAAAAAAAAGATAAGAAATGTGGAAGGCTCAGGAGATGATGTAAATCTTAATTAATTCTCAAAATAAATAGTTATAATAATAAGACTTTCATTAACTTGAGCTCTCAGTTTCCTTGCCCTCCTACACTGCTTTTAGGTGAAGTATTCAATAAGGTGCTGTTGGGGATTTTGAAAGCCTCAGGGAATGAGCCACCGTCAGCAGGAACTTTATGCCCTTTCCTGCTGACACACGGCATCCCAGCCATTGCTGGGGATCATGGAAACTGTATTCCAGGTACCCTGCACATCAGCCAGCTTTCTGACCTGTAAGCAATGGAAACCTCCTTTGGCAGTTTGAGGCACCAGTGGGTGGCTCTCAGAACCACCAAGGGAGTAGGACCAGTGTTGGGACCGTGCGTCTAGGAACCGCTTGTGCAGCAGCTTGTTCTTGTGAGGACACCACACCTTGAAGTCTGCACTGCTGACCTTGTTCCTGGACACGAGACTTCCCCACCAGCACAGCATTCCCCAAACCTGGATCATGTCCGGACACCTTCACTGCCGACAGCAAGAGCCCAATTGCTTTATGCTGTAAATGGATCCAACTGGTTGATCATCTCCCCACACCCTAGCTTCCAGGAAGGCTGGGAAGGGGACTTCTGGTATTTTTACTTCCTATAGAGCCACAAGGGCTCTGTATCCAAACAGGACTCAAAAAGTGGAGGAGTTCTCCCGATACAGGAGGACAGTTGAGATGTATGGTGACTAAAGTGTGGCAACGGCGGCTGCTCCTGCCCCTCCCTTTGGCTGCCCAGCATCGCTGCGTTCGTCCTGCCCTCACGCATCTCCACAGCCCCAGGAAGCCACCGTGATGCAGCTGCTGCTTTTACATCTACTCAGGTACTCGCCCTTCATGCAAAGGGGAGACAAGCCAAAGCGTCTGGAATTACCATGACCGTCGTCAAACCCACGACTTTCTAGGCGATGCCTCCTCTTCCTCCGGTTCCATCACTGATATTCTGTGACCTACAGATGGAATTGTAAAATTTACAATTGAGGGATGAAGAGAGAGAAAAGAGGAGGAACATTCAAATTCTACCAGTGTTTTTGGATGTCTCACGTGCCCTAGGCACTGGTGGACACTGCACTGAACAGATAATCTTGTTGGATCTGCAGGGTGCTAAGTGAGTCTTTCCATCTGTCTCCAGGAATGTTGGAATCACCACCGGAAGAGTCTTAGGGACCAGGAGATCGTGATGAGGGTCCGAGGGTTGTAACTCCACAGCTTCAAGTGTTCGCCTGGCTTTCAGCGAGGGATTCTCTGTCACAGTCACAGAACATGCCTGGCTTTTAGCCTATGTCTTGAACCAAAAAACAAGAATCTGAGTTCATCATTCACTCAGTAAGTTCAACAAAAACAGCCGTGCCGCGTCACGTCTGGGTGCTTTCATCTGCTCTGTGGCTCGGCAGCCCCTAAACTAAAGCCTTCCCAGGCCCTCTCTCTAAAGTGTCAGAGCACGGCATCCAGGCTGCCAGCCTCATGGTGCTTTCTGCATAGCTACTCAGGTCTGCTGTGCCATTCAAAGCAGAAATAGGTAATATGTAAATGAGCAGGCATTGCCGTGCTTCAGTCAAACTTTATGAAAGCCAGTGTTTGGCTGCTCCTGATGACCAGCTTGCTGGTAGGTGGCCTGAGCTGGGTTCACACTGTCTGTGGCCCCCACCCCACCAGTAATCCATTCCAGAACCTCCATTTCCTGACAGTTTGTCACCTGCATCAGTGCCTGATGACAACATCCAGATCCATCCATTTGATGCCAACCATAGAAACAAGCTCAATTTGATGTTTGCAAATTTTTTTAAAATATTTTGGAATTCATTTTTTATTGAGATGTAGAAGTCAGAAGAGACTCTTGTTCCAACCATAACCATCAGAACAATCTGGTTAATACACAAATTCATCATTTTTAAGATCCATCAGGGAGCTGAAGACTCAAATGTAAATGAATTAAATTTCTTCCTAGGAGAAAAGAGACCTGTGTGTGGTTTTTCCCATGGCAGAGGAGCCAGGAGAAAGAATTTACCATAAAAAATGATAAAGCAAAAAGTTTCTGAACTTTTTAAAAAACATAAATGGCAGTATGTTGTTTACAAGGTAGATGAGAATCCCAGGGGAGTCCTAAAAGTGGATCCACTTTCTCTGAGGCACTCTGGACCTTTAGTGTGCAAAAGGCAGGGGCTTCTGAGGGCTGGGAGGTAAGCAGGAAAGCTGCTGGCTCCCCCTCCAGGGCAGCCTGGATCACCCAGCAGAGCCCTGGCTACCCTCCAGGGGGGCCCAGATCACCGTGGGAACTCCACTCACACTTCAACAACGGAGGTGGGATGAGGGCATAGCACATCCCTCTGCAGCGCCCTTGCCCTTCACCATGTGCAATATATTTGCCTTCCAAAGGCTAGGGGTGAGACTGAAGAGAGAATCACCCAGTTACCTAAAGTGGGTGGAAGGTCTCCTACCGTTTGGAAAGCAGATCTCTCGCCGTGAAGCATAGAGGACATCCAGTGTCAGTGTTCAAGCCCCGCATCCAGATCCTGCCCATAGGCTTGTAAATTCTTTTCTGGGGGTAAATGTTATTTAATCTTTGCTGTTCTTTTAAATACAATCTTCGTTGTTCATAAAACATTGTGTTATATAATCAAAATTTAAAAGACCTGCAAAGAAGCAAGAGAATTGGCCTCATGTTCATGAGAGGAGATGGCCCCTAGAAAGAGTCAGTAGAGAGACGTGCTGGAGTTATCAGAGACTTTGAAATAGATGTGATAGGTGAGGCCAGGAATTCGTTGAAAAGGTCTACAACATGTATGAAGAGGCGTGGGGTATTGCAGAAAGATAAAAACTATGAAAAAAAACAAAATGGAAATGCTGGAAATGAAAACTAGTATTAGAAATAAAATTCCCATGGTTTAATAGGAGACTAGATACAGCAGAGGAAAGACTCATTGAATGAACTTGAAGTCTGATCAACAGAAATGACTTAAGCATAAAACAAGGAGAAAAGGCATGAAAATACAGTGGAACAGAGTGTCTGAGGCCCGTGGTCTATCATACCTGTAGCGATCGGAGCCCCAGAAGGAGAGGGTGAGAGAAAATGGGGCAAGAGAACAATCTGAAGACCTATGGCCAGGAGCGAAGGGAAGAATCAACACAAAGATTCAAGAAGCTCAGTCAACTCCAGGCAGAGTAAATGAGAAGAATCACACCCAGACACACTGTTGTCCAAACACTGAAAGTCAATGGCAGAGTCAATCTTAAAGCCCCTGCAGAAATAAAACTAAGTAGGGGGAAGTGATAAAAACAACACTGAGTTCTCATCAGAAGTGCTGGAAGCCAGAATACAGTGGAGTCTGCATGCAGGCTGCTGAAAGAACTGATTCTCCTGCAGGAGATCTTTCGGAATGGAAGAGAAAAGCAGATACTTAGCCAACCTAGAGAATCCATCAGCAAATACGCATCACAAGAAATAGTAAGAATGTCTCAGGATGAAAATAAATGATAGCAAAATGAAGCCCAAATTTTTAAGAAGAAATGAAGAATACTGAAAAGGGTAAATACAAGAAAACGTTTTAGAATCTGTCAATATGTAGACATGTAAATATTTTTAGTTTGTTTTAAAAGTATTAACTGTTTAAAAATATGAACAGCTGAGGTGTTCGTAGCATGTGTAGAAATAACAGATGAGACAACAGGAAGTCGGGCTCCGGAAATGCACCATTGCAAGAATCTTCATTTTCATGACGCATAACGCTATGTGAAGATAGAATGCAATAAATCAGTAGGAATAACAGATGAGACAACAGGAAGTTGGGCCCCGGAAATGCACCGTTGCAAGAATCTTCATTTTCATAACGCATAACACTATGTGAAGATAGAATGCAATAAATCATGCAAAAAATACACAGAGAGTAAAGTGAAATACCACAAATATTCTATTCATGAGAAAAGGAGGCAGGAAGGGAGAAACAGAACAAAATGGACAAGTAAAGAACCAACAGCAATCACACCACTAAGGACGTGAAAAGTAAATGAACTGTGGATGATGTGATTGCTGAGGCTGGAATGTCTGTATCCAACTCCAAAACTTCTGTGTTGAACTATAATCCCTAACGCAGTAGTATAAGACATGAGGCCTTTAGAAGGTGATTAGATCATGAGGGTGGAGCCCTCACGAATGGGACTTCCGCCCTTATAAAAGAGGCCTAAAGGAACATGTTTATCCACTCTGCAGGTGCCTCCATCTGGGACTTGCTAGACTCCAGAGCTGTGAGCAAACGTTACCTAGTCTAAGGTATTTCACAGCAGGGGGAGCAGACGAGCACAGAGGGACTGGTATCGCCAGACCCAGCCTCGTCCTGGTGCCTTCCCATGCACAGGAGAGGCAGGCACTGGCCATACACCTTGGGAAGGATGGCGTCTGGCTGCTGGGTGATCTGGTGCAGCACAGGGAGGGCCGACCTCCCTCTCAGGCCTCTTTAAGGAAATCCTGGCTGGTGCCGAGTTTAGAAAGATGAGTTAGCAGTGATGAGAGTGGGGAGGGAAGAGCACTCTAGAAGCTGAGCTGAAGCCCCTGAAACTTCAGAGGGGTCAGGAAAGATGGGAAGAGGCCAGGGTGGCTAGAGAGGGAGGACGACAGAGGGCTGCACCACGCACTGGTCCTTCTCCCAAGATCAGTGGGAAATTGTTACAGGGCTTAAGGCAGGGACCTGTCATATTTAGCTACTCCTTTTGAAAAGATCACTGAGAGTACGTCATTAAGGCTTCTCTAAGCCGGTAACATTTCCACAGCCCCCACATTTTAATGCAAATAGAGAAATTCTTTTGGAAATGGGAGTACAAAGAAGTAGTCAAATTTTGTGTCATTTTCCTTTCAATTTGAAGAGTGTCATTTGCCTGGAGACATACAACCCAAACTTTTTCTCGTCTTCTCAGACTTAGCTAGCATACTACATAAGCCCAGTATCAGGTCTTCGGAGTTTGTTCGTTCGTTCACGCATTTCTACTTACTGTAGCCCTATGTGCAAGTACTAGGTTGTGCTAATATCATGGTGTGTGAATTGCTGAATAGTAAAATCAGCAGTTAGCTTAAATGCTAAAATTAGTGCTGTTTTGTGTCTTCTATGCTGATATTTGGGATGTGAGTCTGTATATCTTCACCTGAGATTTAAATATAACTCATTTGTGCAATAAGCACTTAATACCTAATTGATATAATACTTTTATGTCAGTAAGAAAGTTATTTTTTGGTATATACATTTGTCCTTCAGTGGGGGACAGGTTTCCGGACTCCCTATGGATACCTAAGTCTGCAGACGCTCACGTCCCTGCTGGAAGATGGCGCAGCATTTACATAGAACCCATGCACATCCTCCGTGTACTTTAAATCATCTCTAGTGACTTGTGATGCCGAATACGATGTCAATGCTGTGTAAATAGTTGTACTGTATCATTCAGGGAATTACAAGAAAAAGTCTGTGCCTGTTCAGTACAGGTGCAATTTTTTCAAATATTTGTGATTCAAGGTTGGTTAAATCTAAAGATGCGAAACTCACAGATATGGAAGGCTGACGGCTTCACATTTTTATTATATAACTGGATTTTAATGTGAATCCTTTTTTCTCGTTAATATAACTTGCAATTTCAAAAATGCTGTATCTTTGTTTCTGAATGAGCTTTGGTTGGAATTGATAATGCTGTTTCTCTGTGGGTGCTCTTTGCAAGTACTTGATCCTTAAATACTGAGGGGCATTTCTTTTGGATTAGGGATCTCCGTATTTAAGGGAACACTGGCTAGCATTCTTTGGCAATATGAAGATTTTGTTAAATACTCCCTCAATATGTATCTTGAAATTTCAGACTTTTTACCTCGGGGGTTTTATAATTTGGAAGCAGCTGTATCTTACCTCTTTATCTCCTTCACGTATTCTTCTCTATTAATGCTCAGGCCTACTTGGCTTCAGGCGCAGTGTTGCCTCCTCCACGTGGTACAAGATAGGAAACGAGGTACTAGCCACGTACATTTTTTTCCTGAGATACCACCTTGAGCCATTATAACAATTTCTGAACTAGGATAATTTGGAGAGAATGTTGACTTATTTTTGTTCCAGTTAATATTTAGGTTTCAAGGAATGATGAAAGAAATTACTTAAATCATTGCATTCAGCTTAAATATATTCAGTAAAGGTCCACTATGTGTTTGGAGCGTACACACCTTTATTGGCCGGTTATTTTATTTATTCACGCCCTGCCTCTCTTTTTTAAACATAAGGATGCTGAGAGAGAGCAGTAGCCATAATTACCCTAGTGAAGTAACAGAGAAGAGTGGAATCGTGATTTTCTTTTAAAATCTTGAACCGTTGCTTATTTTCATAGATTTGGCTCTGTTGTGAGTGGTGGCAGTTTTTCCATCTGGCTTTGTGACCAAATTTGAGCCTGAAGAAAACCACTTAACTCCCTTTCCACTGCTCTGGCTGCTGTCTCTAGTGTCTGCCTGTTGTCATCATGGGGTTGTGGGTGGGTGCTGGGCCGTACACACAAAGAACAGGTGTGCATCGGTCCAGGCACCTGTGAAAAATCTTCGACTCTTCGTGCTTTTGGGGACTATTTGGGAAAGAGAGCTAAGTGACATAGGGAAAAATACCTTGCATCCAAGGAGCTTGCCCAAGTTGCTTTCTGGAATTGTCCAGCAGCTGGGGTAGATGATTTAATACAGGTAGCAGGCAGGGACCACAGCCATGGATGACGAGGAGGAGAAGAAAACAGAAGTTGGTGTCTCTGCTTGGGGAACAGCAACAGAGCACATTTGCTGGGGTGGAAACCCCTCCTGAGGCGGCTGAGCAGACTGTGTGAGAGTCCAGCGCTGGATTCTTTCAGGCTTCAGATGCACGTTGGCCTCTCCCTTTGCCTCATCGTGTAGGTGGAGAGAACTAGTGCTCTAACTGCAGGTGTAAAAGCTCACAGCCTTTCCTTTGTTCCTGGAAGCAGAACCTTGGAACTACCTCAACAGATTTAGCGAATGAAACTTGCACTCCCACGTCCCTCAGAAAGAAAGAGCGCCCTGAGTGAGACGGTGCAGTGCCACCATTTACCTTCTGTGTCCCTGCGCCGTGGTTAGTCACCTGCTACGCCCTCTTCTGTTGCTCCGTGGATATGTTGACATCTTTAAAACATTTCTTTTAGCCTTGTACAGTGGTTAATTTTAATGATTTCCATATTTGATGTTGTTTTTGACCTTCTTTTCATTTTGTTTCCTGCTTTTCGCATTCTCCTCCCCACCCCTCCCTCTTCTCTATCCCATTTTTCACTGTCGGGTCGTGTGTGTTGTGTGTGTTGGTTTCTGTTGTCTGGTGTTCTCTCCTCTCTTCTCATCCTCACCCTTCTGCTGCTGTAGCCTCATAGGCTGTGGACCCTGGCCGAGCAGGTAGGGGACTTTCCTGTCTGTCACACCCGTGCCTCCCTGCCCAGCCCCGCTGCCTTGCCCGCATCCAGCCGTGGGACAGACTAGCAGTTGAGTGCAGAGATTGGCCGGGGGTCTGCGGGCCCTGTGATCGTGGGTGCTGCTGGCCGGGCAGTGTCACGTTCAGGCCTCATGCGTAGCCGACGCTGTCTTCCCGGGGTGCGCGGTCAGTGGTTCCTTTGCCAGTTTGGCTCATCTCTGTTTTACTTAATTCTCCACCTGTTTTCCATTTACTTATTTTTAATTGACCCTCCGTGGCTGTATTTTGCGTTACTCACTGTGGGCCGGCTCTCCGCTCAGCGCTGGTCTGTGGGGCGGCTTTGCTGAGCAGCCGGGGGTAGAGCTGTCACTGGGAGCGTCCGCCGGGAGGCTGACTCGCATGTGCTGTTCTTTTTCCCTGTCTCGGTGGTGAGATACCAGGGCCCAGGGTGATTGAGTACTATGGTATGTTTTAATGACATTGTCTTCTTTTTTTCTTATATATAATCAATATAAGAAAATTTTGTGCCTTTAGTACAAAAATTGGAATTCTCTCCTGAAGAATTTTAGTGTAATTCTTCAAATGAATTCTGAAGGGCTCCCTTATTTTTTGGCACATTTATTGTAGGTTTAGTATTTTTACAACCAAGGTATTGTACTGCCTTCCCCAAAAATGGATGCACAATGCAGCCTTCATGATACTGCTCTTCTGTGGACAGAGGTCACTGGTCAGAAGTCAGCATGGTCTAATTTTTCAAGCAATTTATGGTGCCAAGAAAAGATTTCTGGACCCCTGTGTAAAATCAACAGCGCAATGGAATGGCTCAGACCACAAAGTCCTGCCCAGCTTACCAGGATATTACCAGGATAAAATACCCCTTCTCTGACTTATGTCTTGGCCAGCAATGCTCTCCTCAGGCCAGAGAGCCAGAGCACCAGCAGAGCCCGGAGGAGCAAGATGCTCCCCTCACCTCTTCCTCCCTGGCCTGTCCATCCACATCACGCATCTGCTTCACTGTCCTGGGCCCTAAAAATACACCTTTTGTTGTTAAAGGTGGATGCATGTAGTAAAAATTTCTCCGCACAGATGCTTCATATCCTTCCAACCTGCTTTTGCAGCCGCCATCTTGGCAGTTTCAGCCTTCCCTTTTTTTGGCACAGTGCGTGGCTTGTCTCCTTTCTTTCCTTTTTTTATATATTGGCAGTCAAGCTGTGTGAATCCAGTATTATCCTAATAAGATATTCCTTCTGGAATTTAGGTTATCAAACTGAAAGTTAGCAGGTGCCTTTGAAAGGTTGCTGGTCTGTTTTTAGTTTTATTTTTCACTTTAAGATTTTACAAAAGAAATGTTTCCTAGCTAGTAGAAGCACAGACCCCAGTCTCCTTCCACGTAAACTTGAGTTAACCACTCTGTGTTGTTGCTTGCAGGGAACCTCAGGACCTGACCCAACCACTGTCTACGTGGACATGAGAGCCCTGAGACATGACAGGTACTGTATGCCTCTGGGTTTTTTTCCTTTTTTCCTTTTTTTGTTTTGTTCTGTGGCCTTGCATGCAGGTATCCATCTAGAAGAAGGGGTGCACATGATGTTCATCTGCCCAGAGTGTAACGGTCTCATGAGTGAAGTGGTGGGGTTAGGCATTGGCTTGAACTTTGCAATTGAAAACTCTGGCCAGGCACGGTGGCTCACGCCTGTAATCCCAGGACTTTGGGAGGCTGAGGTAAGTGGATCACCTGAGGTCAGGAGTTCAAGACCAGCCTGGGCAACATGGCAAAACCCTGTCTCCACTAAAAATTACCCAGGTTTGGTGGTGGGCACTTGTAATCCCAGCTACTTGGGAGGCTGAGTTAGGAGAATTGCTTGAAACTGGGAGGCAGAGGTTACAGTGAGCTGAGATTGCACCTCTGCATTCCAGCCTGGGCAACAGAGCGAGACCCCATCTCAAAAAAAAAAAAAAAGAAAAAGAAAAGAAAGAAACTGTGTTGCAGGACAGCAGTGGCAGGTGTGATAGTAGGAGTGTGGCCAGAGCCGCTTTATCTGACCGTCTCACCGGAAGGCAGGCACTTGGTTCTTCTCCTTCCTATTTTAGGCACCATTTTGCCCCCGTCATAGAATGTCAGCATCCTGCCCACCTTTCTTTACATGAACGGAAATGTTTTGTGAAGGTGCTTGAAATAGGGGTTAGGGGTCAGGTTACCTTCTCTATGTGGCCTCCTAAGCGCCCCCTGAGAAGAAAAGTTGAATTCTTGGTGAGAGTGTGAGAACTCCAGAAGGCAGGGATGGGGTTGAGCAGGATGAGAAGCCCTTTAGGGGAATCTCTGCCCGCCAAGGAGGACCCACTAAGATGCCAGAGAGGAAGGAAAGAAGGCGTCATTTTTACTGCAGACTTCCCCCGTTGAAACAGATCATTTTCCACTTGGTGACTGTGGAGGTGCCCGTTCATTGTTGCTAGGTGAAATGCGTGGGACATGGTGCCTTCCCTTATCGCTGTCAGCAGCCGCTCCGTGACCTGTTGCTGTGTGTGCCTGTGCCCCCAGGGATGTCTGGCGTGTCTGGAGGCATTTTCGATCAGCACAAGGTGGGCAGTGGCTCAGCTGCCATCTGGTGGGGGAGGCCAGGGATGTCCCAACAGCCTGCATGGGACGGCCAGTGGCTAAGAGCTCACACGCCAGGGCCAGAAGCCATGCCTGCCCTGACGGTTCACACTCGTAGATGCGTGCCTGGCCCTGTGGCTCTTCCATCAGGCCCTCCGGTCGACAGAACCACTGGCTGCACAGTTACGAAGTCACAGAAGAGCGGTAGCCACCTAGGAGCCCTCAGGAGGCCCCGCAGGCTGAGAGCCAGAGGCAGTGCCTGCCCCCAAGGCCACTAGCTGCCAGGGACAAAGTTCAGTCTGGAACACTCAGAAAAATAAAAAATGTAGTTTTAGATTAGATAACTTGTTTCTCGGCATAGAGTTTTGTAAATAATCACTTCTGGGCATTAAAACAAATCTACCTGACTCCCCATAAGAATTATTTGGAAAATATCTCATAATTGTGTAACTTCCTGAAGGAGTGAGCAGTAGCTCATCAAATAACACATGTATGTAGTTCTGTCTGTGGCCTGGCCCTCAAAGCGTAACCTTTTCCCTGACTGGGCTGCTAGCTGCTTTGGAAAGCATCTGAAATGGAAGTGAGAGTATCTAGGAACAGGAGCTGGCGGTGCAGTTCACTTTCCCACACACCACTGCATGGCTCTGGTCGGCACCCACTCCGCTGACTCTCGCTGCTAGCTGGCCTAGGCTCTCACCCTTGAGCAGTGTTGAGGGGAGCCCTCGGATGCCAGACATCTTCACGAGACTCAGAGCAGACCCCCATCCTCAGCATTTTACATACAAAGAAGAAAAGCATCTGGCTCTACATCGCAGAGCGACTTCCTTTCACGGGCCCTGCCCAGGCACCCCCGAACCCTCCCTGCTGCCCTCCGGATGGACCGTGTGCCGCTCTTCCTCCCATGCCCTCGGGTGGGACACGCTGCCCTTCCCTCCCAGCTTCTGGGGCTGCTCTCACTCTTCTCATTCCTTTCAGTTTTTTTCTCCACGATGTTCTCTCTTTGACCTTTCTGACTGGATCTGTCTGTGGTCCCCTCCGTCTGGCTGGGCCCCTTCTCCCTTACCCCCGGTGCAGAGAATCTCAGCGGCATCCCAGCCTTGCTTTCTGAGGCCCCCACCACCCACTCACAGTCCGCAGCCCCCAGCCCACCTCCAAGGAGTCTGGCCCCAGGGCCTTTTCTCCAGTCCTCCAAGCTCAGCTCCAAAGCCCTCTCCTTCCTTAAACCTCCCTTAAATATTCCCAGGTAAAAATGTCATCCAGCTTTAATCTCTAGCATCACCTTTGACCTTTACCAGCATGTAACATGCCTCATGCTGCAGCCACTGGCAGAGGGGGCTCTGGGTCACACAGGTCAGAAGTCAGCTCCTCTGGGACGAGGTATTACGCTCTGTAACCTCAGTTTTCCTCTTGCCTTAGTCCGTTTCCGTTTCTATAAAGGAACACCTGAGGCTGGGTGATTTATAAAGAAAAGAAGTGTATTTGGCACAGAGTTCTGCAGGCTGTACAGGAAGTGTGGTGCCTGCATCTGCCTCTGGCCAGGCTTCAGGGAGCTTCACTCATGGTGGAGGGAAGGAGGAGCCGCAAGTGCAGAGATCACGTGGTGGGAGGAGGGGCCAGACTGTTTTTAGCCACCGGCTCTCCCGGGAGCTGGTAGAGCAAGAACCTGCTCACCCCTAGGGAGGGCCTGCATCTATCATGAGGGATCCGCCTCCATGACTCCGACTCCTCCATTAGGCCCCACATCCAACCGTGGGAATCATATTTCAGCAGGAGCTCTGGGGGTGCTCAGAACAGGTGCGGTAAAACCAGTCTTCCCAGGTACCTGTGAGGACAAAGTAAAGGAATGCCGTGAAGAGCCGGACTGGGGCAGATGCTGTTACTATGAGCTCTGGCAGCTGGATGGTGACAGAGGACTCACCTCTTCTGTTCCACTGGCCCAAGGCTGCTGACCACAGAGGGTGAGAAAGTCGAGAGTCCAAGGCCAGCAGTCGGGAGGCAGTGAAATGAGAGCCACTAAAAGCATTGACCCTATTTCGTTCTTGTTACTCTTCCTATAAAAATGGGACGGTGGTTTTCTCACTTGATCTGCATTAGGGTCTGTCACAGGATTAATTACTGTTCCTGTTGCTTTAATGGCACACTCACTTGCGAGCTCCAAGTCACCTGCCCAATTATCGTCTAGTTACTCTGGAGAAAGTTAGCTTATTGGTATGCGCATGCAATTTCCTGGAGAGAGAATATGAATGTGCACATGCACAAGAAAGACGGCCTACAGAGGAAGACCACCATCGTGAAAGTCAGTTGTCAAACAGGTGTGTTAGCCATTTCTGCTTGGTTTTCTGCCTCTGTTTCTGATGCCCTTTTTATTCTTGGAGCCATGGTGGGTGGGACCTGCCTGCATCTGTGACAGGTCACCATGGAGAGCATTTCTGTATCACAGAGTGAGGAGACACACACTCCCTGCTTCTGGAACAGATTACAGTCCCACATGTGCAGGAAGGAAATGAAGAAATTGTGTTGAGACTATTTGAAAGTGACTGTTCATTTTTAAAATATTTGTTACGATGTAATTCATTTTAAATGAATTCGTAAGTCTCTCAATGACTTCCAGTTTGGTCTTTCCCTGATCGCTTGAGCTTTTCAGACTTTAGATAGGAAAAAAATATGCATATATATTTGTCTGCATTTGAAGATGGGGTTTTAAGGCTGGGAACGGGCTCACACCTGTAATCCCAGTGCTTTGGGAGGCCGAGGCAGGAGAATCACTGGAGCCCAAGAGTTTTGAGAACAGCCTGGGCAACATAGCAATACTCTATCTCTACAACATTTTTTAAAAATGAGCTAGGTGTGGTGGCATGTGCCTGTAGTCCTAACTACTCAAAAAGCTGAAGTGGGAGGACTGCTTGAGCCTAAGAGTTAGAGGCTACAGTGAGCCATGATCACACCACTGCACTCCAGCCTGGGCAATGGAGCAAGACCTTGTCTCAAAAGAAAAACAAACAGTTTTAGCCATTTTTTAAATCTTAAGAACATTACATTGGTGTGAAGTCCTAGAATGAAAACTTTCTTAGCTTCCTCAGGGCTTGTAACCCGAAGTCATAACTAAAGGGTATTACCAGAAAAGCATAGATATTAAATTCCTACTCTGTGGTTAGCCCAAGTATCAAGATCCTGAGAGCAGGGGGCACAGAATAAAAGTGCATCAATAAACTTGAGACAGCAGCAGAATGGAGGGAGTGAAGATAGAGATAAAGACAAACAGCTTAACAGGAGCCTTTCACCCGATCAGGTCCTTGTGTGTGTGTCTCAGTGCATGTGTGAGTGTGCTGTGCATACATGCATGTGTGCGTTGCAAGTGTGTGAATAGTGTCTGCACACATGAATATGAGTTTGTACATGTGTGAGCTTGCCTGTGTCATGTGTTGCATGGGTGTGATGTGGGTACAAGTGCATATATGCATGAGAGTATGAATTTGTGCAAGTGTGTTGTGTATATATGCTGTTGTGTGCTACAAGTGTGCATGTGTGTGCAATACTGCATGTTTCAACTGCACATGCATGTGCACGAGTGTAGTGTGTGCTGCAAGGATAGACACGTGCATGTGTGTGTCATGAGTGTGTTACAAGTATGTTGCAGTTGTGTGACTGTTTCAAATGTGTACAGATTTATGGCTTTGCACGTGTCGTGTGTGTGCATACAAATATGCAGCATATATTTGTGCACACGAGTACATGCAAGTATGAGTATGCACATGTGTGTTGCATGGGTGGGTGCCTGTATGTGGTACAAGTATATGAGGGTTTGCAAGAATGCAAGTGCACTCCCATATGCATGTGTGTGCAAGTGTGAGTTTGCATGTGTGAGTGTAGTGTACTGTTTTGTGTGTATGTTACATGTGTACATGTGTGCATGCAGATGAGTGTGCTAGTGTGTGGGCTATGTGAGTATTGTGTGTGTGTTGCATGTGTGTGCATGTGCACATGCACACTGAGTCTTAGTATTGCCTTGTATTTTGTATGTGGAGTTGTGTTACAAGTATGCACACGTGCATGTATGTGGAAGAATGTGTGCATTCGTGTGCATACATGTGTACATGAGAAGGATTTACTGGGAGGGGGCCAGAGTTTTCCAGCTGGTCTTTAGTCCACTCATCATGGCCTGTGGTCTTAGCAGACTAAGAGCTGGGCTGTGTGTGGAGCTCGTGTCCCTTTACTGAATTAGTCATGTGCTGCATAGTGCCGTTTCTGTCAATGACCACAGTGCTCCCCAAGACAGTGTCCCCTAAATGACAGTGGTTCCATAAGACTGTAATGAAGCTGAAAAATTCCTGTTAAATGGAGTTTATTGATGTTGTGGCCATCATAATGCAATGTGTTATGTGTTTGTGGCAATGCTAGTGTAAACCTGTGCTGCCAGTTGTATAAACGTATAGCATGTAGGATCATACACAGTACATGCATAATACTGGATTGTGATAATAGACACCTGTGTAACTGGTTTATGTACTTACCTTTAATGTCGTTATCTTAGAGTATATTCTCTATACTTACAATAAAAAAGTTAACTGTAAGACAGCCTCAGCAGGTCCTTCAGGAGGAATCCAGCAGAAAGCATTGTTCCCACAGGAGATGACGGCTCTGTGCATGTCATTGCCCTAAAGACCTTCCAGCTGGACAAGATGTGGAGGTGGAAGGCAGTGATTTCGGTGATCCTGACCCCACGGAGGCCCAGATTAATGTGTGTCTGTGTATTAGTTTATAACAAAAAAAAGTTAAAAAGTAGAAAACTTTTGGCCAGGCGCGGCAGCTCATGCCTATAATCCCAGCACTTTGGGAGGCCGAGGCGGGCGGATCACCTGAGGTCGGGAGTTCGAGACCAGCCTGACCAACATGGAGAAACCCCGTCTCTCCTAAAAATACAAAATTAGCTGGGTGTGGTGGCATATGCCTATAATCCCAGCTACTAGGGAGGCTGAGACAGGAGAATCGCTTGAACCTGGGAAGCAGAGGTTGCGGTGAGCTGAGATCACACCACTGCACTCCAGCCTGGGCAACAAGAGTGAAACTCTGTCTCAAAAAAAAAAAAAAAAAAAGTAAAAAACTTTTAATACAAAACTTGATATAAGGATAAATTATTTTTGTAGCGCTGTACAATATGTTTTAATCGGTTTTTATAAGTGAGTCAAAAAGCTTTAAGGAATTTACAACATAGAAAGTTACAGTAAATGTAGGTTAATTTATTTAACAAAGGAATTTTCTTATAGATTTAGTGTAGCTTACAAGTACAGTGTTTATTAATCTACAGCCACGTGCGGTGATGTCTTAGTTCACGAGTGTAGTGTTGATGAATCTACAGCCTCATGCGGTGATGTCTTAGCTCACGAGTAGTTTTAACGAAGTCTGCAGCCGCATGCGTGTGATGTCTTAGCTTACGAATACAGTGTTTAAGAATCTACAGCCATGTGTGGTGATGTCTTAGCTCACGAGTACAGTGTTTACGAAGTCTACAGCCGCGTGCAGTGATGTCTTAGCTTACAAGTACGGTGTTTACGAATCTACAGACACGTGCGGTGTTGTCTTAGCTCACAAGTACAGTGTTCATGAAGTCTACAGCTGCGTGCGGTGATGTCTTAGCTTACGAGTACGGTTTTTACGAATCTATAGACGCGTGCGGTGTTGTCTTATCTCACGAGTACGGTGTTTACAAATCTACAGCCATGTGAGGTGATGTCTTAGCTTACAAGTACAGTGTTTACAAAGTCTACAGCCACGTGCGGTGATGTCGTAGCCCTTTGTGTGCACTTACCACTCACTCACCCAGAGCAGCTTCCAGTTCTAAAAGTTCTGTTTGTGGGTAAGTTCCCTATATGGGTGCACCATTTTTTATCTTTTTACAGCATGTTTTCCTGTGCCTTTTCTATGTTTAGATACACTAATACTGTTGTATTACAATTGTGTGTAGTCACATGTTGTCCAGGTGTGCAGCCTGGGAGCACTTGGCCGTACCATACAGCATAGGAGCATAGGAGACTACCCCATCCCGGTGTGTGTAGGTCCACTCTGTGGTGTTTGCATGATGACACAATGGACGGACAGCTCGTTTCTCAGGATGTCTCCTTGTTGTTAAGTGACATGACTGTACTTTTTACCTCCAGCTTCTCAGTGTTTCACATGATCCTCAGGTGACTGTCCCAGCAGTGTACCCAGGTGCCTCACCCTCCTTCCCCTGTCCCTTGGGTACCAGAGCTGAGTCTCAGGGTTGTTTGTCTGGCTGCAATGAATTTAATAGGTGCTTGGATTAGGCTCAGGACCCATTGTCTGGCCTCAGATCTATCGCTTTCTGGCCATGTGATCCTACACACATTGCCTTCTTATGTAGTGCCACTCCTAGAGTCCTTAGGAGGATTCTTGGTATGTGTCAAGTGCCACTCCTAGAGTCCTTAGGAGGATTCTTGGTATGTGTCAAGTGCTTGGGACAATGCTGGCCAGCTGTAAGTCTCAGTACAATTATCTGATATAGTTATGCCTTTACATGGATATACAATTATGTGTATGTACTCAGGCAAATGCCTTTTTTCTTATTAGTTTATAGTTGTTCCTTTATTTCTGCTCTGGCTGTCTTCAGGCATGAACCCAACTTGAGATGATCATTGGGTAAGGGACAGTAGGGCTTTCACAATTCCTTAAATAGAACTTGCAGTCTATTTGAAAACAGATGACAAACCAGTGGAGAAAACCGAATGAAAAATAAAAGAATTCACATTCACACCATGTCACTTGTGGTATTTGGACAGAATCTCCCACGAGGCTTTGCTGTTCTCCTGGTGCCTGGTTTGCACTGCTCCCACTTCTCTTGCTCCCCACTCTCCAAAAATCCCCTGGCCAGGTGTGTGTGGAAGGAAAGCAGTCATGGAGCACCGTGGCCAACCTCACAAGCGGTTCCCAGAGGCGGGCTCCCGGGTCCTGCCCCCCAAGGCGTGTTTTCAGGAGATGGAAGAGGCAGGCTTGTTGCCATATTTTTGTCTCTGCTTTTTTAGAATTACCATCCATATTCCAGAGAGACTGTGTCTATGTTTAAACTCATTAATATTTTTAGTCTTTACATCCCATTCTCTAATTTCTTCTTTCACTTTGCCATGTCAGTGTAACTTTAAACCTTTCAGGGCCTCAGTTTCTCCCCTAAATGAGACAATTAAGCAGCGAATAAGCAGTTCCCACCATGACCCGCTGCAGCTGCCTTTTCTCCTGACCCCGTCCACCTTCCCCAGACCCCAGCCCTCTACCCTTAGCTTAAGGCCCTTGGGCTGACCAGCATCCCCTCCCTCTGACATCACCAGTGTTTTCCTTGTCTCCGAAGTCGTCTATCTGCATGTAAACATGACGTGATAAATGCTGTCTAAAAACAAAAACCCTCCTTTGACCCTTTTCACCCGCGGCCACCCCACGGCCCTCTCCCCTGACAGCTGGCTCATGAGAGAGCCCCATGTCCCCAGGGTTCCCTGGTGGCACCCGGCAAGGCCACCTACAACCCCACCCTAATGTTCCACACTCAGTGCCGGTGGATGCTGCTGAGCCTACCCTCCTGCTGGAAACTTGCTCTTCTCTTTGGCTTTAGGGACTGCACACTGATAGTTCTTTTGTTGTAATAAACAGAAAAGCTTATTTTTCTGTTTAATAAACAAAAGACGTCTTTTATGATTTTTCAACTCCTTTCTGTGGAGGAGTTGCCTGGCTGCTCAGGGTGAGTTCCGGTTTCTCCACACGCTCAGGGCCACGCCTGGTTCTAGTTTCTCCACAGGCTCAGGGCTGCTCCTGGTTCCGGTTTCTCCCCACGCTCAGGGCTGCTCCCGGTTCCCGTTTCTCCACACGCTCAGGGCCGTGCCTGGGTTCCGTTTTCTCCACAGGCTCAGGACTGTGCCTGGATTCTGGTTTTTCCACACGCTCAGGGTCGCTCCCGGTACGGTTTCTCCACATGCTCAGGGCCGTGCCTGGTTTCCTTTTTTCTCCACACGCTCAGGACTGTGCCTAGATTCCGGTTTCTCCGCACGCTCAGGGTCGCTCCTGGTTCCGGTTTCTCCCCACGCTCAGGGTCGCTCCTGGTTCCGGTTTCTCCCCACGCTCAGGGCCGCTCCTGGTTCCGGTTTCTCCGCACGCTCAGGGCCGTGCCTGGTTTCCGGTTTCTCCACACGCTCAGGGCTGCTCCTGGTTCTGGTTTCTCCACACACCCGATATTATCCTAATAAAACCTCTACTCTCCATCCCTCTTCCCTCGGCCCCTGGCACCCACCGTTCTACTTTGTCTGTGAATTTGACTAGGTAGGTACCTCATATAAGTTGAGTCCTATGGTATTTGTCTTTTTGTGACTGGCTGATGTTACTTAGCATAATGTCCTCAAGGTTGATCGATGTTGTAGCATGTGTCAAAATCTTCATTTTTAAGATTGAATATTTCCTTGTACATGTGCACCACACTTGGCTCACCCATTGTCTGCCGATGTTCACTTGGGTTGCTTCCACCTTTGGGCTGTTGTGACTGATGCTGCTGTGAACATGGGTTTACAGATACTGTTCAAGATCTGGTTTCAGTTCTTCTGGGTATATACTCAGAAGTGGAATTGCTGAACCATACAGTAGTTCTATTTTTGATTTCTGGAGGAACTGCCATACTGTTTTCCACAGCTGCTGCATTGTTTTACCTTCCTGC
The DNA here is from genome assembly GCF_009828535.3 of Hylobates moloch. NCBI lineage: Eukaryota > Metazoa > Chordata > Mammalia > Primates > Hylobatidae > Hylobates > Hylobates moloch. The sequence goes on along the minus strand of NW_026652277.1, from coordinate 231,023 downwards.
CAGCAGTGCATGTGGGTCTGGTTTCTCCATGTGCTCACCAACAGTAGCTGTTTTCTATTTTTTTGAGAGTAGCCATCCTAATGGGTGTGAGATGGTATCTCGTTGTGGCTTTGGTGTGCGTTTTCCTCTTGGTGGTCTCTTGTCGAACATCTTCTCATGCTCACTGGCTATTTGTATACCTTCTTTAGAGAAATGTCTATTCGAGTTTTTCCACACTTTTTAACTGGAGTGGTTTTTTGTTTTGTTTGGTTTTGGGTTTTTTTTGGCTATTGAATTCTAAGAGTCCCTTACATACTCTGGATATTAGCCCCTTAACAGATATGTGATTTGTAAATCTTGCTCCCATTTCCTGGGTTGCGTTTTCACTCTGCTGATTCTGTTGATTGTGTCCTTTGATGAACAGAAGCTTTTAATTTTGATGTCCAGTTTATCCTCTTTGTTTTCTGCATATACTTTTGGCGTCATAGCCAAGAAATAAATGACACATCCAACACATGACTGTTCCTTTGTCTACAGTTTTATCTCTTACATTTATGTCATTGATCCACTTTGAGTTAAATAATTTTAAATATTTTTTAAAGGCAGGGACAGTATTCTTCAAAAATGTCAATGTCATAAAGATAAACAAGACTGGAAATCTTCCCAATTAAGGCAAGCTAAAGAAATGACAACAAAATACAACGCCTGATGCTAGGGTGAGCCCTGCACTCAAGGCAGAGCTGTGGGGACATTACTGGAGTAATGGGAAGAATTGGAAGAGAGGCTATGGATTAAATATTGGATCAATATTAAAATTACTGAAACTGATAACTGTTCTGTAAGTAAGGTAATATCCCTATTCTCAGGAGATCCACACTTAAATACTTAGGAGTAAAGGGGCCTTGATGTATTTAACTTACCCTCAAATGGTTCAGAAAAAACCGTGTGTGCACATTGTGTAAGATAGGGTGGGCAGTGCAAATTATAAAGCAGATGGAACATAATAGTAACAAGCAATGAACCTGGGTGTTACAAGTGTTCTTTATACTGTTTTCATTCTTGCAAGTTTACTATAATTTTGAAATTATTTTGAAAAAATTTTTAAACATGCTCATAAACATATCAAATCTAGAATTATTTTTCAGGTCTTTCTAGTCTTACTCAAAAAGGGAAAGTTGGTCCACATTAGTCAAGACTTCATGGTGGAAAGTGACAGAAACCAAGTTGGACCATTTCAGCAAGCAAAGATTGAGGTAGGAGAGAGGTGCCTGAGGAACTGGAGGGTTGGGTGGAGGTGCAGCCCAGTGACAGGGAGGGTCTGGAAGCAAAGCCCAGAAGACCCTCAGGAGTCCCCTTGTCACCTTGCTTCTCTGCCCTGTGCACACTTCTGTGCAGACAGATCAGCTCTCTGTGCTCATTACACCTGGGAGAATGCTGCAGCCCCACGGTCATTAGACCTCATCTGTCAGATGTCTGCCCATCACAAGCTACTGGGCGTGGGGCATGGGCTTGGTCACCCAGAGGCAGGAGGCTGTGCCTTCCATGAGGCCAGCAGTCTCACATCTCAAAAGCCAAGAAGAGAGCACACACCCTCTCCTTACTGGCATGGGCTGTGCAAAGCCATGCCTCCAGAGAGGGCATGTGGAAGGGACGGGGAAAACCTGCAAATGTGACCCAGCTAAGTGCGAGGTCACTGTCAGTGATGAGCAGGGGGGCTTTGATGTGATGCCATGGGAAGGGCGCTCATCTCTGAGGCCTTTCTGCAAAACACCTGTGATCCATGTCTACCCATGAAAAATGTTAGACAAGTCCCAACCAAAGGGCAGCCTACAAAACACCTCACCAGTCCCCTTAAAATCGTCAAGGTCAGCAAAACAGGGACATTTCTGAGAGACTGTCACAGCCCATAGGAGCCCAAGGAGACGTGACAGCCAATTGTCATGTGGAATCCCGGGTAGGATCCTGGGACAGGAAAGGGATATTAGGGGGAAATGAGGAAGCCTGAGTAAAGGATAGATTTAAATCGTCTCAGTGTTGGCTCACTAACTAACTAATGTCGGATATGTGCATATTCTGAGACTGGGGTGTATTGTAGGGCAATGTGGGAGCTCTACCATCTGCTCAATTTTTCTTATATCTGAAACTCCTAAAAAGTGTATTTTTAACTTTTTTTTAATTAACACATAATTGTACAACTCATAGGGTATATAGTGATGTTTCAATATATACAACACGTAGTTAGCAGATCGGGATATTAGATCAGGAACGTGCATCATTTCTTTGGAAATGTTTGGCATCTTCCTCCTAGCTATTTAAATAATAAATTACTGTTAGTTATATTCATCCTGTGGTGGTACAGAACACTGGAACGTATTCCTCCCATCCAGCTGTGATGTTGTTTCCTTTAACAAATCTCTCCCCATCCCTCCCTTCCCCGCCTCCAGTATGCCCTGTTCTACTTTGCACTTCTATGAAATCATCTTTCTTTAGCTTCCACATATGAGTGAGAACGCGTAGTATTTAACTGTCTATTCCTGGCTTATTCCACTTTATTTAATGTCCTGTGCTTCCGTCCATCTTGCTGCAGATGACAGGATTTCATTCTCTGTTATGGCTGAATCCTATTCAGTGTTACATACCACACCTTCCATATCCATTCATCTGCTGTTGGACTCCTGGATGGATTCATATCTTGGCTATTGTGAATCTGGCTGCAGTAAACAGGAGTGCAGATGTCTCTCCAGTACACTGATGATTTCCTTTCCTTTGGATAAACGCCCAGTAGTGGGATTGTTGGATCATATGGTCGTTCTATTCGTAGTTTGGTATGTGTGTGTGTATGTGGTGGGGCGGGGCGGGGGGTTGTTTTGTTTTGTTTTGTTTTTGAGACAGTCTTACTCTGTCACCCAGGCTGGAGTGTGGTGTCACGATCTCGGCTCACTGCAACCTCCGCCTCCCCAGTTCAAGCGATTCTCCTGCCTCAGCCTCCTGAGTAGCTGGGACTACAGGAACGTGCTACTACACCCAGCTAATTTTATTATTATTATTATTATACTTTAAGTTTTAGGGTACATGTGCACAACATGCAGGTTTGTTACATATGTATACATTGGTGTGCTGCACCCATTAACTCGTCATTTACATTAGGTATATCTCCTAATGCCATCCCTCCCCCCTCCCCCCACCCCACGACAGGCGCCGGAGTGTGATGTTCCCCTTCCTGTGTCCAAGTGTTCTCATTGTTCAACTCCCACCTATGAGTGAGAACACGCAGTGTTTGGTTTTCTGTCCTTGTGATAGTTTGCTGAGAATGATGGTTTCCAACTTCATCCATGTCCCTACGAAGGACATGAACTCATCTTTTTTTATGGCTGCATAGTATTCCATGGTGTATATGTGCCACATCTTAATCCAGTCTATCATTAATGGGCATTTGGGTTGGTTCCAAGTCTTTGCTTTTGTGAATAGTGCTGCAGTGAACATAGGTGTGCATGTGTCTTTATAGCAGCATGATTTATAATCCTTTGGGTATATACCCAGTAATGGGATGGCTGTGTCAAATGGTATTTCTAGTTCTAGATCCTTGAGGAATCGCCACACTGACTTCCACAATGGTTGAACTACTTTACAGTCCCACCAACAGTGTAAAAGTGTTCCTATTTCTCCACATCCTCTCCAGCACCTGTTGTTTCCTGACTTTTTAATGATCACCATTCTAACTGGTGTGAGATGATATCTCATTGTGGTTTTGATTTGCATTTCTCTGATTACACCTTATACAAAAATTAATTCAGGATGGATTAAAGACTTAAATGTTAGACCTAAAACCATAAAAACCCTAGAAGAAAACCTAGGCAATACCATTCAGGACATAGGCATGGGCAAGGACTTCATGTCTAAAACACCAAAAGCAATGGCAACAAAAGCCAAAATTGGCAAATGGGATCTAATTAAACTAAAGAGCTTCTGCACAGCAAAAGAAACTACCATCAGAGTGAACAGGCAACCTACAGAATGGGAGAAAATTTTTGCAATCTATCCATCTGACAATGGGCTAATACCCAGAATCTACAAAGAACTTAAACAACTTTACAAGAAAAAATCAAACAACCCCATCAAAAAGTGGGCGAAGGATATGAACAGACACTTCTCAAACAAAGACATTTATGCAGGCAACAGACACATGAAAAAATGCTCATCATCACGCCCAGCTAATTTTTGTATTTTTTTAGTAGAGATGGGATTTCACCATATAGGCCAGGCTGGTCTCAAACTCCTCACCTTGTGATCAGCCCACCTCGGCCTCCCAAGGGTATGTGTGTTTTAAGGAGCCTTCATACTGCTCTCCATAGTGGCTGTATTAGTTTACATTCCTACCAACAGTGTTATAAGAGTCCCCCTCTCTCTGTGTCCTCACCAGCATTTGATGTTTTTTGTCGTTTTGATAATAGCCATCTTAACTGGAGTGAGACGATACCTCATTGTGGTTTTGACTTCTACCTCCCTAGTAACAATAATTGTAAGTGGCTGAGCGGTCCTTGCTGCTGCTCTGCCTGCGGAGTAGCCGTTCTTTTATTTCTTTACTTTCCTAATAAACTTGCTTTCACTTAAAAAAAAAAAAAAAAAAAAAAAAAAGACTTCCACTTCTCTGATGATTTGTGATGTTGAGCATTTTTCATGTATTTTCTGGCCATTTATGTTTTTTGAGAAATGTGTGTTTGGATCATTTGCCCATTTTTTTTTTTTTTTTTTTTTTTTTTTTTTTTTTTTTTTTTTTTTTGAGATGGTGTCTCGCTCTGTCGCCCAGGCTGGAGTGCAGTGGCGCAATCTCGGCTCACTGCAAGCTCCGCCTCCTGGGTTCACGCCATTCTCCTGCCTCAGCCTCTCCGAGTAGCTGGGACTACAGGCGCCCGCCACCACGCCCAGCTAATTTTTTGTATTTTTAGTAGAGACGGGGTTTCTCCGTGGTCTCGATCTCCTGACCTTGTGATCCGCCCGCCTCGGCCTCCCAATGTGCTGGGATTACAAGCGTGAGCCACCGCGCCTGGCCCATTTGCCCATTTTTTAATCAGTTTTTTTGTTTGTTTTTTGGCTTTTTTTGTGTGTGTGTGCTATTTGAGATGTTTGAGTTCCTTATATAGCCTGAATATTAATCCCCTGTCTGGTGAGTAGTTTGCAAATGTATTCTTTTATTCTGTAGGTTGTTTTTTCACTTTGTTTCCTTTGCTGTGCAGAAGCTTTTAAGTTATGTATAATCCAATTTGCTTATTTTTGCTTTTGTGGCCTGTGCTTTTGAGGTCTTATTCAGTAAGTATTTTTTTAAAAATCAAGGAGTTCCCAAAAATAAAAAGTTTTTTTTTAATTCGATGCAAATGAATGTCATGAAAACCTTATGAATGGACATAAAGTGATAAACAATTTATCCCACTCCTTGCAACAGAAATGATGATGCATTTTTTTTTTCTTTTTCCTTTTTTTTTTTTTTTTTTTTTAGATGGGGTATCACTCTGTCACCCAGGCCGGAGTGCAGTGGCATGATCACAGCTCACTGTGAACTCTGCCTCACAAACTCAATCGATCCTCCCACCTCAGCCTCCCAAGTAGTTGGGACTACAGGTGCACACCACCACACCTTGCTCATTTTTGCATTTTTTGTAGAGACGGGGTCTCGCCACATTGCCTAGGCTGGTCTCAAACTCCTGGGCTCAAGTGATCCTCCTGCCTCAGCCTCAGCCTCCCAAAGTGCTAAGGTTACATGCGTGAGCCACTGCACCCAGCATATTGATGCACCCAGCATACTGATGCATGTGATTAGGGTCTTCGGTAGCAGGGGTCTGTGCTCAGGATTAGCATTCCGAAATCGAGCACTTCTGAACTTGGAACCCGTCTGGCCTTGGAAGAAGATGGAAGAGAGCAGTTTGGGCTGCAAGGTCAGCTCAATCCACACCTCCAAATGGTGTCTTTTATGAGAAGAAAACACAGAGCTCTCTTCCACCCGAGGGAGAGAAAAGAAAAGGATGGACAGAAGAGTTTGGATTGGAGGGGGTTACGTTTATAATTTTATAAATGAAAAAAGTACACAAAGTATGCTTTGGTACTTCATTTGTGCAGTGCGGTTAGGTTAGATGAAAACATTCCTCTGTTTTCTCTCGTTGCTCATTTTTAGGGTGATTGGTATCTGTTTCTGGACTTCCCTGATCCAGATCTGCTTGACCTTAGCCTTTTGTGGTGGCCACTGTGGGCCGTCTCATGTGGTCATCTAGCTTTTGTTAGGGCTTGAGTCCCGGGAGGACCTCCTGTAGAAATAATAGTGCATTTGTTTTTGGTTTTGTTTGTGGTTTTGGGTGTGTGAACATGATGCCTGTTATTTTTAAGCACTGTTGTTGTTCCTTGTGATTTTAATGCTCTTATGTGCTTCACTGGTTGCAAAGGAAATGGCAAGATATTAAAATCCCAACTTGACAGTAACACTTGCCTCATCCTCTGTGTACCTTAGCGGCCAGGAAGCTGCAGACTAGACTCAGTCACAGCATCTCTGTTAATTAACCCAAAGTTTTTGAATATTTAATTTCCCCTCTATCCTTGGGGATTTTTAAAAGCTTATTATTCAGATGGTCTTATTATATTGGGTATTTTAAATGCTTCAAATTAATTTTGGAAGAAGGTTTAGTTTAAAATATTAAGTGAAAGTTTTGGTTGTTTTTTCAGTGGCACATTGATAAATGCCATCCTCAAACGGTGAGCGTGGCTGTGCCGCAGCTCAGCTTTCCATGTCCGGGTTACCCTGTGTCCTGTTTGCTCCCCTTGAAATGCCACAGAGTTGGCACTGAGGACAGCACTAGCTCCGTCTGCATCTGGTCTGTCACGCCGGTTTTTGAGATTGAAGGTGCAGAGGATGCTGGACCCTTCAGGTCATGAGTGACCAGGCCAGTGCTGAGCAGTGGTGTGGGTGGGCAGGGTGGGCTCCCAGTGGGTGCTCTGCTGACATCTGCATCAGGTGCCCCACCCCAGGGCATTGGTCAGGGGCTCTGGCTGCACTGGTCTGAAGCAGTCGTCTTTCTGGCGGGGGCAGTGCTGCCATATGCCGGCGCACTTCTGTTGCGGTAGAGAATGCTATTTGTTTCTTGGTTGTTATGACGTCTCCAGAGCTGGGGTGCTGATGGGTGCTCTGCCAGCCAGCGGGTCTGCCAGGGGATGGTGGTCCTGGGCAGAGGGCAGGTGTGCTCATCCCCCTTTGCATGGCTCAGACAAGGCTCCTTGCCCCTGGGTGAGAATCTCAGATGGAGGAAGAAAGTTCCTTCTGTAGCTTTGTGGGGAAGGATTAGTGAGAAGTTCAACCATGGCTCTCCTTAGACAAATGATGAAAAATGTAGTTATCTCAGCAGCACCTTCCACCCGTTCCCAGGAGGCCAGGCATGTGATGCCAGGAGGCACGAATGAAGAATGAAGACCTCACAGACCTCTTGTGACAGCCATGCATTTGTTCCCCGCTCAGCTGCATGGCGCCGTCAGGGCTTCAGCCTTCCGAGGCGTCGCTTCTAGCAAAACAGGTTGCTAAGTTTGAGTCCATTTGAGGGCAGTTCAAGGACAGGGCAAGTTAGAGGCTAGTGGCAAGTTCCCTCCTGTCAACTCTCTATCTCTGCTTTTCTAGCAAAAGTCTGAACTTCAAGTCCACTTGACAGCGTAGGATGAAAAGATAGTTTATTCCCCGCAAGTCCAAGATTTATACTGGAGTCGAGAAGAAATAAGGGGTGAGACAGAGGCCAGGCTGGAAGAGTTTATTCAGACACACAGTTAAATTGTAACCTTGATGTGAAAGTAGGTGCACTGTTTGAAACCGACTTTCACCTAGGGAAGGGTGTCAGCAGTAATGGTTCGTGGAGCCAATTTGGGCAGCAGTAATGCACGTTGGAGGCAGCAACAAAAGTGGCACAAAGTTCCGGATCTGGAGCTGACAGGTTTCCTCAGCCCTGAGTTGTCTAAAGCTGACTTCGCAGCATGACCTGAGTGGCAGGTGCTCTCACAGAAGGTGAGCTCTGCTGGACGCCGGCCTCGGCACGATGGCTCTTGCAAGATGAGAGTCTTCCTACAGCATCACTTGGTCCTTTTGGTGGCTCAGTCCCACTTCCCGCAGGAGAGGGCCAGCCTGGCTGAGCCTGTATTCCTCCCTCCCTCATGGAGTCCTCCTGCTCCACGCTGGCTCCCGGAGTCCACAGACCTCTGCATCTCCCTCTGGCGGCCCACCTCTCGTGTGCCAGGCAACGCCTTGGTTCTAACCTTACAACCTGGTTCTAACCGACAAGTGTTAATAACCACAGCTACTTATAACTCACACACCACAAGCACTTCAGATTCATAGCTCATTTAATTTGCCCAAACCTGGTGATGTCTGCATATGATTCCCAGTTTGAGAAAGTCGGCACCGAGCGGCACAGTTTGACCCGGGTCTTAACTCAGCCCACTCTGTAACTGTGGAGAACACTACTTTTGAGAACAGCCAAGATCACCTGGTTTCATTTCTATGAGTTCTTTGCACATGGAGGGAATCAGCCCTCTGATGTGTATGTTACAAATATATCTCCTAGTTCTTTAGGAAGACATCTCTTCTGCCCTTAGATAAGGGGTAGCTTTTTTCCTCTCTTGGCTGTGTGGATATTGTTCCCCTTGGTGTAGAAGAAGGAATTCCTGTGTGGCACTTGCTAGCAGGATATTTAGCTTTTTCATCCAGCGCCGACCTGAGTGATTTAGCACCCTGTGTCTGTTTTCATACAAAACACACCTTTTTCACATGAACCAGAGAGGAAATTCTTGATGATCTTCCATGTTTTCAACACTTCAGACAAGGTTCTCAGCTGAGATTCTGCCTTGCTTCGCTTCCTGAGGCTGAGGGTCAATATGGGGGCAGAGGCTGGAGAGAGTGAAGGACATATGGCCGGAGGGTGAGGCGCTGGCCAGCACACACCTGCCCGGAGCCTCACCTGTCTTGTTTTCCTCCGTGCCCCCTTAGGGGCTGGGCACAGGCCAAGGCAAAAACCCACAGGGATGGAGATAAGGAAGATCTGGGAATGCTGCACAGCCTGGGCCCTGCCTGGCGGAGCCCTGGGGCATTTGCCCATCACTTTTATAACTCCAGAGCCTTGTTTCCTGAGTGACCCCCTTACCCTGTCTGAAGTCATCCCTGTAGCAACAGCTCCCAGAGCTGCCGGGTGCATCTGACTCCGGCCAGCGACAGGATCCCGAACGTCCTAAAGTAGAGATGACTGAGGATTGGGTGCAGAAATGGAGATGGTGTGTCCCAAACAGCCCTCAGTTTTGGCTGAGTTTCACTCCCTGGCTGGTCACCTGGCCTTTGTAGGATGCTGAGGTGGGGGCATCTGACCCCCCTCTCGTTCTTTCCCTCTCCTCGCCATCTCCAGGTGCGCCTTTCTCACCACTGCCCCGGCCAGCGTGGACTGGCTTCTCTACTGCTGTCTTCATCTGTGGCAGATGAACCCACGGTTCGCCGGCTTTTGACTCCACTTGGCCGCTCAGATCAGGGCGCATCTGCGGGCCTCCTGGCACGGAGGAAGGAGTCAGCATCATTGTCCTGGCATGGCCACGTCCTGCCAACATCCCAAGTATGTGGGTGCTGCCTCTGGCTGTGAGCTTCTCCGTGGTCAGTGTCCAGAGGAGAGCACGTTTGTGTTGCACCACAAATTCTAGGTATTCTCATGGCAAGTCCTGAATTAGCATAATGCTACCTGGCTCCTAAAAGTTCTTTAGTTTCTTGCAGTTCTGTGTTAAAACAGCCAGTAAGGCATTTTTGGAGGTTAGCATCATCAAGCCTATCGGCGTGTTCCATAAGAGCTTGAATCGTGTGAGCTGTTTGGCAGCCCTCATCACCTGTTGGCATCAAGGTTTCCCTTTAAGATAGACACCACAGAGTTAATGGTTATCATCTGATCTGAAATGGCTCCAGTAAGTCCTTCTCCCTCATCAGACTCCTGCTGATGCACCACAGACGCCCTCCCCAGCGTCTCTTCTCCATTCTCCTGCAGAAGAGAAAGTGCTGCCAGCCTTCCCTGTTTCTGCCACAGATGATCCTCCCCGGCACAGGCTGCTTCTGTCTGCAGCAACCGGAGAAGGCACACCAGGCTGGGTGGGAGGAATTGTCCTGCGGCCTCAGTCACTGAACAGCCAAAGGAGATGGTGCCCCTGGCTGCAGACAGCCCTAGGTCTGGCAGGAGCCGTGCAACCGGTCAAGGCCCTGTCAAGCCCTTCGTGCTGCTCCCTGGTTTATTGACACCACATGTCTGGCACATGGAGGACGCCAGGCCGGTGCCACCTTCCACACTGCTGGGTGCCTCCCCCTGTGGGGGCAGGAACACCCCCATGCCCAGAGGGGTGCGCACCCTCCGTGGCCTTCCTCATGCCATGTAGAGGGCTGTGGTGGACTGGTCCCTCAGGGCCCTGCGACACTCAGCCTTCTTTCTTGGTACCTCCTGCCCCTTCCCTACGCTTCATCCTCCTTCTTTGGTACATCTGTCAGTTACAGAGGAAGACTGCCGTGTCGAGTGCCTAAGAGTGGGTCCCTGGTGTGTTTCAAATCTCAGTGAGGGCTGGGCATGGTGGCTACGCCTGTAATCTCGGCGCTTTCGGAGGCTGAGACAGGAGGATCACCTGAGACCAGGAGCTTGAGACCAGCCTGAGCAACATAGTGAGATCTCCTCACTACAAAAACGTAAAAGTTAGCCAGATGTGGTAGTACACACCTGTAGCCCCAGCAACTCAGGAGGCGGAGGTGGGAGGATTGCTTGAGGCCAGGCGGTCAAGGCTGCCATGAGCCATGATTGTGCCGCTGTACTCCAGCTTGAGTGACAGAGTGAGACCATGTCTCTTTAAAAAAAAACAAACAACACATCAGTGGGGGATGGTAGGAAGGGTGTCTCAGGAGCCCACAGGCCCCCTGCCCGCAGCCTGTCCCCAGGTGGAAGGCATGTCCTCCTGTGATTCGCTGTCTTCAAGCCTTCAAGCACTTTCTCCTTTGCTTTATTTTGTTTAAATAAGAATTGCCCCTTAGGTGAATGAAGAGCGTCATGGTCCACTAGGCACCTGGTAAAAATGCAAAACCAGTAGTGAAGGCCTCAAAATAAAGAAATAATGCGCCTGGGAGGACCGTTAGTGAAGCTCTGGTTGTGGCCCACTGCAATGTCCTTGGCAGTGCTTAAGATTAAATTATCATTACGTATTCTTTGAAGTAAAAGAGTTTCTTTTCTGAGTACCTTTGCCGCCAGGGCCTGGCAATTCTCTCTGCTCCTGTGGCCGCAATGCACGTGCTATTTTGGGAGGGCTCTCAGCCGCTGTACACCTGGCCCTGCCTTCGGTGCACACGCCGTCTTGGGAGGGCTCTCAGCCGCTGCACATCTGGCCCTGCCTTCCACCTGCAGGACAGTCGTCGGTGCTTGAGGACCAGGCGACACGGTCGTAGGTGACCCGCAGCTCTTTCAAGGAAACTGTAATCGTGTTCTTTTCCTTTTCTGAAAATGCTAAGTGGACTCATGGTTACTTTCAGCTCAGAGTCATTTTTCCAGTTATTTTGCAGGTTTGAGAGATGTGGCTTCATCTGCCTCCTCTGTGGCCCTCACTTCGGGTTCAGTTTCCTCTGCTGCTGGGCTGCTCTTTCTGCAGCTTCTGTCTCTGCCATCGGATGATGCTCAGAATCAACTTTCCCGGACAGCTGCCGGGCTCGTGACCTCATGTGAATTGGTAAAGGGGAAAACTGGACAGAAAACACATCTAGGAATATTTTCTCTTTCTGTTTGCAGAGTCCGCTTAGTGGAAAGAGGATCCCCTCATAGCCTGCCCCTGATGGAATCGGGAAAGGTAAGTATTATAGGAAGAAGCATGCGTTTCTGTATCCGTTTGCTTCTGAGCGTATGGGCTTTGAAGTTTTAAGAAATGTATTTTTTAGAATGTTTTTTCCAAAAAGCTTTCTTGAAAGTAACATGTCAGTGAGTATAGAAACTCAAAATAACAGTGTTTTAAACAAGTTAGACTTTTTTCCTCAGGTAAAAGTTAGGAAATAGGCATCTCCTCCTCCATGAAGCCAGCACAGGCCCTGGTGCCTTCAGCCTCGTTCTGTGCATTGGAGCCCAATTCCCAGGGGCACCTCAGGAGCTGAAGCAGCTGCTTCTGCTCCAGCCATCATTTCCACATTCCAGCCAGCAGGAGGAGAAACAGAAAAAGAAGAGAACAAAGCATGCAGACCATAGAGAAGGTTCCCAAGCTGTCCTACACTGAAATTCCATTGATCAGAATGTGGTCACATGGCCACACCTAGCTAAAGGTTGGGAACTATTGAGATACCAATTCTGAATATCTAAAGGCCTACCTAAAAATCAGGGTATCTATTACTATGAAAGTAGAAAAGAATGGTTATCAAGAGACAACTAGTAGTTTCTGCCACAGTGGATGTGTTCTTTGTTTGTTTTTTAACTAGAACTAAAGGGCAAGAAACATATTTAAACACCTAAATGAAGACTTTTTTTTTTTTTTTTTTCCGTTTTGGCCCCAGTTGTCAGATTCCTTCTCCATTGACATAATTCTAAAAGCATCTCATGTTGCTTCTATTATAAAATTGCCTGCATGGCTGCAAGTTAGAATTCTTTACAGAGTTGGTTCCAACAGTAGGCATGTGTTCACCGTCCATCCTAACAGTCTGGCGGACCATAGTCAGCAGCAGAAACCAGAGCCCTGAAATCTCACTTCAGACTTAAGTGAGATTTAACAGTGTGACTGTTCCAAGATGTTCTGTGTTTTTACCATAAAATGTTTTGCCTTTATATCAATCATAAATGTTAGATGAGTTGATCTGAGACAGGCTATATTCAGGATTTCCAGAATAAACTTTTGATTCCTTATATAAGTGGTATCAGTGGAATGTGAGATATTTCTAAGCTAAACTTTGAGAAGGAAATTCTGGCCAGAGCCAGTGTCTCATGCCTGTAATCCCAGCACGTTGTGGGGCTGAGGCTGGAGGGTTGCTTAAGGCTACAGTAAGCTGTGATCATGCTACTCCAGCCTGGGTGACAGAGCTAGACCCTGTCTCAGAAAAAAAAGGAAATGCTTAGTACTGACATCCATTACAGTGAAAGATGTTTACCTGCAGGAAAAAGTTCCCCAGTGTCTCGAGTTGAAAATTTGGTGGAGATGAGCTGGAGATCCACACGGACGTTCTAACGAAAACCCACAGACTTCACTAGCAGTTGACATACAATCTTTCCCTTCTGGCACCACCAAAGCAGCTGCCTACTATATCGTTTTGCCAAAAGCATTTTGGGTTATCTTCGAGTCCATGCTTACCCCTGAAAATGTCACTCTGTGACTCCCCTCTCCCTTTAGCGATTACTGCAAGCATCACCCCCATCCATGCGTGTGCCATGATGTGAGATGTAATATTGAATCTATGTAAATATCTTAAATAACTTCATTGAAACAACTGAAAATTCCCATTTTGCAAAGTCAGGCTGTGTTAAACATTATATCATTTACCATGTTTTTGTTCAAACATTATTTTCATGATTTTCAATAGATTTCTTTTAGCTTTATTGAGGTATGACTGACAATCAAAATGTTTAATTTTAAGGTCACCATAGCAGCATACAATATTGTAGCAATTACAGTGAGAATGCGATTGTGAGGCTGTGGTTGTATAATGGGTCATAACTATGTGGCATATAGTTTTGATTTAATTGCTTTCTAAACAGTCTTGAAAGAAAATGGCATAAAGACAAGATCGAGGTTGGCTCGTGTGTAGTCTCTCCCTGTATTCCTGCCATTGACAAAAGACTTTTCCTCTCCCAAATAGATACTTCCAGGGGTTCGGATTATAATTGCCAACCCAGAAACAAAAGGACCGCTGGGGGACTCACACCTTGGAGAGGTGAGTTGGGTGTCCTCCGAGATCCAGGTGACTTTTCGGTTATATATCCTTGGCTTGCCTTGACACCGTGAAAACTGCTCACATGCCCTCGATCTGCCACACACCGGTTTGAGTTGAGTGAGTTATGACTGCCTGGGAATAGCGTGAGGTAAGCTTTATGGTTCAAATGAGTCCATGAAAGCTCAAAATTACAAAATGGCACTTCCTTAGGGAAGTATAATAGATTCTCCTCAAATAATTCCGAAAAGATTTAAACACATAATGTGTATGGACTGCGTTTCTTTATTTCTTAGCTCTTGAGTTTGCTTTCCACATTCCTGCTTTTATACTGAGAAGTGCTTCACCAGGAGAACGGAGAGACCTCCACAGGGAGTAATGTGCAAACAACAGCATCAGGACACGGTAGCCATTATTTCAGATCAGAAGGCAAACAGTGGAACTTGACACCTTTGCCTCATTGTATTCAGGATGAGCCCACCCTGGCTGGTTCTTAACTCCCTGCCACCGTGCCCCTCCGCGTGCGCTGCTGGTGGGAGGCAGCTAGAGAAAGATGCCTCGTGGAGCTGATGGCCTTGCTCTCCACTCTTGACGCCTCATCTCAAGCAGGCCCTGGCATTGCTGGGCGTCCCCAGTCTGAGAGGCCGTGTGTCTCCTGCATCCTCCTTCTGCCCCATTCTTCTCTCTGGCAGTGAGCTTGCTGCTTCTACGAGGAAGCAGAGGGCACTGGAGAAGAGTGTGTCTAGAGCCAGCCTCCTCCCACGGTGGCAGCACACGTGCCCTCCCTCTGGTTACCCCGGGCCTGCCGTGCCATTGGACAAAGCCCTGTGTCCAGCCAAGGACACCCTCACTCCCCTTATCACCTGTCCTGTCTCATTAGGCGCCCCCCTTCCTGAATGGCTCCCAGCAGCACATGTGGGAGACGTGCTAAGAACTGGCATCTTCTTATACACAGCACTAGCCGCCCTCCTCAGCCCTGGCCGCATCCCCGGCACATGCAAGAACACGTTTCTACACGTACGTGGGTGAACACCTGACCAGTGAGCAAGTCCTCACCAGTTCCCACGTCCCACCTTGCTTTGCTTCTTGGGCCTTGTTTTTTTGTTTTTTTTTTTTGGCCCCTCACTTGACCTGTCTCAATCATGTGAAAGATGAGAACTGCGAAGATAAAATTCTGCGCAGCTCTCACTTAGGAGTTTCCTTTAAATGCGTTCCTAGAAGCAAAGCTGGAAGCAGAGCCTGCTTCTCCGGCAACTGGAGGGGGTCGTCACAGGTGCTGCCCCAGACGTATGCTGGGCCAAGGTCAGAATTCTCTTTCCTCTGAGGGTGGCCAGAACTGGCGAGATTTCCAGGGTGACTTTCTTATTAAGAATGTGTGTTTTTTTCTGCTTTATGAGGTTAATTGAGAAAGTTTTTTTTTTTTTTTTTTTTGAGACAAAGTCTCGCTCTGTCGCCCAGGCTGGAGTGCAGTGGCGCAACCTCGGCTCACTGCAAGCTCCACCTCCCGGGTTCACGCCATTCTCCTGCCTCAGCCTCTCCGAGTAGCTGGGACTACAGGCGCCCACCACCACGCCTGGCTAATTTTTTGTATATTTAGTAGAGACGGGGTTTCACCGTGGTCTCGATCTCCTGACCTCGTGATCCGCCCGCCTCGGCCTCCCAAAGTGCTGAGATTACAAGCGTGAGCCACCGCGCCTGGCGGATTAAGGAATGCACTGTGATGCTTTGATACATATACATATTATGAAACAGCTACCATGACCGAGTTCTATTATCCATCACCTCACATTTTGTGTGTGTGTGATGAGAACAGTTAGGATCTATTCTGTTATCAAATTTCAATTAAATGATATAGTATTATTAACTGTAGTCACCACACTACATTTTCTCCCCAGAACCTGTTCGCCCTCTAACTGAAGGTTTGCACCTTTGCACATCATCTCCCCCTTGCCACTCTGAAGCCCCTGGTAACCACTGTTTACCCTCCGCTTCTGTGAATTCAGCTTTTTAGATTCCACATGAGTGAGGTGGTGCAGTATTTGTCCTTCTCTGTTCTGGCTTCTCACTCAGCATAACGTCTTCCAGGTTCATCCGTGCTGTTGCAAATGGCAGGATTTCCTCCTTTTTTATGACTCAGTAATATTCATTTGCCTTAATGAGAATTTTCTTTGTGTTAGGGAACAGAGGACAGCTGTCATTTCCCTGATCCGATGGTGCACTGTCTCTCTCAGTTTCACTTTTTCATTTGTTTGGCAGGCAGTGAGTGCCTGCTGTATGTGAGGCACTGCTCTGGGGACGTGGGTGCAGTACCAAACCAGTTTCTGACTTCCTGGAACTTGACCACTTTTCATTGTCAGTAAAATAATGGAAACAGCCAAGCCCAGAATGTCTCCACAGCAAACACTCCAGAGTCTACAAGGCCCTGCCTCTCCTGACGCTTGCTGTGTGGGCATCTGTGGAACTTCACTGGTTTTGCTTTTATCCAGCCCTGTCCATGGTTCTGCGTAATCCACGTGGCTATCGCTTTGACTCACCGTATCAGTCTTTGCTTGCCTACTTCCCCAAATGTGAGACATCAGGCATTTTTGTTTCCGCTTTTTGGTGTTATGTGCCTTCCTCCCTTAGGTTTTGTTTTTTTGTGTGTTGTTTTATTGCAATATGTGTCCAAAAGTATTAGCTAACCAGATGAAATGAGAAAAGAAATCTCAAAGCTTTTCAGCATTGTTCTTGCTCTTTAGAAACAGTCATTTGTTAAAGTATAAGGAATCTAGTATGACTTTGTTCATTTGATGTGTATATTTTTAAAAGCTAGTTGTTAAATCTTCAACTAATCTGCTTTAATACAGTTCCCCGTAGGGGGATGGCTTGGCTGGTTGCTTGGCCACAAACTTGGTAGACTGCCTTTATTTCAGTATCTTCTGTGTGTCTCTCCAGAAACCCAGATGAGATTAACATCATCTTGGTTATTCAGTCCAAGGAAACTTTTACCGTCACTGAATATAATTTATTGAATTGTCAAAGTAGTTGTAGCCTCATTTCCCTGGAGATAAAATAATGGTGTCCACAGTGACATTTCCCTCCGTTTGCAGATTTGGGTTCACAGTGCCCACAATGCCAGCGGTTATTTTACTATTTACGGAGACGAATCCCTCCAGTCAGATCACTTCAACTCAAGACTAAGTTTTGGAGACACCCAGACCATCTGGGCACGCACAGGCTACTTGGGGTTCCTGCGGAGAACTGAGCTCACAGATGCAAATGGAGGTGAGAGTCCAGGCTGGCTGGCCCCCCACACAGATGGGCAGAGAGGTTAGGCTCCCCTAGATACAGAAGCCTTTCCCAAGGTTTACAGCAGCCAAACCCAGGAGGACACGTGTGCTAGCTGCAACCCAGTGTGAAAAGAGCTGAGTTTAAGAGCAAGAGGAAGGCAAAATGCAAATGTGTCCAACAAGCTGAGCTGTGCATCACATACCCTGTCCTGTCCTGAGAACCAAGTGCTGACTGAAAACCGGGGAGAGGCGCGGCTGCTGAGCACGGGCTGCAGCGTCGCCCACAGCAAAGTGCCCAGACTCTCAGCCCACAGAGTCTCCTCAGCAAGCCTGAAGGCTGCCTGCTCCCACGGGGTCCATCTGAGACAGAAGCTGTCCCAGTGGCTGCAGGAATGTGCATGCTGCTGCTCCCAGGACTGGGTCTGCCCCTGTCTGGGAAGAGGAGGCCGTGGGGCTCTGGGGCCCTGGTGGCCGGCCGTCTCTGCCCATGGGTTCATCAGAGTGCAGGGCCTGGTGCTGCTGATGCTGGGGCCTGGTGTGGAGCGGCCAGGTGGACAGCATCGCCTTTGCCCCATCAGAGGAGAGCGGGGTAGAAGTACACTCGCGTGGTTAATTCCTTGCTTATTCCGGAATCCTTTCTCACCTCCTTAGTTCTGCTAAAAACAGAGGCAGGACTTGGCTGTTTCACAACAATCGCAGTTGAGGTTCCTGATGAGATCTTGACTCACCGAAACCCCAGGAGATGAGTTTCTAGACATCATAAGGCTTCCTCACATACCTCTGTAACATGCCTACGATGGCCTGGCCCAGTGGGCTACATTTAGGATCATACAGAAATATCCTGGCATGACATTGGCATTGTGGGAAATTATAGACTAGTTTGAGGTCTGAGGTTCCTGGAGGCTGCAGAAGCTGGTGGCAATTTTAATCCTAGAGAAAGGCCAGGAAAGCCACGTCCCGCTGAGTCCTGGGAGCAGGGATACCCTGAAGGACGTGTCCCTGCCACAGGAGAAGAGGCAAAGCTGCTGTAGGGGCAGAGACCGAGTCAGTATCTCCATCTTTCTTTGTCTGGTTTAAATTAGAAAGTTCTTACCTCTGATAGTATTTTATATGTCAATCATGCCTTTCAAATTTTCCCTAATATGCTTACTACCTTATAAAAATTTAGGACATATTTCCTTATTAAGGAAAGATAGGACCTGACCACTTGTTGTCATTATTCTGAGGTTTGCAAGAAGGATAGAAATAAATTTCACGGCTCTATGAGCTAAGGAAATCTTCATGAACAAGAACAGGAGCTATGCTTCTTTTCCCACTTATACACAGAATTAATAGTGCAGAGAAGCATGTGTGGGATAGAGTCAGGGAGCTGGTCTGACTGTGGCTGTGCTGTATCCTGTGTGACCTTTGGACAGACGAGGCCTCAGCCGATGGGTCCACGGAACTCAGACCACTGGCTGCCAACTTCGCCCCTCAGTTGCTCCCGATGAACGTGTGATCAGGCAGTTGACTGTGTATCGAAGCTGAGCCAGGAAAGGTCTTCTCGCAAAGCACAAGTGTAGAGGGCGCATGGCGGCTTTGCAGCCAGCCCGTGGGGCACTGACACACAAGCCGGGCACTTGCCAAGGAGCTCCCTGGCAGAAGGAAACAAACTGTCCCTGGATCCGTGAGCGCCTTCCTTTGCATCCCTGTCTCACTTGGGGGTAGTTTTTAATCTTTTTTTAAGAAAAGAAGGAAAACGGCTTGAGCGGCATTACGGGGAAGCTCACACAGGCTTTCATTCCTCCACAGAGCGCCATGATGCCCTGTACGTGGTAGGGGCACTGGACGAAGCCATGGAGCTGCGGGGCATGCGGTACCACCCGATCGACATTGAGACCTCGGTCATCAGAGCCCATAAAAGCGTTACAGAATGGTAAGTCGTGAGCTTGCAGCTTGTACCCAAATCCGAAGCAGAATTTGTGAAGCATTGAGAATGTGGAGAGCACAGCGGTGGAGGAGAGTTTTGCTAAGGTAGGGAAGGGGGTGCAATTCAACATTTGACTATAAACCTTTATCTTTTGGGGTTAAAACAACAAAAGAACACTCCACACGTAGAATTAATGTACCATATATTACCTGAAAACGATAGGCTTCTATTGCCATAAAAACTACTTGACGGCGTTTTCCAGGAAGCCAAATTGTTTGGTTTTATATAGGAAGAAAACAAGCCTCACACATATGTAGGTACAGAAAATACTTTTATGACTATTGACTTGGGAACCAGAAGTAACATGAGACGTGGGAAAACTTTAGGTGAGAAGGAGAGGCAGCGTTTGTCCAGACCCCAGAAGAGACTTCCAAAGGAGGAATTGCTTGAGTTAAGGTCGGCAGTGACAAGGTGTGTGCATCGTACCTGCTGGCTGGGGGCAGACTCTGCCCTGGGCCCAGGTGAGGACTCTGAGGCTGGGACTTTGTCTTTCCCTCTGGCCCATTTAATCTGTTGTGAAGTGCTGAGTATGTCAATGGTGCTGCCGGAGATTGAGCAGCAGGTTCTTCTGAGGTGTAGGGGAGTGCATTGGGTGCTGGAGTGCCGTGAGTTAAGTTGGCCAGGGCTGGGGAGTTTTACAGGCTGGTTCAGTGCCTTTATGTTTGCAGTTAGGATGAAAAGTGGCTCAACATCATTGGCTTTAGACTTGTTCATTCCCTTGATAACAGACAGGGTGCTAACTGAGGGGCACCTGGTGAAACTGGTCTCAGTCTCAGGTCAGAAACCCTGAGGGAGGTACATTCTGCACTCTCATGAACAGCTTTTCTGGGTTGAGAGAATGGGTTCTGAGATTGTTCCTTCCTCTTAGCTAGGTGAGGTGCAATAAAGGCTGGTACTTACTGCCATTTGCTGAATTTGAACATTGAGGACTTGGCGGAATTTACGAGATCAAGTTTGCCTACCTGTCAGTGTTCCCGTGGTTCAAATTGGCTAAGCCCCTACTCTCAAAATCCCTCAGATTGTTGATTTCCTTGACAGTTCTCTCCTTGAGTATAGAGAGAAGACAGAAACTCTAGGAAGACTTTGGCCCAGAAACTCGGACAGGGCCTACCTTATTTTCCATCTAAATAGCTACGAATATCAGTTAACAGCCTTCCGTTTTTGTATTTTTAAGAAAACAATTTTAATTGGCTCGTGTGACCTCCCTCAAGCATTTTCTGTCTGGTTTCCCGCTAAAAGGTGTGCATTGAGGGCCTCGCTGTACCCTCTGTGGGCTTCTAGACCGTGGTGCTGGGCCTTATTCTGTAATAAATGTCGCTGCTGTTACCCGCCATGTGGACCCCGAACTGGGTCTGTCCCTCACCTGGTCAGGGGCTCACGTGCCTCTTGCCCACACGGTGTCCTTTGGGTGGACTTTTGAATGTTTGAGATGATCCAGGTACAAACTGCTTTGCTCCACCTTCCCTCTCCCGGCCTCCCTGCACTGCCCCTTCCGGCCGCCGTCGGCTGCTCCATGCTGAGAAATGCGGCTGTGGCACCCAGCGTTGTGGAATGGGACTCTCCATGTTGCCAAATTCAAGCCAAACAAACTTTCTCATTTCTCATCCGTTGTTCTCAGCGTTAAGTAGCGTGCACAGCTCCTGTAAAAGCTCTGAGAGTCACTGGTACCGCCTGTAGGTCCCTGGCAGTCCAGAAGAGATAGCAGAGCAAGCACAGCCTCGGCCAGCCCTGTTCCTCCGGAGAGCCAAGCTGATTGGGATACTCGAGGACCATTCCGTACATTTCAAATGCCGTAATAAAAGCATACCAGATGTGCCTGAGATGTCTACGTCTGTGATATCACAGATTCACAGTGTGGGCCCACATGGGCCACGTAGAGCAACATTTTAACGTCACCAGGAGCAGTATGACAGGAATTAAGCACCAGCACGTCTTCTGGGAAACAGCTCTTAGCATGCTCCGTAGGCATGCGGCCGTCACAAAGCAAAATCCAGGAGAACTGTTGAGAATTGCCAGGAAAATTCTCCAATTTTCCCTTTCAATTTAACATAGGTTGGCCATACTGAATAAAATATGCGTTTTGTCCCTAATTGACTTACTCTCACACTTAGAACAATAGTGAGCTTCCCAAAATATCTCCTGCCTCAAGCTGGGATAGAACGTGTTTGTCCGGTGCGTGAGAGCAGATACGAGCAGCCCTAGAGCCTGGTCTCCAGCCCACTGTGCCCGGGAACCTTCTGGCCTCCTCAGCCAAGCAGACCTCAAGTACCAGGCTCTGTGAATATCAGGGTCCTTAAACAGCTAGTTCCAAAAGCCAGACCTATATCCTTTAAAATGTAAAGCACCGGATTTTTGCTTCCGCCAGTTGGGCAGACTAAATACTCTGGTGCCCATCCTGCTGAAAGATGACTCGATCCCAAATAAAACATTTCTGAGTGAATCTTCCATATTCTAGAAGACTTTTCCCTGCACATGGGTTAGCCACGGCTGTATGGCAGCCAGCCCATGCTCAGTGCTTTAGACAGAGTTGTTACGACATCCCCACATCTGCATTTGAGGGGCTGGCTCAGCTGGGACAAGCAGCTCGGCTGGGCACGGGACTGCTGGCTCTTCATGTGTTTCTTATCCTCCGGACCCAAGGGCCAGCCCAGGTGTGTCCCCATCCTTGCAATGGCACAGGCACGCCAGGACAAACCCCCATATCCAGCCCTTCTGGAGCTTCCGCCAGCATTCACCTCCCTAACACAGGCTGA
This sequence comes from Hylobates moloch, assembly GCF_009828535.3. NCBI lineage: Eukaryota > Metazoa > Chordata > Mammalia > Primates > Hylobatidae > Hylobates > Hylobates moloch. The sequence goes on along the minus strand of NW_026652277.1, from coordinate 209,135 downwards.
CCAGGTTCCATGCTGAGCCCAAGCCCCAGGACTGGGAAACACACCCCCACTCTGGCGCACCGCACAGACAGAGGAGTAGGCCACCATGCCCTCAGCCTCCGCACGCACGGCCCTCAGCGGCAGAGCTGGACTCAGGCGAACAGACAGAGAGGAGTAGGCCACCATGCCCTAGGCCTCCGCACGCGTGGCCCTCAGCGGCAGAGCTGGGGTCTGGAAGCAGGAGGCACAGGGCTGCCTTGAGGGTAGGGGCTGATGGCATGCTGCGCTCTGCAGTGAGGGCATTGGTCCTCCAGGCAGCAGCAAAGAGGCAGCACTGGAACACAGACTCCGCTGGCCGGGTGGAGTGACCCTGTGCTAGAAATGGGAACTTAGGAAGATGGTGAAACACTCGCAGAAGCCACCGAGAGAGAAGGTTGGTAGGAAACACCGACAGGTGCTGTCGCCAGGAAGTCTGTGTGTGGAACGATTAGTGGGCGGCAGACCGAGGACATGGAGAGGCCGGAGGAGACTGTCGGGAGTGCTCGGGCAGGTCAGAGAGAGCCAAGTGGAACTTGAAAAGAAACCACGGCTGTTAAGTAAAGCATTAATAAACATATAACGATGGCTTTCTTTTCTGTCTTTTAGTGCGGTGTTTACCTGGACAAATTTGTTGGTGGTTGTGGTTGAGCTGGATGGGTCGGAACAAGAAGCCTTGGACCTGGTTCCCTTGGTGACCAACGTGGTCCTGGAGGAGCACTACCTGATCGTCGGAGTGGTGGTCGTGGTGGACATTGGCGTCATCCCCATCAACTCCCGTGGGGAGAAGCAGCGCATGCACCTGCGAGATGGGTTTTTGGCAGACCAGCTAGACCCCATCTATGTGGCCTACAACATGTAGTCTCGTCTCTTGGCTTCCATGGACTTTTCTAGAGATGTAGACATTGTTCTCCGTGTCCACTGAAGCGTGCAGACACAGGGCAACACTCACCAGAATGCAGCCATTTGTGGTGAGAGTGGAGGAGGAAGAGGAGGAAGAGAGGACTTCTCACAGCAGCCACGATTGGCATGGGGGTGAAATGTGAATTTCCCACTGAATTTTGCTCAGAAGGACTTTGGATTACTGCCTTCAGTTCGTTGGAAAAGCCCATTTCAAAAACTTTCTTTTCTTTTCTTTCTTTTTTAATTATTGGATAATAAGTGCTTTCTTCGTAAATGTGGTATTTTGTTAAGCCGAAATAGCAATTAAAAAAAAATCCTGCCCTCCAGATGGGTTCTTTTAAACAATTTATGTAGTGTGACAAAGAATTGTTTTCTCTGTTTTAATGTGTCATGAAATCTTAATGACATGGATCTGTTACTAATTTAAGCCATTGCTAGATCTCATCCTTTTAGGAAAGTTTGAGGTACGAGAAAACCTTCCAAATAGCACCTTCCAATTAGATAATAGCAGCTTTCTTTGTCAGAAATGTGCTGAAGAAACAAAGGCTGATATATGGCCTTCGAAGTTAGTATAGAATGAGAAGAAATTATAAATAAGGTGTATTTCGGCAATTATCTTGCAAATATCTTTGTACTAAACTAAAAAGATAAAATAAGTTAACTTCCTCAATATGTAATTATGTACAAAACGTTTAATTTATTTTGATCTCTTTAGAACTATAAAAGAGAAAAACATTCAAGAATATTAAAGTCTTGTAATGTTTGCTAATATAAAAAAGTGTTGTATTATCTTGCGTGGATAGTATCACAACAAATATATATATATGAAATATAAATTCACTAATGAACAAAGGAGATTTTAAAGTTTAAGATGCAGAACTTGTCACTTGCATGGTGTGCCCCCCCGTACTCACATACACTCTGCTGTTGCCAGCAGTCACAGACCGCAAGAGCCCTGTCTAAAAGTTTCTTCTAGAACCAGAGACCAGCAAGTGAAATTATTGCCATCTCAAGGATGGTGAAAGAATTCAAAGCTCAGTGTGCACTATTTTTTTCTTTGCTGTGGGACAACAGTGAATGTGTTTATGCCAGCGTGTGCTGATGATACTGAGGGGCTTTAGGTTGGCAAATAGCACTGTTTTCTTAGCTGCAAGAATTCATTGCACAATGTTTTTCATCATTTTTGTTAATGTCATCTTTTTTTGGTCCTTGCTACGAAAAGGAATGCGATTCTGTGGTCATTTGCACTGGGTTGCATTGATTCCCCCTCTGATGGCCAATGTGGAGTGGACAAAGTGTCCGGAACTCACATCGGTGATCGTCCCCTCGTCTTAAGACCCAGCCAGCTCTGTGTGAGCCTCTGGGGCTCCCTCGCTCAGTGAGCACAGTTCCCCGGGGGTTCATGCCAGAACTCCGGCTGAAGCAAGAAGTCCTCCAGCTGCGTCGTTTGCCGCCTGTGGACAAGTGCGCCCCAGTTTCTGCCCTGGCAGCTCCTGGCCACACCTTCTCAGAGCTCACCTGTGCACTTCTAAATTGAATTGGCCCACGGTGTCCAACCAGGAAGGAGCATCTGCACTCCGAGAAAGATGTGTTCTGTAACTGCCCCATGTGACCCTGCAGTGGCTCTCGGTGCTAGATACGCATGACAAAGATTGATGCTGGGCAAAATCTAGACGATCTTTCATTATGTTGTGGGCAGCGTCTTTGTCTGCCTTTGCTATATGCAGTCAGCAGTAAGCCTTTTGCTAAAAGAGTTTTGTTTGACTTCTGAGATCCAAGGCTGATTGTTGTAAAAAAAAAAAAAAAAAAAAAAAGCACATTTAAAAAAATTTGTGTGCATATATGGTACATCCTTCCATCTCCACAAACCATTTGATTCTTGAAATATTGTTTGACCTCATTGCTGTGTGTGAATATTTCTCCACATGCTTCAGATACACATTCCTAGTCTCTGCTTCCTAAGGGGGGAACCACCACACATAAGGGAAAAAAAAAGACATTTTCCTACACCCACCCACCTTGTTGAAAGGGAAGTAGGTTTGGGGCTTCAGGCCAGACACTGACTATGAAACATTAGCTGCAGTGTGCAGGACAGCTTTGAGGTACAGCTGAAGTCAGGAAGCAAAACAGATTTGGATGTCACTTCAAACATAATTTTAACTGTCACCAAATCAACTCTACGTTCAAGGAGTGTGGACGCTGCAGTGCAGTTGTGAGGGCAGTTAGCAGCAGCCTCTTCTGCATCCTGTCAACTCTGATGTTAGAGTTTAGGCTCAAAAGAGTTGGTGGACTGAGATCGAAATTTGGTTGTGCAAGAAACAGGAAAGGAGACACTTAGTACCACCAGTTTCAGCAATAAAGAAGGGTCATTCTGTATTCGAAATTGTACTGTAGATAAATCATTCATGAGAATGTAAAAAATGTTTGTCTTGTGACCTTGTGCTTTTGAAGTCAGACAAAACCGTGTAATCAACTTGCACAAAAAGAGGGTACACAGTGAACATATAAACACAGACCTAATCAAACAGGAGCAGATTCCTCATGGTGCTTGTTTATTATATATATTTAATCCTGCTTGACACTTTACCCAAGGGAGATGGTCCCTTTTATCAGTTGAATGTTAGCAGCGTTATTTCAGAGTGTGGTGACTGGTTAGAGAAATTCATGTACTCAACCAGTCACAGTTTCAAACAAAATTTTTATGTGCAAAGGACAGCAACCTTCTTGTATGTTAAACCACCAGTACGCTTTGTACATCTGTGATAACGCCTGTTTTATATTCAAATGAACAAATAAAAGCTTTTATTTTTGTTGCTCTGAAAATAGCAGTTTCTTAATTGGTCCCCTGGAAAGATGTCTGGGACAGCTTTAATCCCAGGAAGGAAGTGACTCCTACAGGGAAATGTATCTGACTCTGTTTACATAATTTGTTGCATTACTTAGTACAGATAATCATACTTTGAACAATGTTTAAATTTTGATGTGGGCATTTATTGCTAAAAATAATTCCTATGGCAACAAATGTTTTGTGAAATGTTTTTTTAAATTCTTTTAAATATATCTAAATATATTTGTTCACATTTTGCTGCAAGTGTACAGATTATTGGTAATTCGGGGACAAACAACGTGAGTCCTGTGTGCAAATGCTTTCTATCAGCTGTCGTAGGGAACCTTTGCGTGTCAGGAAGTAGAGCACTTGACTATTCCACCCCAAATTGTCTTTATCCATTTGACCACCAAAAGCTGCATCTTTTGCCCAAGATCTGGGAATTCTTATGGCTTTGTCTTTGGGGAAGCAGTAGCAGATCAACTGGCCTTCAGATTAGTGGTTCCATGAAGATAAATGTTTATTCACAAGAAAATCAATGGAACTAGGGCCGGGCACCGTGGCTCACGCCTCTAATCCCATCACTTTGGGAGGCTGAGGCAGGCGGATCATGAGGTCAGGAGGTGGAGACCATCCTGGCTGACACAGTGAAACCCCGTCTCTACTAAAAATACAAAAAAAAAAAAAAAAATCAGTGGAACTAAAATCTTCACACAGAGCACCAAGTGTGATCTGAGTGCCTTTGTGTTCAAATTTCACTTGCCTCCCCTGACCCCAAACTTTCCTTCAGGACAATCCCATGCTGACTGAGAATGAGGCTTTGGGTGTGTGAAAGTGAACGGCTGGTGTGAGACCTGCAGGGCTGCATCGGATGAAGCAGAAGATAGCGAGGGAGAGATGCTTCTCTGCAGGCTCCCGCTTCTCAGATGGCAGCCCTCACCATGACCGGTCAAGTACAAACCAGGTAACCAGGAGAACTGCTCCCATGGGGCCTTCTTTGGGCCGTGCACGCATGCGTTCCAGCGCCGGTGGGTGAGTGTAGGATTTGCTACTGAGAAGTGTTCTGCGTTCTCCATGGCCCCTCGCACAAGGCTGGGTTCTTAGGATGCAACCAAGAGCAGTTTTGTTGGCTCGCCAGTCCTCGTTTTCTTGTGAATCCTCCATGAAACATCTCAGTGCACTCACAATGGTCTGTCCACCTGGACAGAAGCAGTCACACTGCTTCTGTGGAGAGACAGCTTAGCAAAAGGGGTCATTTCCTAACTGCCGCATTTGCTGTGATGCTCAGCTCTGACTGTGTTGTCTCAGTAGAACTTGCAATTCCTGATCCCTACTGACATACTAAACATTTCTTTCTACCAGATTCCAGAAAGCCATGCTGGGATCCTATAGGACCTCTCCTGTAATCCCTGGCTTTTCTTTGTAGAATGAGAACGTTGGCTGGTGTCATTGCCATGTCCCTCTGGCAGAACATACTGCAAGCACATGCAGCTCAAGTTAGTGCATACTCTCAGTTGTAGCTCTTGCTGTTTGTTGGTCTGTTTTGTTAATTCTATCAACAAAATAACTGGGCAAGACCAAGCTGATACCTTAGCAAGTGATGCGGGTTGGCCCCACTGCTAACGTGGCTCGTCATTCTGCGATGAAGGCATCGTGGGGTGTTGGGAATGCGGGCCTGCCCAGCTTGCTCTAGGGGTCCAGTGCTGTTTCTGCTCTGCACTCCCCAGGTCGCACACCTGTCTTTACCCCATCTCCAGACGGGACTCGGACTTCCGTGGGCACAGTGAGTTTGTGCCTGAGCTCTATGGCGCAGTAGCAAGTTCAGCCCCATTTAGAACTGGCATTCAAGGCAGAAATAGGTAGAAATAGAAAGGGCTTCTGTCACTGCCTCTGAGACTTGAGTTTTTTATTTCTTATTTTATTTTTTTGAGACAGACTCTTGCTCTGTTGCCTGGCTGGAATGCAGTGGCGCGATCTCGGCTCACTGCAACCTCCGCCTCCCGGGTTCAAGTGACCTTTCTGCCTCAGCCTCCTGAGTAGCTGGGACTACAGGTGCCCGCTACCATACCCAGCTAATTTTTGTATTTTTAGTAGAGACGGGGTTTCACCAGGTTAGTCTTGATCTCTCAACCTCGTGATCCGCACACCTCGGCCTCCCAAAGTGCTGGGATTACAGGCATGAGCCACCGCGCCCGGCCTGGGTTTTTTAACTACACCTACTACAAAGACTTCTAGCAAATGACTTCTACAAACCAGCTGGCCTCACTCAGATGAGGATCCCAGGTGTGTTTCTTAGAAGCCCTACCAGGGGAGAGAGGGTGCAGGAGGCAGAAAGGTTGAGAAGCTTAGAAAGTTTGGTGACACAGTATAGTTGGGCAGAAAACATACTTTATAGCCCTATTCCAGGAGAGTGTGTGAGAAGCACCTGGAGGTGCATATGCCCCTCCCAGGAGGCCCCAGGGAGCTATCCCTTTTTCAGGAGGTGCAGAAGTAGCCAGGTCCAAATGGATGTCCAGGGATGGGCCTGGCCACTCTTCAGCTGCTGCAGGTCTGGGATAGAACAGAGTGGAGGAAAAGGGGTCCTAATTTTTTCTAGAATGTATGAAATATCCTGAGCCACAAGCCTGGCCTCAAAGAACAGATAACCCCCACGATAGTGCATCCGGGTGTTTCTGCTCTGAGCTCAACTGCAGGAGAACCCTGCCTTTAGGGACCTTTTCATCCCAGGAACCCCAGCAACACCTAGGCTCCTGTACTGGGACAAGAATCTGAGCTATTTAAAAATGTGCTTCTGCAGGAAATGATGCCAGAATGCTCGTTTCATAGGTCTGTTCTTTAACAGACAGCTATTCAGCCCCAACTGTGCAGATCCCATTTCCTGGGAGTGGAGCAGAGGTTCTGCATGGAGCATCCATGTGCAGGACTCTTGGGGACGGAAGGGATTGGGCTAAACCATGGATGGGAGCTGGGAAGGGAAGGGACCAACCTCAGGCCCCACCGGGACACCGGAGCTGCCACCCTGTAGAGCCCTCCTAACCCTACACCAGAGGCTGAGGGAGACCTCAGACATCACACATATGCTTTCCCATGTTTTCAGAAATCTGGAAACGTAGAACTTCAGGGGCGAGAGTGCCTACATATTGAATAGAAGGCTAGATTGGGCTTCTATAATATCCCAAAGGACCCTCCAGCTTTTTCACCAGCACCTAATGCCCATCAGATACCAAAGACACAGCTTAGGAGAGGTTCACCCTGAAGCTGAGGAGGAGGGAGCCGGATGAGAGTTGACTGAGCAAGGACGACTGCCTTCTCCACCCGAGGATTCCAGCTGCTGCCCTTTTCCTGGGAATGCCCATTGCCATGGCCGTCTGTGTCCACAGGAGAGTTTGACCCAGATACTCATGGACCAGGCAAAGGTGCTGTTCCTCCTGGCCCAGGGCCACCATGAAGCATGCCTGGGAGCCTGGTAAGGACCCAGCCGCTCCTGGGCTGTTGACCCTGGCCTCTCTTGCCCAGCGTTGTGACATCGTACTGTGAGATAAGTCAAGGTGGGCTCACCAGGACCTGCACTAAATTAAATTGTGGAATTCAGCTCCAAAGAACTTTGGAAATTACCCATGCATTTAAGCAAAGTCAATGATACCTGAGCAAACCCTTTCACATTGGCACAAGTTACAATCCTGTCTCATCCTCTTGATTACAAATTCCATCCAGGCAAGAGCTGTATCACCCTGAGGTCTCCCCATTCATGTTTTGGTCAATAATATTTAGTTTCCTTTTGAAAATAGATTTTTTGTGTTACTGCATTATGATGGGCAGAGGCCAGATGCTTATATTCGATTTAAATGACTATGTTTTTCTATCTGTAATTAGGTTTATAGTCAGGTAGTAAACGCCTTTTTTGCAGTCAGAAGATTCCTGGAAGGCGACCAGAGATTAGCTGGCCGCTGTCAGACCTGAAGTTACTTCTAAAGGGTCTTTAGAAATGAATTCTTTTTTATGCCTTCTCTGAATTCTGAGAAGTAGGCTTGACTTCCCCTAAGTGTGGAGTTGGGAGTCAACTCCTCTGAAAAGAAAGTCTCAGAGCATTTTCCAAAGCCATGGTCAGCTGTGGGAAAGGAAGATGGTGGATAGTACAGTTGCCAGAAAACACTGATGGAGGTGGATGTTCCAGCTCAGCCAAAGACCTTTCTTCTGTCCACCCCAGAAATGCCCCTTCCTCAATCGCAGAAGCGTTGCCCCACGGCTCCTGATACTCAGAATGCGGCCTCTGACCAGGACCATCTGCATCCTCCAGGAGCTCGTAAGAAATGCAGCATCATGGGACATGGTGGGACCTGGTGGGACCTGGTGAACCCAAAGCTGCAGGGCTTCTGGGCGTGCTTGGGGCAGCTGCAGGGGAAGCTGGAGTCAGCAGCCTCCTCCTGACCTTCCCGGGGGCTGCTTTTCTGAGGGGCCAGAATGCACCGGTTGACCTTGTTGCATCACTGGCCCACGACCGGCTGCTTTGGTCAGGTGTAAAAAGGGGTTTCCACAGGGTCTGCTCCTCAGGCCTCTCACTATCGGATCAGGTTTCCACGGAGAACTCAGCCTCCCAGCAAGGATAGGGAACTTCAAATGGCTCAAAGAACTGAGAGGCCACATGTGTGGCCTGAGTAGTCTCTGCTGCAAAACAAACGGGATTCTTAATGTAAAACGCTCTCATCCTCACAGAGGGCTTCCCAGCTGCTAGTGGGCATGTTGCAGGCATTTCCTGGGCTGCTTCAGGTTGTCATGAGCTAGATGATCATTTTGGGGGGCTCATAAACCAAAGACAGGTGACACTCTGCTGCCCATATCAGCCACCAGCTCTGTGTTTCCCAGAGTAGAATTGGGCTGCAAAGATGGGCTTGGGTGACATTAATGGGTTTTAGGGATTCTGTGGGTTAAGATTAACCCATTAGCCACTAATGGGCAGTTGCCCCAGAAGGTAACAGGCATGCTGGCCATGCTTGGTGTCAACTCCAGCTCCCTGCTAACCTTATAAGACAGGGAAAGCCAACTTTTTCTGTAAAGGGCCAGCTAGAAAGTATTTTAGGCTTTGTGGGCCATATGGTTTCTACCTCAATTATTCGATTCTGAGCAGTAGCACAAATGCAGCCATAGGTAGCCCTCCAATAAGTACTGTGGCTCTAGTCCCATGGGGCTTTTTTGGGAGATAGCAATTGAATTTCCAATGATTTTCCCATCGTGAAGTATTCTATTGATCTTTTTTCTGCCATTTAAAAGTATAAAGGCTATTCTTAGCCTGTCAGTCCTACAGAAATAAATGACAGCTGGAGACAGCCCTCAAAGGAGTTTAATTTTTCAAATTCTGCCTCATTCATTTCTTCAGCCAGCAAATATTTGAACACAAATATTTGTGCTAAGGATCCCACAGCTCCCCAAGTCTGGCAGCTCTGAGGCAGGAGGGAGGTGCCCACCCCCTCCAGTCACACCAGTGTCTTGGCTCAGCCACAAAGTGCAGATCATGTATTATCCTTTTCTGTCTCTAAGATGAGGGATAAGAGTAGATGACAGTGAAGTTCTTGTTTTTCCCCATATACAGATACAGTGTTCTTTAAATGGATCTAACCGAAATATGATGACCACACTGATGCTTCCTCTGTTTAAACGTTTATTTCCTGCCTTCAAACAGCTGGTCCTGATTAGCCTCTGGACTCAGGTGCGATGCAACATCCTTGCCAGCCTGACGGGATGGTGGCAGGTAGATGCAGGGGCAGGAGCACCCATATCTGCCCCCATTCTCAGCCAGCAACTCTCCTGTCTTCATTTAGGAGGAAGGGTGCTGGGTATACTGAACAGGACAGTCATCCAGGGCTTTAATTTCCTGGAAACAACAGTGAGGTCTCCAAAATATAAGAATTCCTTTTCAACACCAAAGTTCAGAATTACTCTGTCTTCATGCTGATTGACAGCCTGTCAGCAGCGGTGTACAGGTCTGCTACAAGTTTCTAACACCATGTTTCAAGATAAGTGAAGACACACTTGAGAAGGAGCAATTTTAAGAGACCCTGTGATCCTTTATGGTGTAAATAATTAATCCCTCCATCGGTCTAAAAATCAGCTCAAGTATTTAGGTATTACCATGTTAAGTATTTTGTTAAATTATGTAAAAAGATGACTTATGGGGTTACGTTTCTATAGAAAGATGCTTCTTCCCCATCACCACCCAAGTTCAGTTCTGGATGCAGCCCACTCAACTCAGTCGTGCCTTCGAAGGCTCCTTGATGTTTGGAGAATAAGAAGAGCAGTCAGGCCGCCGGCATTTAAGAAGTTTTATTATGTTTAAAGCACTTCATTTGGGATGGGACTAGGGTTTGAGGAGGTACATGGAAACGAAGCACCGCTGTGTAAGTGGACACCACAGCATGTGTGCAGGGACTACGGCCCCTGAGGTTAGTAATGGCACAATTAGGAAAGGAAGAAAAAGAGAAAAATACCACTATTACCTGGTGTCAGCATCTCAACATTTACTGCCTGGGCTGTTAAGAAAAATCTTTTTGTTTTAATACACAAAATGTCATGTTTTAAGTAGGTAATCCGGCCATGTGGTCCAAATGTGGACACTACATGAAAAGGTGTTCATGGTGAAGTCATGCTTGTAATCTTGTTCCTGTGCCCCGGTCCCCCACAGCTCATCTTGAGAGAGAACCATTTTTACTAGCTACTGCTGTCTTTTCAGTGTTTATGTGAATACAAGCCAATCATGAATGTATATTCCCACCACCCCCTCATTCTAATCGGAAAGGACGTGTACTGTGTATTCTCTACATTGCTTTCTTTAAAGTTCATCCTGATTACTTTTTTTTTATAAGGAGCCTGGTATTCCATTGTTTGGTCATACCACAGTCCCTATTAATGGGCACTTAGTCTTTCTCCTATCTTCTGCTATTATGAATCATCAATTTTTGTTATGACAACAGTGTATTTCATAATTGGCCAAACGTATCTGATGGACAGATTTCCAGAAGTGGGATTGTGGCACCAAAGAGTCACCATGCCTGTAACCTGGTCAGATTTTCCCAGAAAGGGTTCCGTGGTGGCATCACGTTCATTTTTCACTTTTACCAGCAACACTTCACTGACAGAAATTGTGGTGCCTGTATGTGTTTGCCAGTATCCCATGTCAGAAACGGTGGTTTTCATTTGCATTTCTCTAGCCATAAGTGAGTGTATTTAAAAATATCTTTAATGCCGTTTCTATTTCTCTTTCTGTAGACTGTTTTGTTCATATCCCTTGGACTATTGAATTGTCGAACTTGTCAGGAAATACTTTGAAAGATTTTTACATGGGCAAAAATATATATATTTCTGGATGTCCTGACTAGCTCACCCATCCAGGTTATCTCTGCATTTTATTGTCTTTGAACTACTTTACAACTCTATACATTGTAGAGAATTTATGATAATGCAAATTATTCCTGTCCATAGAAATGTGAGAAAAGGATTTTTTTTTATATATATACTTTAAATTCTAGGGTACATGTGCACAACATGCAGGTTTGTTACATATGTATCCATGTGCCATGTTGGTGTGCTGCACCCATTAACTCGTCATTTAGCATTAGGTATATCTCCTAATGCTATCCCTCCCCCCTCCCCGACACCACAACAGGCCCCGGTGTGTGATGTTCCCCTTCCTGTGTCCAAGGGTTCTCATTGTTCACTTCCCACCTATGAGTGAGAACATGCAGTGTTTGGTTTTTTGTCCTTGAGATAGTTTGCTGAGAATGATGGTTTCCAGCTTCATCCATGTCCCTACAAAGGACATGAACTCATCCTTTTTTATGGCTGCATAGTATTCCATGGTGTATATGTGCCACATTTTCTTAATCCAGTCTGTGATTCATGGACATTTGGGTTAGTTCCAAGTCTTTGCTATTGTGAGTAGTGCCGCAATGAACATACATGTGCATGTGTCTTTATAGCAGCATGATTCATAATCCTTTGGGTATATACCCAGTAATGGGATGGCTAGGTCAAATGATATTGCTAGTTCTAGATCCCTGAGGAATTGCCACAGTGACTTCCACAATGGTTGAACTAGTTTACAGTCCCACCAACCGTGTAAAAGTGTTCCTATTTCTCCACATCCTCTCCAGCACCTATTGTTTCCTGACTTTTTAATGATCGCCATTCTAACTGGTGTGAGATGGTATCTCATTGTGGTTTTGATTTGCATTTCTCTGATGGCCAGTGAGGAGATGAGCATTTTTTCATGTGTCTTTTGGCTGCATAAATGTCTTCTTTTGAGAAGTGTCTGTTCATATCCTTCGCCCACTTGTTGATGGGGTTGTTTTTTTCTTGTAAATTTGTTTGAGTTCTTTGTAGATTCTGGATATTAGCCCTTTGTCAGATGAGTAGATTGCAAAAATTTTCTCCCATTCTGTAGGTTGCCTGTTCACTCTGATGGTAGTTTCTTTTGCTGTGCAGAAACTCTTTAGTTTAATTACATCCCATTTGTCAATTTTGGCTTTTGTTGCCATTGCTTTTGGTGTTTTAGACATGAAGTCCTTGCCCACGCCTATGTCCTGAATGGTATTGCCTAGGTTTTCTTCTAGAGTTTTTATGGTTTTAGGTCTAACATTTGAGTCTTTAATCCATCTTGAATTAATTTTTGTGTAAGGTGTAAGGAAGGGATCCAGTTTCAGCTTTCTACATATGGCTGAGAAAAGAACTTTTATCTCAGGAGTATGAGTCCTTTTAAACTATCAGGTCCAGAGAGACAGTAAAATGAGGCAGCAGTCACATCACATACACCCCTTGACCTTATGCATGCATCTCTTGAAACTGTTTGCTGCTGCTACAAGTCGCTATGAATCAACCTAGTGATGCCACATCAGACACCGTAACCCATGCCCTGTACCCTCCAGTTATGAATCAACCTAGTGACATGCACTGGAAGCCATACCCCATGTCCTGAACCCTACAGCTGTGAGTCAACCTAGTGACATGCACCGGACACCATACCCCATACCCTGTACCCTACAGTTATGAGTCAACCTAGTGACATGCACTGGACACCGTACCCCATACCCTGTACCCTACAGTTATGAGTCAACCTAGTGACATGCACCAGATGCTGTACCCCATGCCCTATACCCTACAGTTATGAGTCAACCTAGTGACATACACTGGACACCGTACCCCATGCTCTGTACCCTACAGCTGTGAGTCAACCTAGTGACATGCACCAGACACCTTTTCCCATACCCTGTACCCTACAGTTATGAGTCAACCTAGTGACATCCACTGGATGCCATATCCCATGCCCTGAACCCTACAGCTATGGGTCAACCTAGTGACGCCACACCAGATGCTGTAACTGGCATCCTATAGCTTAATAATGTACAGCCAATCACTCAGCACTGTTGTTTCTGTAAACCAACAAGAATTCCTGACAGCCAACTTGCTGTCAGCCTACTTCCCATCCTCTTCTTTTGCTTTTAAAAACCCACTTGTGGCCAGGCACAGTGGCTCACACCTGTAATCCCAGCACTTTGGGAGGCCTAGTTGGGCGGATCACCTGAGGTCAGGAGTTCAAGACCAGCTTGGCCAACATGGTGAAACCCTATCTCTACTAAAAATACAAAAGTTAGCCAGGCATAGTGGCATGCGCCTGTAATCCCAGCTACTAGGGAGGCTGAGTCAGGAGTATTGCTTGAAACCAGGAATTGGAGGTTTCATTGAGCCGAGATTGCGCCACTGCACTCTAGCCTGGGTGACAGAGCGAGACTCCGTCTCAAAATCAACAACAAAAAAATAAAAAAAAAAACCCCACTTGTAACTGCCGCTTCTCAGAGCATATATTATCAGAGCATATACTCAGGGCAACTTGAATCTCTGCTCCCAGCTGCAATCCTCAAGCTTGGCCCAAATAAACTCCCTGCTTATATTAACTTTGCCTCAGATTCTTCATTTTAGGTTGATTATCTGGTATAGTCTGCAGGATATAGAGTGTCTTCCCCTGACCACACGGTGTTTCTCTCTGAAAGCAGCACTTGGTACCAGCACAAACTCTGTCTTCAGAAGTCCCACCAGGTGTTTTGGGTGAGTTCTCCTGAAATTGGGCCTCCCACTGAAACTAGCCCAGTTGTCCCACAGAATTGATGTTCATGGTTTCTTTAGAATAAACATAGAAATTGACCCTCCCAGTCTTAAAACTTGAGAAACTTACATTTGTCTTACTCGAGTTTCTTTCTCAGGGCACCAACTATCAGGCCACCCAGATGGTATCAAGGAGCTCAAACTCACCAGGTCCCCAAATCTGGACAAGGAGAGGCCAAACCCCTCACCTGTCATGACTGCCTAACCACCCGCCTGCTGCCTGTTGACTGACTCCTCTTCCTTATCCCTCCCTAGTTCCTGTTTTCCTGCACATAGTTACATTTCTTCCCTGCTATATAAGCCTCTAACTTTAGTTGGTCAGGGAGATGGATCTGAGACTGATCTCCCATCTCCTCAGCTGCAGCACCCGATTAAAGCCTTCTTCCCTGGCCATACTTGTCTCAGTGATTGGCTTTCTGGGCAGAAAGCAGCAGGACCTGGATCAAATCCCTAGCATTTTGGTAACACCACTCTTTGGTTGAAAGTCCTGACTTATTTAGGCTGTTTTTCAAACTCTTTATTTTAAGAGTAAGGGCTTTGCTCTCTGTCTTTGGATAGGAGACTCAGGTAAAGAGCTCTGTGGAGAAATTTTTTCCACTGTGTCTCAAGACAAGGGATTTGGGTCAAACTTTTTCTGCCCCTGTCTCACAGCAGAGGTTCAGGTCAACGGATTTGCAGTTAGGCATTTGTGATCTCTTTGTACATAGTATGCTTTTAAAAATTGCAGCTACTTTTCTATTTTTGAAATTTGGGCCTGATTTTTCATTTGTGGCAAACTCCTATTAAATACCAGCAGGTTTTACATACATTATAGATATCTAGGAAAGGGGACCTACCTAACCCAGGATGATCATAAACAACAATGACCAAAAATGGAAGTCTTTTGAAATACCTAAAATAATTCATTTGTTTACACAATTGGAAAAAAATTAGAAACAAATTAAATGGAAGACTTCCAGCAGCACCTAAAAAGCTTCTAAAATAAATTCTGAGAAAATCACCTCCCTTCAGGAGGTAAACAAAGAGATATGTGTCACCACCACCTGAGGAAACTCCCCAGGTCTCTGACCCCCTCCCTGAAACTCCTATTGTGGCAGCTCCAGTGTCACTACAAACCCTTCTGGTTCTGGGGGCTGCCCAATATTCTTCAACTGTTCTTCACTCAGTTAAAAAGACCACCCAATGAGCAAGACGGGTCTCCAAAATACACCTTTGTTGCCTAGCTGACAATTGCTTAGGGCAATAAAACAAATAACTAAAAGACTAATATTCTAAAAGAGGGGAATGGACAAAAATAAAATTACTGAGATCATTAAAATGCAGGTCCAACAAATTTTTTCTACATTAGGACTCTAATGACTGACTGATGAAATGCTGACATCCAGGGAATTAGCTAAGCAGCATTCCAGCTGAAATCAGATAAAAAACAATTTTAAATCCCTTAAATGTTCAAACTACCTGCTTTGGATCCCCTGCAAGATTTACACACAAAAAGGAGGCATGTCCACCCTGTGGCCTAATGACTAGGGTTCGTTGCTTTCACTGCTGCAGCCCAGCTCCTTCCTGGTCAGGGAGCCAGTCCCTTTTGGTTTGGTATTTGTGATAACTTCCGACTTTGTAGGATACTGCTTTGCCACTCAGGAAGGTACCTTTGGTAAAAATGATTGAAAACACAGAACTATCATCTGTTTGTCCTGGCTAAAATCTGATAAAGAGATTTGAATTTTTTTTTTTAATTTTGAGACAGAGTCCCACTCTGTTGCCAGGCTGGAGTGCAATGGCATGATCTCGGCTCACTGCAACCTCCGCCTTCCGAGTTCAAGCGAATCTCCTGCCTCAGCCCCCCAAGTAGCTGGGACTACAGGTGCACGCCACCAGGCCCAACTAATTTTTGTATTTTTAGTAGAGATGGGGTTTCCCCATGTTGTCCAGGATGGTCTTGATCTCTTGACCTCATGATCCACCTGCCTCGGCCTCCTGAAGAGCTGGGATTACAGGCGTGAGCCACCGCGCCCCAGCAGTTTTTTTTTTTTTTTTTTTAAAGCTCTATGGTCAGCTTAATTAAAACTGATATTCAAGCTGTATGTGTATGTGTGTGTGTGTTTAAGGCCTTTCTGCTATTGCTCTTTGGGTCTCGTTTTGAAAATTTTTTTTCAGTAGATTGAAACCCTGTTTTAAAAAAAACTACGTGTTTGGTTCCTCTGTGTTCACTTCCTTTCTCAAGAATGGCTCTGCCTGTTCTTCTTTCTGCTCCTCCTTCCTCTTCGGTTCCACGTGAAAGGATCTGGAGGGGACATCTCATGACTCAGACACCTTAATGAGCGCAGGAAAAGGCACCACTCCTGCTTTCCGGGGTCTTCTGTCTTCCTGTGCGGTCTAGAGAGTCATGGGCAGGGTCCTTTCAGGTCTGAAACCACATTCTGTGCTGCGTGACCTGATTGGTCTCTTGGCTTTGGGGCCCTGGAGATTACATCGTACTGTGGGACAGGACTTAACCTCGGTGTGTGTGATGCCTGGTGTTACTGGTGACAGCTGCAGTTTTGGGGGTGGCTGAAGGCAGTTCTTTATAGTAAATGGTTATTACTACAGGGAGCTACTCATTTCTTTCCATGTTTAGATAAAAAAGGTGCAGTTTAAACACTTAGAGAAATGTCTTTGTAATGAAGTGTACTGTGGAGGTGTTATATGGTCCAGTCCCATGACAGTCCCCTTTTTGAAGGGATCTGGGATTCAGTATAAAAGTAAAATCCTGGCCAGGCATGGTGGCTCACGCCTGTAATCCCAGCACTTTGAGAGGCCGAGGTGGGCAGATCACAAGGTCGGGAGCTCGAGACCAGCCTGGTCAACATGGTGAAACCTCGTCTCTACAAAAAATACAAAAATTAGCCAGGCGTAGTTGCAGGCGCCTGTAGTCCCAGCTACTTGGGAGGCTGAGGCAGAAAATTGCTTGAACCTGGGAGGTAGAGCTTGCAGTGAGCCAAGCCTGGTGACAGAGTGAGAATGAAAAAAAAAAAAATAAAATTTGATTTTGAAAACTAAATCTCTGCCTTCAATGCCTGGTTTTCACATTTTTTTTGACATTTAGAGTCTCGCTCTGTCACCCAGGCTGGAGTGCAGTGGCACGATCTTGGCTCACTGAAAACTCCACCTCCCGGGTTCACGCCATTCTCCCGCCTCAGCCTGCCAAGTAGCTGGGACTACAGGTGCCCGCCACCATGCCCGGCTAATTTTGTTTTTGTATTTTTTGTAGAGACGGGGTTTCACCGTGTTAGCCAGGATGGTCTCCAACTCCTGACCTCGTGATCCACCCGCCTTGGCCTCCCAAAGTGCTGGGATTACACGTGTGAGCCACGACGCCCAGCCTTGCCCCTGTTTCTTAATGGGCTCTGCCCTGAGTCCATTGGTCCAGTTGGAAAACAGACTAAACTGAAATTAGCCTCCCTATAAAATCCTATGGTAAGTTACCTTGGCACCCCTTTTTATTTTCCTCTAACTACCACACTTCAACTCCTCCTTAACAAGGCTTAAATTCTCTATGTGTGCTTTGAGAAATAAATTTGCTACCCTGTTTTTCTCTAAAACTCCATGAGGGCTTGGGCCATGTGGGACAGATAAATCTCAGCCTGTTCCATTCACAGAGACACAGTTTAAACACAACTGTTCTTTGATACTAGTGATTTTCACCTGACTCATGGCTAACATTTTAAAACTAAAGCTATAAGATCTTTATTTATGTCTGTCTGTATTTTTGTATATGCATGTGTACATGTCTGTCTGTATATTGTTCATGGTACCAAACTGGCTTATAAATAAATGAGTACTTGTAAATTAAGCAAATAAGCCCAAATGCTTTTCAAGTTCATGTGATTCTAGTAATCTTTGAGAGTTTTTAAATTGTTGGTGAAACAAAAATATCTTCAGGATTTAATTTAGACATTGTGCCTGGGTCTATTGGTCAGGCAGGTTTATGCTGTCTCTGCTAGAGGCTGGGCGTGAGGAGGGCGCCTCCCTACAAGACAGGTGTGAAGGAGGGTGCCCCTCCCTCGTGGCCCACAGGGTTGGGCTTGAGAACTGGGCTGTGTCTCCAGGCCAGAGCATGGGACCCAGGGGCTGCAGTCTGAGCTGGACTCCTTCCCCCAGCATCTTTGGGAGGGGATGTGGAAGTCCCTTGCTGGGACTCTGAAGGCTTCCCACAAACACTAGTGAAATCTGAATAAAAATGCTTGGAAATGATTTAAAGAGTACCTATGTGTATACATGTGTACATTTGTGTATAAATTAACATTTACAGATAAGAGCCTACCCTTGGGGAGGCTTACATTCTGGCGAGAATTGATTGTTTTTCAGCTCCTTTGTTCTGAGTAAGCTCTCTTTGGCCTAAGGATCAAGAGCAGTAAGAAATTGAATACAAATAACAAAATTTTTACTGGAGACAAATCCAAAAACGTGTGGTCCTCAGTCCCACATCTCTTCACCCTCCCATTAGCAGGTATTCAGCTGCTAGAATTATTAAAAGATTCTAAAAATTCAGAGCTTAGTCTTTCCTAATGTTTATGATCCTCTTTAAAGTGAGATAGAAAAACAGCGGATTGGCACTTTTTATAATGTTTAACAAAATTTTTTTTGGTAGAGGTGGGGTCTCATGGTGTTGCCCAAGCTGGTCTCAAGCTCTGGACCTCGAGTGATCCTCCTGCCCTGGCCTCTCAAAGTGCTGTGAGTAGAAGTGTGAGCCACCACGCTCATACTTTACAATTTATTCTACTTTCTGGTTATACTTTAATGAAACTTTGCAGTTTGACATACATACAGACACATATACACATGTGTATGTATATGCATATGTGTCTAAATTCACGTTTACAGATAACTGCATTTGACTGTTCTCAATGCTAGGATAGCACTAGCGTTGTGTGTGTCTGTCTTTGGAAGGATGCATAGGAAACTGGAGGGGTCCGTGATTGCCTCTGAACAAGACAACTGAATTGGCTGAGACATTTTCACTTTGCAACTTTTTCAACCTTTACTTTTGTATCAATTTTAAGACTAAGATAATTTTTTTAAATTCCAACATTGGAGAAGACTTGGACGTTCTCTCTCCAGGGGCTCCTGGTGAGATAAAAGTAGGTTCCTCTTGTGCCAAACATGACTTCCCTCCGTCTGTTTCCTTCCCGCTTTTGCCACATTTCTTGGGTCGTCTTCTCTCATCTTCACATCTTGGCCTGCTGCCCTCACTGTGCCTTTGCCCCTGCTCGTCCTCTTAAGCCAGTACCCTCCTTCCTTCTGCCTCTGTCGCTGTCTGTAACCATGTCAAATCTCCCATTGCTCTCATAACTCTTACTACACACCTCTCTAGCAAGCCTCTTTCTAACTTCCCCCCACTTTCAAAAGTATTAATGTTCATTGTAAAAATATGAATGAGGAAAATAAATCATCCAAAATCGATATGGTTCCTCTGTCCTGTTTCATCTCCAGCCAACCTCTGCTCACCCTGAAAGGTTCAGCTCACTAGTTCTTTCCCCTCCTGAGATTTTATGCTTCCTCTGTATCCTACAGTCCTGCGTTCTGTCTTCATGGCATCTTGCTCACTAGAGTGTAAGCTTTCAAGAGACCGGAGAGGTCTGCTCTGCTCTGCTCATTGCTGTATACCCCACATCCCACACAGATGCTGCAGGAGCTCAAGTAGTTCTCACATTGATGAATCGGTGGATGATGTTTACACAGTGTTTTCTGAATTTCCTCAGCATTCTATAGTTTCTGCTATTCTATCCTTCGTCGTTCCAGGAGGGTAGGGACTACTTCCTGTCCTTGCAAGACTTTAAGAAGCCACCTACAGTCTGTAAAGGACTACTGAAGAGGAGGCGTGGTATTATGAATACTGTGACACCAAGAAGCTCTGGGTCTGTTTTCTCTCCAGTGTGGAGTCAAGGAGTTAGACTCAAGGGTTCTGAGACTGCCCTTTAGAGCCACAAGGATACTGAGGATCCCTTGCCAGGGTTGCCTAATTGAAATGTCATTTTGGAGCTTGACTAGATATTCGTAACTTTCAAACCTGAGATTTTGAAACATACCAAGAACCTACCCTCAGGGAGGCTTAAATTCTGGCAAGAATTGATTTTTTTTTCAGCTTCTTTGTTCCGAGTAAGCTCTAATACATGTTTGCTGTGTGAATATCTACTACAGGTAAGGCGCTGATAGGGCATGCACAGGTCTAAGACAAAGCTCTTATTTGTAGGTTGCTCTGTCCAACATACCGAATTGAATACAGGTTGCCACCGGTGCATGTGGATGAGCATGGCCAGTCTGAATGGAAATATGCGGAAGCGATAAAAGACACACCGGCTTTTAAAGACTTAGTGCTGAACATGATTGTAAGTGATCTCAATCATTTTTATGTTAATTACATGTTGAAGTGATATTCTGGATATATTAAGATGTATTATTAATGTCATCTATTTCTGACTTTTCAAATATGGCTATTAGAAAATTTGAAGTTACATGCATGCCTCATACATTTTTATTTAACAGTATTGCTTTACGGGGTTTATAATTTAGTACAGTAGTACTTCATCTCATGAATTTACACCCCTGAGCACCCAGCCTCTCACGTACTGTCCCTGGCCAGAAGAATCAATACCACCTGGAGGCTCATTAGAACCGGCAGAATTACCGGCCCCACCCATGCCAGACCCACTAAATCAGATTCTGCATCTTTACAAGGTCCTCAGGCGATCTGTTGCTCACGAATGTTTGAGAGGCTCTGGCTTACTTAAATTACAGTAACCGGCCTCCACTTGTATCCCTCCCCACATTTTTGCTGCTCCAGTCCTACTGGATTAAGGATTCTTAATGTGAGGGTCAACATAATTCTGGGCCTTAGGAATCCACAGAATTTTATGCAGCATTATCTGTGCATGTATGTCTATGTGCACTTTGCAGGAAAGGGTCCGTTGCTTTTTTTTTTTTTTTCCATGTCAGTAAAGCAGTGTTCTCAAAGGATGTTCCCGTCAGCAACACTTAGAACTTGGGAGCAATGCACGTGCTGGAGGTGGAGCCTGGTGGTGCTTTAATAAGCCCTCCAGTGATCCTGATGTCACAAGTTTGAGAACCACTGAATTAGAGACTGAAGGCAAAGAACAGGGCGAGGCCACTTGTTGCATCATGGTCTAGTCTGGGTGACCATGACTGTGAAACTGCCCTGAACCCAGACTGGCATCCAGTGAGCTGGCTGGAGAAGTGGAGTGAGGCAGGGGAAGGTGATGGGTTTGATTCCAGATGTATTGAACTTGATGACTTTAATTTCAAATGTTTGTCAAATAATTTTCTATCCATATATTCAGCCTAGTGTAAGAGTAAAGAAAATGGGTTTTACAATCAAACAGAACTGAGCTTGAGACTCACCTACTGGGTAAATCTGAGCAAGTTATTACATCTTTTTAAACTTCCCTGTTTACACCTATCTTGTCTTGAGTAGCCCGACCAAAGCTATCGCTTTTCTACAATTGCACACTTTTCCTTCTTATGAAAAGACCACTTTCACACAAGTATCCTATTTCTACTTTTATTTTCTTTTAATATTGGAAAAGTGGCAAACTGCTTTTTATTCTCTAAGCCACTTGCTTCACTACTTCAATTTGGTCTGCCCCCAATTACAGAAGCAACCTTGTCACTTCACTCACTCCATACACCCTCCTAAAGGCCTTCTTTCATTCTGTTGTCATCAATGACTGAAATTTTCAGTGATACTCATGTATTATAGATACGGGTTTTGTATTTGTCAGTTGAAATTTTTTTATTGAAAAGACTATTTTAGAACACAATTCTAATAATTACGGTCTAGAATCAGAGTTGGCATTTCATAAAATGACAAGTGACACCTTTTTTTTTTTTTTTTTTTGAGATGGAGTCTCGCTCCGTCGCCCAGCCAGGCTGGAGTGCAATCGGGTGATCTCGGCTCACTGCAACCTCTGCCTCCCAGGTTCAAGAGATTATCCTGCCTCAGCCTCCCAAGTAGCTGGGATTACAGGCACCTGCCATCATGCCCGGCTAATTTTTTTTGTATTTTTGTACAGACAGGGTTTCACCATGTTGGCCAGGCTGGTCTCGAACTCCTGACTTCAGGTGATCCACACACCTTGGCCTCCCAAAGTGCTGGGATTACAGGCGTGAGCCACCGCGCCTGGCCGACACCTCATTCTTAAGTGAGGACCAGTAAGCCTGTTGCTTAGGAAAATGTATCTAGAAGAACAAAGACAAAATGAGGGTGAATAGAATGATACTACTGTTGGAAACTTTACAATCCTACAGTAACTGGGACTTTAATATTCAGACCTAAACCATCTGATCCCAGCTGTGATACATCCATCACATGAATGATGAATGATGGCATGAATGATGACAACCAGAGTACCGACTAAGGCTGGGTTAATGTTGGCACTAAGACCTGGGGCTGGTCAACTACCCGCAACTACCATACCAACAAGTAGATGATGAAAACAGCAGAGGGTAAGCCTCAGCTGGCCTCCAATTAAGAATCTGCTCCACTCTATCTATCTGTTTTTCAGGCTGATTTGCAATAATTGATATGCAGCTGATATAATAATCATCCTCTCCTTTTTGTATGGTCTTTTTGAGATCTGGTGAAAGTAAATTCAATTTATATGTTTAAGTGAACGAATGATGTTTAACACACTGATTTTATATAAAGTTAAACAGTCACTAAAGAGTAACCCACAGTATATGAGCAACATGTAGCAACAGTAGTATTTGGTTGGGTATAGGGGACTAAATAAACAAATTACTAAAGCTAGTTTTTTTAAATACATTTATTAACCAATGTTAACACATTAAATGAATCTATATATTGCTAGTCAGAGCAGCTTACAAAATGCCAGAATGCATCATAGAACTGGACAGCCACAATGAATAATTACAATGTGCATAGTGGCTAAGCTCAACACCTCGATATAGCTTTATGATTTGCAGAAAGTTTTTAATAATGATTCCTAAAACGATCAATTGTAATTTTACCTAAAACTTTTACAAAACCAGGCCACAATCTCTTTTTTTAATTTTGTTTTTTTTTTAAACACACAGTTTTCACGCTGTAGTAACTTGGAAATGTGCAACCGTGTCAACAGAGACAAAAAAGCCAAAGTAACACGAATCTCACTTTCATGCAGCTATCAGTTAAATATTACACACTCTGGAATGATTTTACACCAAAAATATTTCCACAATTACTTGCTCTCATAGGGGTGGATCGAAGTCTTAAAACTTGAAAAACAATCAAAGAAGGTTAAGTGTTCTCGGTTCTGACATCTCCATCAGCGCCACACACTGTGGCAACACTGACTAATTACACAGCAACAAGGAGGGAACGATGATGCCAAGTTACTGCATAATTTAGGTACATTGTATGAAATGGGGATACTGGGTACTTTTTACAAAATATTGTGCACCATTTGGCAGTAGTTTGTCAATTAACTTGTGTCACCACCATCTGCAACAGCATCGAGATTAGATGGACGATATTTCACAGAAGACTTAGTTACATTTTTATCTTTAGAGTGACCCTGACAAACCTGGAGAAAACTTTTTAAAAGGCTTTTCTCCTGATTCTTTCACTTCCATTGTGAGTAATTGCTTTAATAAATATCAAAGGTCTAAATAAATATGTACAAATTATTTCTCTAACCTCAAAAAATAACTAAATGATAAATGGGAATTTGACTTGGTCTAAGATCAGTCTTTAAAAAAAACACATAAATTGTGAGATATTTTAAAAGAAAAGTAATTTAAGTTTTCCTGGCTGTATTTTATATATCTATGTATAAAAAATCATTATTCAACTATCGATCCATTCCTATTGGTAATGCTTCTTAATCCAGACATTCCGCAAAATACAGACTTTTTACAAATCACGGCATCTTTAATACAAGAAAATTAACATGCATTATTCTTCATTCTGTGTACAGCGATGGAGTTCATTAGTAGGCAATGACCCATTACTACAAACATAACGGCTTCTGTGAAACTTAAGTGCTTTCTCTTCTTTTAGTATTAACTTACAATACATGAGGTGACACCAGATAATAGGCAGTGAGATGATATGTGGGAAGGGAAGGGAAGCATTAAACAAATTCGTATGCCTCATCTATAATTTCACATATGGATAAAGGTAGTTTTTGGCTTTGTTTTTGTTGTTTATTTTGTTACAAGCACTCATGTTAGGACAAAGATGAAATGTGCAAACTTTAAAATTAAATATTCATTTTCTCTAAGATCCAGCTCAGTAAAAGATAACCCCAGTTCCCTGCAATTTTAAACTACAAGATCAAAGCTAATAATTTGTTATAAAAGTTATATATTGAAAAGAAATAATGAAAAACACAATTGGGAAATATTTAAGAAAAAATATGCAGGACTAGCCCTGCTGTGTCAACCCTGTTCCCTAAATTCAATCATATACCCACTGGCGTGACCAACAGATAATGCCTTTGAACACTAAATTAAGCTGAACAAAACCAGCTCAACAAGGTTACGAAAAAAATGTCACATCAAGGTAGTATGTTTTATTTCTGAAACAGTTCTGTAGTTCTTACATTCAGATCTATTCTAAATGTTTCTTTGTTAAACTCACTTGTATTCACCTGTTTTTTAAAGATCTGTTGTTTAAAGGTTAAAATCTCTGTAAAACCTAAAAATGTTTTAAAATTTGCTGAAAATGCAACAAATTCTCAATTAAAATTTATTTAAAATAATACCCTCCACTGATGTTACTTTTACCCCCTGAAAAACTTCGGAGGAGCATTAACAAAAGATTTAAACTACTGTGCAAAATTTCTTCACGAAAAGTGTTTAAAGGCTGGTGCAAAATGGGAAGCAAATTCTAAACAATTTTGGCTTCTTGGAAACAAAAACCGCTGTGTCTGAAAAGAGTGACCGTCGGGGTGGCTCCGGGAAGGCCCAGCTTCATCTTTTCCGGCGGCAGGTGCGCTTGTGCTCCGCGTGCCAGTGCTCCTGCTGGCACTTGATGGAGCAGTAGGACGTGTTCCAGCAGCAGTGGTACATGGCCTCCTCCTCACAGTTGTAGCACTGCAGGTAAGAAATCGGGGCAGTCTTTAGACTTGGGTGTGGATGTGTAAGAGACTGGTTAAAATGGCAAACTCGAGGTGGTGCTTTTAAAAGATCTTTCTGGCTCAACCTTTTGTGGAATCTGAATACGTTTTATGCACAGCAGATGGAAAGGGAGCCCTGGGGATGACTGTAGCTCAGGCCTGGTTGTCAGCAAACTCGAGCTGCTGTCAGGTTGTACCTGACACCTCCCGGTTTTTTCCATCTCTATGGGAGTCATTCCCGTTTCTTTTCTTAAAATGCTCTTGACTTCACATCCCTTTCCAGCTACCACTTGCATTTCTCCACAAGCTCCTTGAAAGACTTGCCTAAACTCCCTATTTCAAATTCTTCTCGTTGTTAACATACGCTGCAGTCTTTCTTTACTCACACCATGCCACTAATATGCTGCTAGCAAGGTCCCTTACAAACTCACATCTAGTGGCCAAGTCTCAGTCTTCATCTTATTTGCAATGTCTGGAGATATTTTTGACTGTCACAACTTCGGGGCAGAAGGTACTACTGGCGGACAGAGGCCTGGGATGCTGTTAAACATCCCACAATGTACACCTCCCCCAAAGAATGTTCTAGTGCAAGGGTCCACAGTACCATGGTTGAACTCTTTGGTCATGGGAGACGAGTGAAAAAAGCAAAGCTAAAGGTCCAAGCTGGGTTGGTGAACTAATGGTAGTACCATGAACAGACACCCACAGTGAGGGAAGGAAGATGAGAGACATTTTGGATGTAAACACTTGACAACAGGTCAGTATAAATATGGAAGTTCTGTAGATAGACACGTGCAGATTTGATGGCTGTGAGAGCTCTGGAGGAAGAACCCAGGGAGAATAGCCTACATTTGATACCTAAAAATTATAATTTTCTTCCTGTGTATTGTATGCATTATTATCTATTATGTCAGCAATTGCACCTTCAGTAAAATCCCCATTAGGTGCAGAGTCAGTTTTGGAAACGGCTGGGATGAGGCGTGTCAGGATTCACATCTGGGGACTGTGCCACCCACTGGTCATGTGGCTTCAGATCAAGTTATTTAACTTCTTAGTTTCCTCATCTTTCAGACTTTACACAGCACCACCATCCCTTCTCCCAAATACCCTATTACTTTGTTTTCAATTTCTCCCTTTCTGTGGATATATTTAATGGATACATCTATCTGTGTTTCTTGTGACATCCATTATTCGGCATCTGGCATATCTACATGCTTTCTGTCCTGTAATACTATTCTATTTCTTACAACAATGTAAGATGTAATTGGGAAGAAATAATTCTTTATTCTTTGAGACAGAGTCTCGCTCTGTCACCCAGGCTGGAGTGCAGTGGCGCAATCTCAGCTCATTTTGATCTCTGCCTCCTGGGTTCAAGAGATTCTCCTGCCTGAGCCTCCCAAGTAGCTGGGGTTTCAGACACACACCACCACACCCGGCTAATTTTTGTATTTTTTGTAGAGATGGGGTTTCACCATGTTGCCCAGGCTGGTCTCAAGTGATCTGCCTGCCTCAGCCTTCCCAAGTGCTGGGATTACAGGTGTGAGCACCGAGCCCGGCCAAGAAGAAAGAATTCTAACCCTTTTACTAGAATGTGATGAGCACAAAAAGCTCAGCTCTGCCAACTAGGTTTTTAATCATTCTATTTAATCTCATAAGCCTCAAATTCTTCATCTTAAAGAAGAGTACAGAAATACCCACTTGAGCTGTTTCACAAATGGTAAAGTGCTATAAAAGACAGTATTATAGCCTCCTCTTCCCATTTTCTTGATTCTTTAGTAAACTTAAGAGATGTCTACTCGTAAGAATTTTTTAAGAGACAGGGTCTTGCTCCATCGCCCAGGCTGGAGTGCGGTGGTGCAATCACACCTCTCTGCAACCTTGCACTCCTGGGCTCAACCAATCCTTCCGCCTTGGCCTCCCAAAGCACTGGGACTACGGGCATGAGCCACTGCACCTGGCGTCTTTGGGTGTTGTGCTTCTGTTCTCTTCAGCACGCCTTAATTCCGATCTGATATTGTGAGAGTTGATCACACCAATTCAGTCGTTCTTGTCATACCCAACTAAAACTGAGTTGAGAAGCTGGGGGGAAAAGCACCTGGAACACACAATGTTGGCTGCAACTCTCAGACTAGTTTTGCCGACTGCCATCCCTCACCAATCGGAGCTTGTCAGCTCCTCAAAACCTGACTAGCACCAGTGAAATTTCTTAAAGAACACGGAAAAGTTCTTCTTCGGAGGGCACACTTTCACTTGTGCTGAAGGCTGTAACACCCAATGTGCAGGTTGTTTTTTAACAGAAAATAAAGCTCTCTTTTTCCCTCCACAGATCTCTTGGTCTTTTGTTAACACTATTTATTTTGTTATTCACCAGCTCTTCCTACCAAGTTATCTTCATCTATTCAAAGTTTCCATTTTCCTTCTTGGCAAATCTTTGTCACAGATTTAAAAATATTTCTTTCATGAAAAGTTTATGTGTATTTATATAATATAGGCTGGATAAAATGAAGAATGAGTTTATCACAAAACTTTATACAGTCATTTATTAAAACTGAAACAAAGTTATGAACTTTCGGGAGCAAAACTTTTCCCTAATTCACTGAGCACTGTGGCGGCTGTAAGACGAGCACTTGGATCCTGTGCACTCAGAAGCTCCCACTCTAGTGGGGAGGATGAGACTCGTGAGCAGGACACGATGACAAATGACACTAGTCAGGTATAAGGGAGGGCAGTGAGAGACCAATGAGATGTCACTACTATAAAGTAAAAGTAATTGATTTAACAAAATCTAATGTATAAATGTTAAGTGCAGGGAAATCTGAAACTCTTTAATTTATTGTGATAATTGTATTTGTAATTTCACCATTTGGATGTTACCCATCTGAAATCACCAGGTAAAAGTCAGGGCCAGCCAATTTGCCCAAATAAAATATTTGCATAGATGGAGAAATTATATAAGTTAATTGTAATAAATATGTACTAAGGTATTATAATCTCAATTTAACAAAATAATCCTGAGCAGTACACAGTAATACGGGATCTGGGGTTGAGAGATCACAGGACTCTTAATACAATTTTTAAAACTGAAGCTGATCATTTCACATTTGATCTTATTTCGGAAACAACTTCTGCATGTGCCACAGCTACCTTCTGAATTAACTGGCTCATACCTGTGGTACATTTTCAGAAATAAGAGTCTAAAAAAGACTGGTATTTACCCACTGCTTCTTCTTGGTCTGAGAAATCAGTTGCTTGTGCTGTGTTGCCAGCTTCTTGATTTCTTCTACAAATTCCTCCTTACACTTTTCCTTTACTTGCTTACATTTTCTGTCCATCTCACCCTGCATGTTGGCTACAGCTTTATTTACAGCTTGTCTCTTTTCTTCTTCCATTTCAGAACGCAGCTGGAACGAAAAGACAACCCACAGTAAGTCAGCGCACAACTTAACACGGACCATCTACACTGGAACAGAAACTTAACAACTTGCATGAGGTACCTTTTCCCCTTCATTACATGTGTAAAAAATTTAGGTGAGAAAAGTATCACTATTACTTGAAATGCTGTAAAAGATACTGGTGTCATTATATTGCTACATTTAAAAGCCGCTACTGGGTTGATGCATGAGTGAAAGGAGCCATGACAGGAGTGCCGGCTGCAGCAGGGCACCCGCAGTGGCGACAAGCATTACCTTCTCCAGAGCTTCGCGGACAACACGCTCTGTCTCCCGCTTGTGGTCCGACTTCATCCGGTCTTTGAAGTCGTTGAAGATCTTCGTGTATTTGTCATGGCACATGCTCTGACACACGCCATCATTTGTGGTCTGGGTGCTCCGATGCAGCATTCTTGGGGAAGAGGCACTTAACTTCTTGGTCTGAGTTGACACGGAGACTTTTTCGATTGGCTGAGGCATTGTGGGTATTTCCTGGCTAGAACTTACTGCTTCTGTTTCAGGCTCTGGTTCCTAAAAGGTAAGACAAGAGTTTAGATGCAAAACAAAGCAATATAATTCACCAGTTCAAGAACTACTCTATTAGGATAAAAATGCAGTGATATACATAAATAGCCATATAATAAACTGCTGTTAAAAAATGTGGTTAGGATGGTAGATTTCATGTATATTTTGCCACAATTTAAAACTAAACAAATCTCCCCCAATCAGTGAATGAAAAGAACATGCAATTAACGGCTACAATAATTATAAACATAAGCTTCATTTATAATTTTACTTATCAATACTATAAGTTTTGTTTTTAAAATAAACAAAAATTTATAGAATATAAAAATTATTGTCAACTTATAATTACTTCATTGGACTAGATTCATTAACAAATTTCCTAAAATCCTAAACCACTTCTCACTGAATATGTGTTTGAAATGTGCCCAGATTTACACAGTTTTAAAACATGCAGGGCTTATATCACTTAAAACGGCTGAGCTCAACCACAGTCTCCTTCAAGTTTTTAAATGTTGGCACAACTGATATACTGGATAAATGTGTTGTTTTTAATAATACTTAGGAAAAATATCAGAGCTCCCAGGAAATGTATTAATAGCAACGTGCCCTTCCTACTTAGCCAAGCTTTGGTCAGCGGCTGCTTAATTAAGATGGAGACTTGGAGCATGTGTGCTATTCCAGGGTAACAGATAATGACAGGGAAGTCAGAAGACTGGTTTCAACCTGATGGATATTATCTGACTGACAGCAACTGAATTTCACAAGTATCCACCAGGAGTGACTGTCTTTGAAATACTGTGAAACTATTTCCTGCTTCATCTGCCACCTGGACGCTGCAAGGTGGGCAACCAAGAGTGATTGAAACTATTTCCTGCTTCATCTGCCACCTGGACGCTGCAAGGTGGGCAACTTACTTCCTTTTTGGGCTCCACACTTTGATTACGTCGTCCTTTCTTTGCTCTTGGTTCTTGAGTGACCTTTAGCTGTGGGCATTATAAAAGTAATATATTATTCCAGACACTAGGAAATACTTCTCTGCTGAAAACACTCATAGTGGACCCACAGGTGAGAAGTGAATACATTTCTACCTTTTGCATCCTTCCATCCACTCAGTTACCACTGACTTAATTACTGCTCTGGTAACTGTAGGCTTCAAAGAGCCAGCGCACCTTCAGAGAGGAGCAGTTGTACTTAACTCTCTTGGTACTGGCAGGGTCAGGGTCATCTCGATTGTTACATCTGTGTATTCATTTGAATTGGTTTTGGTTTACTTTTGCAGAGCACTTTACAAATGTAAAAAAGGGAAGGAGAACGTCAAAATCTGTTCATTACAGTGAGGAGTGTACACTAAGATTTCTGCATTTAAAAGTAATAATGAATAGGCACTTCCTTCCTGAGACACACTCACCTGCTCATTACTGGTGGAGGAGATACTGGATTCTGCCTCTTCCTCACCTCGGTCCTCATTCTTAGATTTCCAAAATCTCCCTTCTCGTAGGAAACGCTGATGCAGCTCCAGCTCATCACAGGCCTTTTTCCAACCCATACTGCGCTTCACGTGCAGCCGATGAATGTTGACTGTGATATCTTGAATGTTTTCAGAAGGAATCCAGGCCCTAGGGAAAACACGTAAAGGTATAGTTAGAAACATCCCAAATGGCAGGAAGGGTGGTAAGAGGGCTTCAGTGGACCCTGCCTGCCATAAAATGCGACCTGTGGCAGTTCTTGTCTGTCAGCTTGGTGCAAAAGCAATTGTGGTTTCTGCCGTTACTTTTAATTGCAAAAACCATAATCACTTAGGCTTCATCATGGCTTGAATAAATAACTGTTACCAAGCGGAAAATAAATGAGATTTGTCTTTCACAGTCGACGAAAGTTCTCAGAACTGGATTCACAAATGCCTCCCAGTTGTTCACAATTTAATCAGCTTAGCTTGTCCTAGTTCATATCTGTATTCTTCATAAGTCCTTTTAAAGTTATCTGTTGTTCTGAATACTGTAAACTAATATAACCCATCTAGCTATTTGCAGTTAGCACTAAAGAATCACTTGAAAATGCCCAGAAATTTTCATAAGATACATACATATATTCATATAAAATGGGAACATCTAAAAATATTATCCAGTAAGTCATATTTGTATCATGCCTGTACTCATTAGAGAAACCAGATTAACAAACAGAGCCATTTCTTATTTAGCCACAATGTACTTAGCTGTGAAATAAGCGCAATACAGATCTGAAACTAGAGAATGGAAACTGCATTTGGCTCTGTTGGAAAGAATATGCTAAAAATGCAAGAACGTTTTTCCTGGGCATTGGTCTCTTTCTCTGCTCATCCCAAATGTTGTACTCAACATGTTTACTGTGTATCAGGGGAAGGCACTAAAAAGAATGGAAAAGTGAATGGGGTCTATGTGATCTCGAGTTTCATTGCCTCATTTGACAGCGGCAAGAGATGCTGCCCACAGGGGTTAAGGTAAACTATTAGTGGTTGGAATCTCTCGGGTCTTGTGATTATTAGGATGGCACTTCCTACACTGCCTCTACCTTTGAGGGACTTACAATTTTGTCAGAAAGAACTAAGGAATAATCATAATGCAATGCAGCAGGTGGTAAAAGTACAGAGGGTGCTATGGAGAGGAAGAGTTAACATTTAGTTGTGAGTGGTCAGAACATTTTATTTGGCTTAGGTCTTGGAAGATAAGATTTAGACAGCAGACAACGTGCGTGGAGAGATTCCAGGCAGAGGGAACATCATAAATGAGGGAGGAAACTATATGGATGCATGAGTCACAGACGTTTTCTACGGTAGAGTACAAGTTGCCATATGGTACTACAAACACACGTATTTATGCTTTTCAGTTTTCTGTTAAAGATTTTTTTTCCTGCTATAAGTATATATGATATCACGGTTTTCATCCCTGGCCTGTAATTACAGAGCTCCAGAAATACTGGGCCTATGACTGTTTGAAGGAATCTCTTAGAGAATCATGGCCACATGTGCCTCAGCCATAAATAACGATTTCCACTTCCTTGTACAAGCCAAGCTTTATAATCTAGAAGCACATTTTAAATATACAATAATCTATATCATTAGATGCTAACAACAGCTAAAATTGTTAGATTTGAACTTCCATAACATTATTTATGAATATATTGGTTAATATTATATCAACTATGTCTCATCTGGCATTAAGTACTTTGTTAAAAACCATATCAAAGTAAACTGAACTTTGAAAAACTGAACTCTAATGCAGAGTACAAATGAAATCATGCTTGTGGAATAGTTTCTTGCCATTAGATTTTAAATATATTTACTCTTCCAATCAACAGCTATTTACTGATTTCCTATTAGGTAGTAGGAATTCAATAAAAGTGGTTTGTTCACTTTTTCAAAGTAGTTTGCTTTTGAGAGAGAATTCTGTTACATGCAGTGCTGACTACCTGGAATGAACTTGTATCTGTAAGAGTATTTTCCTTATTTATCTTAAATAAAATGGATTCACATCTGTTCTTTAAATGTACTTCTATTCTCTTTTAATCAACTCCAGTACTGTAGATAATCAGATTTCAGTTTAAAAAATTATCACAGGGTATGCTCTCTCATCTACAAAAATAAAAAAGCAAACACCCTGCAATTTAAGGTAAGTCTAATAAAAAGAGGAATAGTCTAATTTGGCTCTATGTCTGTCAATGCTCTGACTATATATGCAGAATAAAATGGTTCTGTGATCTGATGTCAGTGAGCCCAAAGTGCCCTACCTCTTTTTTGTCTGCACCTGGTTTCCTGGCCTGGGCCATGCCACCCACCAGCCACTTGCAGCAGAAAGATTCAGCCTCCTTAAGACAGGTCTTATCAGCTACTTTTCTTTGGCAGGCAAAATCTTGCAAATCCTACAAAAACCTCACTAAAGCAGCTCTCACATGTAAACACAATCATACTCGACTCTTTTGCCAGAGATTTACAACGTGCTCATTGTCTACGAAGAAGCAGCATATTCTATTTGCGTGTATAGGAGGGAATGGTACAAAACCATTTTTTTCCTCCCACTTACATGTAATGATATGATGGACTAGCAGAAGAATAATTATTAGCCAGAACTTGCAACCAGTGGCTCCTCATCAACCAGAACCTTTTGAGCATAGGTTGCTTAAATAATTAAAAATTCATGATTATAATTTTATCAAATTTTAAAAAATAAACATTCTAATATGGAAGACTATATATCCTAACCAATCCTTCACTTCAAATGGTTCACACTGTATCCAGGAAAAAGGAAAATGATTTTACATAGTGAGTTTGTCAACCTCTCTTATGTTCTAAAATAAAGTCCTTAAGAGTCCCATCTGTCTAGAACTATTTAGATAAAACCTTCCAGGACCTAAGAAGCTTGAGGGAAAAAAATACCTCTGAAAATGTAATCTGATGTTTCCTAATTCTCTCTTCAGGTGACAGACTACTCTAGGACTGCTGCAGATTAGCACATATATTATTTTTTTGAGACGGAGTCTTGCTGTGTTGCCCAGGCTGGAGTGAAGTGGCACAATCTCCGCTCACTGTAAGCTCCACCTCCCGGGTTCACGCCATTCTCCTGCCTCAGCCTCCTGAGTAGCTTGGACTACAGGCACCCACCACCACACCTGGCTAATTTTTTGTATTTTTAGTAGAGACGGGATTTCACTGTGTTATCCAGGATGGTCTCGATCTCCTAACCTCGTGATCCACCCGCCTTGGCCTCCCAAAGTGCTGGGATTACAGGCGTGAGCCACTGTGTCTGGCCTAGCCCAAATATTCTTCAAAAATATTTTCTGCATAGTATACTGAATGACATCTAACAAGTTAACTCATTATTAATATCACTCATGGCTGAAGACACTATAAAGCTACTTGCAAGTTGATGAAAAAGAAAAATATATAGATAAAAAGTTCTAATTATCAGATTATTCTTACCTATTAGTATGGCTATAAAAATAACTGAATTCTTGTTTTTTCTAAGTTAACTGTGTTTTATTTAATGTGAAAAACATTGAAACAAACTTTCCCCTGTTATTCCTTGAATATCTGTTGTATTATAAAAGCTGACCTTTACTGAGTATTCACTATGTGCTAGGTACTATATTCAGGTCTCTCTATATAAACATTTCTTTAAACCTTACAAAAACTCTTATGAGGCCCTTATTTTGCTAAGGCTCAGAGAAACTGACTAATGTGTCGAGATTAGGGTAGAAGGCGGTGAAGCAAGGACACAATCTCACATAAAGACTTACCCTAACCTACCAAAAATACATTACTTCCTTGCCTATTCTGATAAGAAACTGAAACCATCTGAGTATGACGTATTAAGCATATGTTAAAAATTACCACTTAATAATGTAATTAAAACATTCATTTTGTATTGAGTTATTTTATTGGATCATTATTTGACTAATGTTTCTTGACATGACAGTGTCAGGTAAGTGTGTATCTACCTATGAAAGAACAGAACTACCTTCTGGGAAATTTACAGTAGTTATAGGTTTCTTTTAACTACACTTCTGTTTAAATTAATGAAGACTAAGTAAAAATTTACCACAGGGAGGAGTAAGGTCCCTCATTGTGTAGCTTCTCAATGCACTAATAACCTCCTGACACGACAGGAGACACCTCATGGGCTGTTCATTTAAATCCTTGCGAAGTATGACTTTTAGATCATGTAGCTGACTTCTGTCACTTTTTCACCTTATCTCAATATCCGTGTTAAATGAACCAAATAAATTGCATGTGAATTCTTTATTCCTATTGTGGCTTATTTTTACGCACACTTCAGGTATTTACACACATTCTAAGATCACAAGATTGATGATTTTAGTCTATGTCTTTAACTGAGCCTTGAAGATGGCTGGAGCAACTAGAGTAACTGTGAACATGGTAATGGTAATTCCATTACCGTATTATGGAATGGACACATTCTGAGGCCCTTCTGCCCACTGTACTATAAATTCAGTCTTAACACTAATGTGCTTCTGAAGTTCAACAGTGTCAGTTATTAAAAATTCTTGTTTAGTACACAATATCTGAAAAATATCTGGAAACAATTTATCTTGGAACGTATTCTTGGATGCATAATGTGTTTTTTTTTTTTTTTCAATTTAAAATAAACTTCATGCATCTCTGATGGAGAAATCATCAAACTTTCTTAAGGACTTCATAAGCACAGCTGTGACCACTGAACATGGGATCACAAATTACCTCTGGTGGTGGTGGCCAAAGAAGCGAACGTCGACTTGATTGTCTTCTTTCTGCATGACCTTGGCTGGCCAAAACCCAAAACCTTTCATTTTAGCCCAAACCAGCTCATGATTAGGTATCTGGAAATTAAACGTTTTACCTTGTTATATTAAAGTATTAAATGCAAGTGTACCATTAATATTAAACTAGTCACGTATAATCCATTATTTCTAACATATTTCTTTCGTAACTCCTAAACACACACGAGATTTTTTTTTTCTGGGACTGACTGATATTTTATATGTGCATCAGAGTGCCAACATGAACCTTATTCCTCAGAAGAGGTCGGGACTGGAACGTGGCTGCCCCTGAAACCAAGGCCATCCACATGTATGACAGTGGCAAACAAGAGCACCCGCTTTGCCAAGTGCAGCCAGGGGAGCCAGCAGCTTCAGCACCCCCTGGGAATTTGTTAGAAATGGGGAAATTTTAAGCTGGCACAGCACTGTCTTCACAGGGCTGGCTTCTCTCAGGCAGTCAAGGCTGCCGGCCAAGAATGCTCAGAATTCCCTTTGTCAGTGCCCGGTTTGAAGCCGTATCATTTTGGGGAAATTATACAGCTACAGACAAAGGCAAAGCCTTAGGTGTCTCGTGAAAGAATGAAAGGAGAAATAAAAATTCACTTTATTAAGGGACCCAGATGCTGGGTGTGGTGGCTCATGCCTGTAATCCCAGCACTTTGGAAGGCCGAGGCAGGAGGACTGCTTGAACTCAGGAGTTTGAGACCAGCCTCAGCAACATGGTGAAACCCCATCTCTACAAAAAATACAAAAATTAGCCAGGTGTGGAGGCGTGTGCCTGTGGTCCCAGCTACTCTGGAGGCTGAGGTGGGAGAATCACTTGAGCCTGGGGGAGGTTGAGGCTACGGTGAGCCGAGATCACACCACTGTACTCAAGCCTGGGCGACAAAGTGAGACCCCGTCTCAAAAACAAAAAGGACCCAATATTTATTTTTATTCAGTATCTCATTTTAAAATCAGAAATGGATAACAAGCCCTGTTACTTTTTTAAATTTCAGTTGTTTATACTCATTAAACCCATATATACTATGATATTTTAAAAACTTAGGAAGAAAATTATAATCTTTAACCAAACTGGAAATAAACTTCTTTAGAGCTGTATATTACACACTTGAGGTAAAAAACAAAAATCACAAAATTTCACATACACAAGGATAACAGAACCAGTTGTCAGGACGAGCATTTGACAAGTAAAAGCAATTCTTGCAAAGCTGCAGTTCATCCAGCTGAAAAAGAAAAGAAACTACTTTAGCCTACATAAAATATATATACACATTAAACTATATAAAATGTATCCATGTAAATTAACATTCACATATATAAATAATGTTCAATTTTGTTCCTTAATCTTTTAAGCTTAAATTTTAAAGTTTTCAATAAATGGTACTGGAAGACCCTGTCACTGTCCTCTTAGAACCATGTCGCTGGTCTCAGGCCACAGTTGGAACAGAAGCCAAGGCTGGTCTGACTGGGCCCTGCCTGGACCTCACTGGTTAGCACTTCAGATTGAATATTCCTCAGGAAGGTAACAATATCTGCTGCCAATCACAGCAGTCCTTACCTTTGCCTCATTCTCTATTTTAGTTCCTTGTTTGTTTTCTTTCACAATATTCTTTTACAACTTGTAAACAGAGTCTATATTTTATCTGTTTCTTTTTTCTTTTTCCCAGTCTCCCTCTTCAGAATGTTGCTCTATGAGCAGAAGGCCTGCACTGTCATCACCTTTTACTCCTCCTCACATACTGCCTGGCACATAGGAGGCACCCAGTAAATGCTTATTGAACAAATCAAAAACAAAAGTCAAATTTGAAATGAATTCAAGAAACAAAACTTTTTGTATAAACTGAGGAACTTCTGCAAAGATAGTGTGGTTACAGGTGAGTGTTTTAAGTAAGACCACCCAAAAATATACTTCCTTAAATGTACTTCATTTATTGTATGAGTACGTACTTTGTTGTTTGGTTGGGTTTGCTTTTTGCCTATACAGTTTAGAAGGGATGCAAATCTGGATCCTTCATTACAAGAGGGTAATGTTTACTGCACATATGCCCAGTAAGACACATTCGCATGCAGCATCTAGCTAACACAACAGTTCTGAAGGTGGCTGAGAGTTTCCTTGTAGAAGTTAATTATTAACTAAATCTGACTCCCAGGATCTCTCTTTGAACAGTTTTGCCAGAATTTTTTTTCTATTTGCATTATTTCCCATGTATGTCAAACATGAAAATAAAAGACCCTTTTTTTGTTTTGTTTTGAGACAGAATCTCATTTTGTCACCAGGCTGGAGTGCAGTGGCACGATCTTGGCTCACTGCAACCTCCACCTCCCAGGTTCAAGTGATTCTCCTGCCTCAGCCTCCCGAGTAGCTGGGACTACAGGCGTACACCACCATGCCCAGCTAATTTTTGTATTTTTAGTAGAGACGGGGTTTCACCATGTTGGCCAGGATGGTCTCAATCTCTTGATCTCACGATCCGCCCAACTTGGCCTCCCAAAGTGCTGGGATTACAGGCGTGAGCCACCAGGCCCGGCAATAAAAGACATTTAAAGGAAATGGCACAATTAAAATGTAGATAAGAGTGGAATCCTGAAATAAATTAATTTCAGTTATAGAAAGAGTATAATTATTGGGCAATGAATAGTACCTCATGACATGTGTCTTTATACAGCATCCTCGCAATGTCAGCTTGCTCACTGTCTGCTGTAATTAAAAATAGATATTACCTATAAGCAATAGTCTGCAAATATAAGACTCAAAGTTAGTATCCTTTTCTTTCAGTTTGCAAAAGTAGACATCTACCATTTCAAACCAAAATGTCCATTTAAAATAACGACAGCAAAATAAAATTACACAGGCAGCTTTTGTTTTCCATCCAATACAACCACTAATTTTCTAGGTATAAAGAGTGACCTTACCTTTGGATGATGTGATACTAGTGGGGAAATGATCAGAATTAATCATAGTGCTTATTAAAAACCTCTCAGCTAAAACAAATACATATAAAACTGTAAAGAATAATTGTTTTCATCATTTGGTATACTATGATTTTGTCTTTGGCCAGTCCGTTCTATAATCTGTATCACCAGATATTCCTAACCTTATACCCTAACATTATCAGTTACTTGTATGTAGATCATTAAGGTATTAATTCTTTGAAAGTAATGTTTTATGAAAGATAGTGTTCAACATGGAATGTAAATGTTGTGTTTAAAAGTGCATACAAAAAAACCACAAAAATATCCAACCTCCATAGAATATCACGGTATTGTGGAGAAGCAGCTGGGCATCAGCTTTGAACTCTTCGTAACTTCGGTATTTCCCTTCATTCACTTTCTGCAGAGGGAAAACAGAATGACAAAAAGAGTTACCAGTGAAAACACTTGTCTGGAATAAGTTCATAGGACAAGCAGACTTTCCTAGGATGACATCAGGGTGACCACTGCCATCCCACAGTACTGACAGAGAATGTGTGTAAAAGAAGCCAACAACCCCACCTGCGGTTTTAATAATATAGTATAATGAAGCATGGCAGGTCGGATATCCCGCAGCCACAAAGACACTACATTAATTTATCAGAGTGAACTTTAATGGCTTGAACATCTCATTTGACAATAATGTAGAAAGCTGCTGCTAAGCTTTGTAATGCATGAATTCTTGGGCCAGTGTGGGTGATGAGACCCTAAGCACACACCTGTCATTCTTTACAACACAGGAAGATCGAGATTGAAAAGCAGAACTGTTAGCCTCTGTGACAGTTTACCTAACTACTAAGATATATTTATAATTCTGAATTGGGGCTAGGAATTGGTTTATAAATCATTTTAAAATAACATCTCAGGTGTCCCTCTCTGTGCCAAATCTTAGAGGATTTCAACAGGAAGGAACCTGCATGGGTAAAGGCAGCGGGGAGGAAGGACGTCTGGGTTCTTACATATTCTGTAGAGGTCTTACAGTTTAGGAGAAGGGGCTATGGCTGGGGCTAGGAAATCTGGGGGTAGGAGGTAAAATTAAAACTACTTGGTTTTTTTTTTTGTTGCAGGATTTACCAGTTACTTTAAGGGAAAAACCTTCATTTACCCTTATCTTATATTGAAATAAGCCACAGTCTTTCTTGGGTACTGAAGAAACTTGTGGCCGGGCGCGGTGGCTCACGCCGGTAATCCCAGCACTTGGGGAGGCCGAGGCGGGCAGATCACAAGGTCAGGAGATCGAGACTATCCTGGCTAAAACAGTGAAACCCCATCTCTACTAAAAATACAAAAAATTAGGTGGGCGTGGTGACGGGCGCCTGTAGTCCCAGCTACTCGGGAGGCTGAGGCAGGAGAATGGTGTGAACCCGGGAGGTGGAGCTTGCAGTGAGCCGAGATTGCGCCACTGCACTCCAGCCTGGGCGACAGAGCAAGACTCTGTCTCAAAAAAAAAAGAAACTTGTAAGATGATTTAAAATTATTCCTGTGGTTTCCCTATAGGCTATTAATGACCATGCATAAGATTTTAAATTTCCAACATGACACATGAGGTACAAAATCAGTAATTCAGTAACCCTGACTGCAAATATGTCTATGTGTTCTACTGGATTTTGTTGCAATTCGTTACTGGACATGAACAAACTAACAATCCTCAGCTACAGTCAGTAAAATTAAGACCTTTAAGAATAATTAACTTTTCTAATCATATTTTTTTTGTTGTTCATTTTATTGTTTCCCAATACTGCGGATCAGTTCTATGCTTTACTTTTTTTTCTGAGAGGAACTCTCAGGTACCACTGCTAAACCTGGAAAACATTCTTTACATCTGAAATGCTAAATTGCTCAGGCTGTAAGGCATTTTCTTAAATCAACAAGGATCAAGAAGCTATAAGCTGCTCATCTTTAAAACCAGGCTTTTTAAAGATGACAGCTAATTTGCATTAGAGTAAGCACACGAAATTTACAAATTAATAATGCTTCATTTGGTAGTTATGACTGTCTTTTGTTTTAGAAAATAGAAAAAAGTACACTTTCAAGGAAAGAGCAACCAAAATCTGCTTAACTGCCACATTATTCTTGAACTTGTTAGTTAAGAAAATGTACTTGAAGTGGAAATAAAAGAAGCCGACTTTACCTCTTGAATGGTGGGAACGTCCACAGCTGAGTGCACCAGCCTTCTGTACATCGGGTGTTTATTGTCCTTCCCCTTTTTATTAAGATCTATAGCCTAAGAGGGTTAGTACATCAGTTTAAATGTGGTTAAAGGAAGGCAGATAAGACATCAATTCCTAAAGCTCAAAATATTTTCTACCTTTTTATTTTTTATTTTTGTAGAGACAGGGTCTTGCCATCTTGCTCAGGCTGGTCTTGAACTCCTGGGCTCAAGCAATCCTCCTGCCTCGGCCTCCCAAAGTGCTGGGATTACAGGCGGGAGCCACGGCGCCCGGCCAATATTTTCTACCTTTAAAGCAAAATCTCAGAGGAAGTACTTTAAAACTTAACAGAAAAAATGTACATACACTACTATATAGT
The DNA here is from genome assembly GCF_009828535.3 of Hylobates moloch. Lineage (NCBI taxonomy): Eukaryota > Metazoa > Chordata > Mammalia > Primates > Hylobatidae > Hylobates > Hylobates moloch. The sequence goes on along the minus strand of NW_026652277.1, from coordinate 168,381 downwards.
TTAATATGACATTCCTTAAAGTTGTGATAGAATAGTTATTTTGAAAAATTGCCTTTCATTTTAAAGAGTCATCATCAATGAAAATGTTCATTCTGATGAATGAAATTCAAAAATGTAAATGTTTCTAATCTCATGTAGCTTATGTCAAAATGTCTATGTCCAAAACAGACAAAACAAAAAAATCTAACTGCCTGTTATGGAACTGTTTACTGCAGAAAAGAAACATGACATGACGGGGTGCTCTCCACACTTCATATTGCTATGTACATATTTCAACTTTGAAAGAATGAACCACAGTAAGATATGTTTTGGGGTATTTTAAAAGATTCCCTGAGCAGGACTCACCCTCTCCTTCATGCGGGAGACAATGAATCTCAGGTATGTGCCCATCTCCTGTTTGTTTGTATTCTTCTTCTTAATGCTCTATTGAAAAAAAAAAAAAGAATAAAAAAATGGTACAAAATCTGATCATTCTTATGTCTATATTCATGTAAAAGACATATGAAACAGATAGTCTGCAAAGTTTATTAAAAGATGCACTTTTTCCAACATATCTGACAGAAATCTTTGACATTTGCATTAAAAAACAGCATCTAATGTAACAAGGTGAGAATTTTAAAATATTATGTTGTACCTGATATAATATCCTTAGAGCATTATATATATTTTCTTTTCTTGGTATTTTAAAACTTAATTTTTAGATAAACGGATAATAAACATAAGGGAGAATCGCTTATTTTTCAAACAATATCAATGGCTAAAGTCCTTTGAGGGAACATCTTAAATTAGCAATAATGAATGGTGAATTTCAATACAACATTATTCTTTGTTTAAAAGGTAATTTAAAAAATCTGTGTCACTTACTTTGTACAGCACAGCTGCATACTAACATCTCCATTTCTTAGCATCATGGATCTACTCAGTAATAACCCCAATTCTTAGACTAGCCTGCAAGCTAATTAGGTTCCTCAATTTATTGCACCAAAAAAGTCTAACTTCACATGAAGAAAAAATAGGATTCTACGCATGTTATTTCTAAACAGCTAGGAAACAAGGACAAGTGTGCCTATTTCCTTAGTCAAAGTCCCTGATACTACAACAGCCTAAAGGAAGCAAAGGCAAAACTCCAGGCACGCGAACATCATCAGTTCATACTGCAGAGGAAATGAGTGGGTGTGGCCACTATTTTAATAGATGCTTTAACTTTTTCAGGTCACTAGATGATGATTCTCTGCCCAATGGTATAATTCTTCCTAAAAGAACTGTAAGCATAGGAAGTCACTTCAGTACACTAAATACAGTAGAGGAAAGGACAAGTATTTCTCACATAACTGAGAACTTTTAGCTAGGGCTTAAGTGAATTGATTATACGTACGTACACTGTTTATATACACAAAAAAATATCTAAATAACAAGTGGAAACACATTTTATTAGTGAGAAACTAAACTGAATTTCATTTACCTCATGTCTGCACTGCACCTTCCTGACCCCACTTCTCACCTAGGTTCGCTGGCAACACAGTCAGTGCTCTCTCCTTATGCCGCTTTGTGGCCTGTGCCCACAGCTGCTCCGTTTACGCCAATTACAGAGCAGTTCTTCTCAACCCTGGCCTTGCATCAGAGATATGGACTAAACTTTTATGTAACGCGGCTGGGCTTCACTCGCTGAGCATCTGGGTTGTGATTTCTGGAGGCAGGGACTGTGATTTGTATTTGCTTGTTCATTTGTTTATTCCTCAGGTGACTGATGCATGGCCAAGACAGAGTGCCCATAGCATAGATATGGAATATAAAGTGCAATGAAATTTCCTGAGCCCCGGGTTTATAATCTTTTTTTCTGGTGGGGGGAGGGAGAGAGAAATTGATATAACTTGAGAATTCTCTTTCTGAAAACTAACAGAAGAACTTAACTGAATTTAAAATGAGTGACACAGCCACATGAAGGAGGATATGAAGAACTCACTCTAGCACAGTATTTGGCCATATGCACTGTTTAGAGACAAAACTTTAAACAAACACTGAACTCTAGTTATTAAGTTTGTTTAATCAGCAGCATTGGTTAGCAACTCTTTAAAAAACTTGTTAAAAATTTTAGTTGGCAAAATGAAATTATATATACTTAATGGTGTACAATGGGATGTTTTGAAATACGTGCAATGGCGAAATAGAGCTAATTGGTTTTTGTAGTGAGAACACTTAAAACCACTCTCATTTTTAACAAGATCCCCAGTGCTTTTCACACACACACACACACACACACACACACACACACACACATTTGCGAAATACTAGCGGGCACCTCTTGTACACTAGACTACAGTAAAAAATGATCCTCCATTTTTGCATTCTGCATGTCTCACAGGAATGCAGAAGGCGTGCTCTCTCTCTGGATCTGAAGCACAATCAGCTACTTACTAGTATGGACATCCTTCAGTGCACTGCTTTCTGTGCTAAACAAGCAGTTTGATGAACTGTCAGATACAGGGAAGAGAAAACGTAAGAAGGTTGGAGATTGCTACATTGTTCTTGGCGCTTATAAAATGTACATTCTTCTTAAAAGAAAGGAGAATAAAAATACATGATTCTAGCTACATGGCCTTCTCTCATGCCAACTCAAACTCTGGGTGCACTACTAAAACTGATTTCAAATATCAATGTCATTAAAGTATGAATTTATCTAAATTCAGACATAATAGCAATCTACACCAGGTTAGAAGTCTTGTAATACTATCAGTGGGGTTATAGTTCCTTTAATAGGAAACATCTTATTCAAAGGAAAGATACAACCAACACTTTATGTAGTGCTGAAATATAATTTTAATATTCACTAAATATCATGCACAGCCTTCCATCAATTCAACAGGGCAGGAATCCCTTCCCCTCTGGCTCTTAGCTCTAGGCTCTGTGGTCCCTTGAGTGGCGACAGTGGGAGAGGAGGCCTGAGCCCTGCTGACCGGTCGCGCTCCACCCAGCACAAGGCCTCTTGCTTGTGTCTCAAGGTCCTGTGCACTGCATTATGTGCAGGAGTTGTTGTTGCTGTTTCCTTTCTGCGCTTTCACCTCTCTTGTTTCTAACTCTTTAGAAAATAAAGCCATCCGCTGTTTCTATATGGGCAAAGATTATGCACTGCTAGAATCAGAATTTTTTATCAGAATTAATATCACTACAGCTAAAACATGTTAACTAGATTGTTCTTACTTTGAAACAGTAGTACGGAAGTTTAGGTAACACTTGTTCATGTAATTACCCAGTTTAAATAAAGGTCTATATTCAGGTTCTATCTTTTTAAATAGAGAATTAACATAAATTATGGATATTACACGCTCTCATAAACTTGGTTCTATCTGTTTAAACATTTTTAAATGAATTGCTAATTTCGTGTAACCATGTGCAAGCAACATTTCCTTATTTTTGGAAAGACAATGCATACAGTTCATGCTGAGTGCCTTAATTTCACAAAGCTAAATGGTAGAACAGAGGATGAAAGTCTGATTTTGTCTGTTTAAATTTGCTTAGAACTAGTTTGCTAGAGTATCTGTCTCCTTCTGAGTGCAATTAAAAGTGGTAATCTGGGCCTGGAAAAATGAGTGGTAAAGCATGAAAGGAAACAAGGTCATCCGGGTAGGGCCCACCCCATCTTCTCAACTCTGATGAAACTTCCAGAATTCTTTGAAGATCTTACCTTCATAACTACCCCAGGAATGTCTTATACCTCATTTTAACAAAACACCATTCAGATTCAGATATCCTACTTAAGTGTTTATTACGTTAGAATCACCTGGGAAGCCTTTAAGAAACATCAATATCTACTTCTATAAAGTTCTAGAACAGGCCAAACTTATCCCTCATGGAAAATAATCAGAGGAATGGTTGTCTGGGGAGAGGGCGTGGGAGTGGGGATCTACTGGCCCAGGGACAAGAGAGAGCTTCCCCGTAGCTTGATGGGACTTGGGCTACACCAGTGCACGCCCTTGTCTGTTCTTCAAACCCTAACCCTAAGACTCGTGCATGTCACTGTATATGTGAATTTTACCTCAAAGGAAAAAGCCCACCAATGTCTTGGGTGCCGCCCCTAGAAATTCTGATACCATCGGCTGCGGGAGGGGGTCTAGGCATTCATAGTCCTAAAAGCCCCCAGGGGTTTCTGATAGGCGTGATTAAGAGCACTGCCCCAACTTCCTAAGAGACCTCATCATACAAACACGGACAAGCACACACTGGTGCAGCAGCCCTGATTTTAACCTTTGCTGGTGTTCTGAGAAGATGTAAAGTGGTGTATCTTCAAATGCTCTTTTAAAGGGATCTTGAGGTTAACCTGAGTATTTATTTTGAACCCTAACGTACCAGCTCTAGGATGGTCTCAATCTACTTAATTGCACAAAGAGGAACACTTCTCTCATTTATATGCTAAGGGTGCTATGGGAGTTATGTTTTAAGTATTTGGGTTGATTTTTTCTTCAGTTATTATAGTTAGAAACTTCAATGATTTGGGCTGTATAGAAGGACTGACCAAAAGGAATTTCACAGTCAAAGGAGATTATTTTGTTGAAAGCTTCCATGTTCCTTTTATTTACTTGTTGCCCCATCCACCTTTTTGGTGATAAATGAGGGATCTATTCTAGACACCATGAAGCTCTTCTCAAGCACTGCTCTGTGATGGGCCTCACACTACCCAAGGGAAGGCCACAGAGGCTGACAGAAGCTGCTCCCAGACTCACAGGCTGAGGAGCTTTCTCGGTGAACTGACACAAACAAAAAAGAGGACTCTCAACAGAACCAAAATCCCTCCCAATGATTTGTAGGAACAAAATATTTGCGGTAAGATGCTTTCACATTTGATAAACTTAAGGGTTTTCTTTCCAAAACTTTCCAGTTATAATTTAGAGACTTGGTATTTCACAAAAGAAATCAACAGGACATTGCACATTCTGTCCCAGGGCTGTACAAGGAGATTTCTGGGGATTTCTAAGGTAACAAGCCGTGGAGCCACTTTCTGTGGCGTTCACACTTAAGTGCTTCAGCTGGTACTTGTCAGCCAGACCAAAACATTTTCAATGACTCGAGAAAAAGCTACAACTAAGAAAGAGGTAGCTTCTGAAGTAAACTAAGCAGATAGCTCTTGACAACAAGGTTAGAAAAACATAAAAACAGTGCTTTATAATATGTACAGATTATTTCTGATCCAATTCTTTCTCAGGCTTTGAAGAATTATTCCTATTCTCTATTTGCAGCCTGAGGATTCTTCAACCAAGGCCTCCCTGTAACAGAGTTCAGGTCAGAATCCAGAGTTCATATCACCTGGTGGCATATGGGAGTGATTGTGGTTAACTTTTACAAATAAGAATGAAACATTCTATGAGATGGCAAAGTTGTTGTATTTAAAAGTGACAACAATCACATGTCTGAAGCAGTGTTGTAGATGTTTGTGTAAGAACTAAAGCAGATGTTGGGGCTGCCTCCTTTACTTTAAGAAAAAAATAACAGAAAATCTGAACATCTTGAACAAGGGATTCTTAAGCCAGTTGTAAGTAACTGCCAGGCTACACTGAATCAGTTGACTCTAGGCAGAAACAACAGACAAAGCATGGTGCCCTTCGGTGTTTCTGCCTGGAAGACACTATTGGCCACCCCGATCTTGTCCAAGTTTATCCATAGCTGATTATTGATAATGATGCCCAAGGATCATTACTTAAAGGAGCATTCAGGACTAAATACCTGTATTAGTACAGAATTTTCAGTTCTTTATAGAGATACAGTTTTACAGTCATAGAAACCTATTTTGGCAGAAAATGAACTTGTGGAGATCTTGGTCATTTTGGTTCACTGACTATCCAAAAGCAGGAAAGAAGTGCAAAATTGGAAATCTAGACTTTTTTTCAGACATATTTATCTATGCAGCTAGACTTCACCTCAGCCAAGTCCCCATGTCTGTGATTAAATGAGACAAGGGCTTCAAACTTTCTTGGGCGTTTCCAATACCCCGAATATTCTTTACACAACAAACTAGACCAAAAGTCAACAAACATTTTGTGTAATGGGCCAGATAGCAAATATTTTAGGCTTTGCGACCATGTGGTTGGTCTCTGTCTCAACTACTTAGTTCTGCTGTTGTAATGACAAAGCAATCGTGAATAATGCATACCTCACATGAGTGTGGCTGTGTTCCGATAAAACTTTTGGATACTAAAATTTGAATTTTTTTTTTTTTTTGGAGACGGAGTCTTGCTCTGTCGCCCAGGCTGGAGTGCAGTGGCGGGATCTCGGCTCACTGCAAGCTCCGCCTCCCGGGTTCACGCCATTCTCCTGCCTCAGCCTCTCCGAGTAGCTGGGACTACAGGCGCCCGCCACCACGCCCGGCTAATTTTTTTGTATTTTTAGTAGAGACAGGGTTTCACCGTGGTCTCGATCTCCTGACCTCGTGATCCGCCCGCCTCGGCCTCCCACAGTGCTGGGATTACAAGCGTGAGCCACCGCGCCCGGCCTAATTTTTTATAACTTTCACGTCACAAAGTATTATTTCTCTTGTCATTTTTCTTCAACAATCTAAAAACGTAAAAGCCATTCTTAGCTCACGGGCAGTACAAATACACGGTTGACCCCTAGAGGGTCTAAGTTTTGTGAAAGCAGGGTCCATAATGTCAATTTCAGCCGTGCATAGCATCTGGCACACAGTAAACGTTCGATACGTATAAGCTGAATACGTTCGATACGTATCAGTTGAATACGTTCGATATGTATCAGTTGAACTGAACTGGTGCCACTCATTACTGTCTTCATTGCCTACTAGAGAAACTAGTCCATGCAGCTAAACTCAGGAATATGAAGGTCCATCTAAAATGTGAAGCAGTTATACCTAAGTCTGTGTCAGCATATTCTGACCAACATAAATAATTTTATTTCTGATGTATAAACCATTTCATTGCCAGATGACACTGAAATATCAATTGCTGACTTCTAACAATCAAGAAAAATGTCACCAATAGCTCACTGAAATATTAGTGAGTATAGCCACCTACAGCACTTACTGGAAATGTAGATTCCTGAGCCTTACCCCCAGAGCCTGTCTGGGGTGGAACCCTGGAGGCTGTGGTTTTTTTTTTTTTTTTGAGACTGAGTCTCGCTCTGTCGCCCAGGCTGGAGTGCAGTGGTGCGATCTCGACTCACTACAGCCTCCGCCTCCAGGGTTCAAGCAATCTTTCTGCCTCAGCCTTCTGGGTAGCTGGGACTACAGGCATGCACCACCATGCCCGGCTAATTTTTGTATTTTTAGTAGAGACGGAATTTCACCGTACTGGCCAGGATGGTCTTGAACTCCTGACCTCATGATCTGCCCGCCTCGGCCTCCCACAGTGCTGGGATTACAGGCGTGAGCCACCGCGCTTGGTGGGAGACTGTGTTTTAAACAAGCATACCAGGTGATTACTGTACAGGTGGCCTCTAGATCTTATTTGGAGAAATAATTATTAGATTATTAGAAATAATCTACACATAAATTACCTATATCGTTTAGGGATTAAACAGCTCCTAAATCTCCTCTATAATTATAATAGCAGAAAACAAAAGAATCATAATAAATTATCTTAGATAAAATTCTCTTAAAATTTATTTTGATTCTTTTGTGTTCTGCAATTATAGAGGAGATCTAGAAGCTGCTTTTTTTATTTATTTTGATTCTATGTTGTTACAGAAATCAAGACACTCTGTAATATCCTCTAGACCCACTTGCAACAATGGAATATAAAGGAATTACACATAATTTATAAGAAGTCCCAATCATTGAGAAGTTAAAAGTGAAGCTGGTCCAGCAGAAGTGGTGATGAGTTACCCTGTCCTGCCACTTCTCCCTTCAAACCACTAAGACTCAAGTAGCCCATCAATGAAAATCATTTTCTAAAATTATTTTCTAAAAATAAACTCCTGTTCGGTGTTTTCACTCCCAGTGCTGACACACTGAAATCGCTGACCTATTAGACCAGAAGAACAGTGCATCACACTAATTGCTAGTATTGATGGTAGAAAACTCGACCTACCCACTGCTGCCTATGGAATGAATCACATTAAACGACACAGGATTCCACAGAGCCGCACCCTAACTCTCCCACAGATTATCTGCCAACAGGTTTTTGCACTTTAGCTTCTGAGAATAGTTTAACTTATAAGAATTCAAGTTTAAAAACCTCCTCTAAGCTATCACAAATATGCCTTATTAGAGGTAAAAGTAGGAACTCAAGATAATGCAAACTACTAAGAATGTCTCCAGGTGGATTCTTAGAGCATCCTGGCAAATAAGACTTCAGTCACAGGCCACTCCTCAGTAAGTTAGTCCTGTAGAATTACTAACGCACAAGAATTGTTCATCCAGATTTACAAAATGCCACTGAATGCCACTGTGGCTGTATCTGTATTTATTAATTTTTACAAGGCCAACTCTTTCTTCTGTAATGGAAGACAACAAATTTTGACTAAGATCAAGAGTTCACATGATATGAGCAGCTTTGTAGCAGCCTGTCTGCTACTGGGCTAACTTAGTAACTATGAAAGCATCTTTCAAATATAGTCTACAAAACAAACTGTGATAGAAAAAACATGTAGTATTTCTAAATCCACTATGCCCACAGGCACGCGCGTGCACACACACACACACACACACACCTGCTAAAATAGTATTTATCTACAGAGAGAAGGGTGCTATGCATGTCAGAAATTTTATCATTCAATATTAATGCACTTTTTCTGGTAACTTTAAGCCCCTCGGTGGCTTGCTAGATGACTTAGGAATAGGAAAGGGAAGTGAGAAAAATTTTATGGAACACAGGTTTGGTATCTACTTGTTCCTTTCCCCTTCTACATGACACTAGACTCTAAAGGAAGAACAGGACTGAACAGCAGAGGCAGAATGCATTCCTCAGCGGAATAAATCTTTCCATTCTTCTCAGAAAATAACTTACATGTCTCTGTCTTCAGGTCGAGGCACAAATATTACTTATTCTTTGATTAATGGGGCTGACATCCAGCCAATGTAAGTACTACCTACCTTCCCACTCCCTCTTATCCCTTCTGCACTGCAGAGGTAGCACAAGGAAACTGCATGTACTTTGTATTTTCCGTTCATCAACTTTGAAAACACTGAGTGAGCTTTCCATTTAATCTACATTAAGTTGTAAGCATCCTGATATAGGAACCACCCCAACTATCACCTTCTCAATCCCTTAGAGTGAAAATAAAAGATAAATTTCAAATAAGATTCTAAACAAACCACCAAAAGATAGATCACAAAGGCCAAATACACCAACATACAAAACATTTCACAGTCATATCCTTTCTGATCATAACCACTGTTAAATTCACCACAGGAAGATAATATAGAAAATTATATGAGCTTTTTTTCTTCTTCTTTGGGCCTCGATAACAATACATAGGATTTTATAGTTTTATATTGTAGATCCAATTTTTAAAATCCTCTGGCTTTATCAGTGTTCCCACTATTTTTTCCTCTGATTAAGCTTGTGGTGAACTGCAAATTTGCCTTATAAAAGTGCCTGGCTCAGACACAATCTTTCTAAAATTAACTTTCTACTTCTGTTAGTATAAAATTATAAGTTGTCTTAAAAATTGTAAAAATATTTGATTAATGTTCATTAGTTGTTTTCAATACTATGTCTACTATTTAAGAAAATAATGGCTTCAATTTCTACTTATTTAAAAATCAAATCTCCATTCTAGATTTGTTAATATGTATCTTGAAGGTGTAAAGGTACTTGCATTTGGGGTGAAAATATTAATAAATTTCCCACATTAAAAGATGGCTGATCGGAAAGGAAGAGCAGTTATAGCTTCATAGATACATAAGGAATTTATGTTCAAAGTATTTTCATTCAGCATTTGATCCCATTTTTCATTCTAAACATTGTATGTGCATTCTCTTTACTGTTGGAATTTAAAAAGACTGTACTGCCTACATACCCAAAAGCATGAAAACTATATCCAGAAACAAATTTCTCTAATTTCGACAGAGAGATTTCATCATGATTTTTTTTCTTTAACTATCTCAACAACAAAAAGCTACAGTACAAATGCCTCAAACATAACCTACCCAGACCTAAGTCAACACTGACATGCCAGTGTGTACCTAATTGATAAAGCTCCAGGTGGACTCCCACTGGTGAGTGTTTAAAAAGTACATGAGGCTTAACATTCCAAGTTAAAATTTAATTTTAAATGCTTTCTATAGACTCTTATGAGTCTATTTTTAAAGTACTAACTTTCCTACAAAACATGTATCATTGAGTATTTTAAAAAGCGCAGGAGCAAATAAATTTTAGCAATAGTTCCTACTAACGTGGAAGAACCACCAAATAGCTCTCTTGCTTATGAACATGAGTCAGAGAATCAAGTGCTGCAAATCTGGGAGAGCTTTTTGGATTAGATATACAACCAAAGTATTTTGAAATTAGTAATAAAATTCTTCCACATAGATTCTTCTTTATTTCCTCATCTGCATTTTCTTGTGTTTCTACATTTTGTTAAGTGGGCTGATTTTGATTCGCCCTACAATTTGTACATTAACATAAAATTTAAAACTTGTGATCCTTAAACAGAGAAAAATGCCACCTGAAACATTTGTAGGGGACGAGTCTTTTCCAGTTTTTAAACACATACTGGAATAATATGTCACCTCTGTATTACCTTGACTTATTTGTCTTTTGTGACTTAATTTGATCCTTTTATTTCAAAGTGGAATGTGCACCAAAGTCTATTAATGATATAAAGAATAGTGATATAAACTTTTAATATTATAAAGCAATTGTAAAAATCCAAGACAAAACTCTCTGGAGGGATTTCAGTGGAGCGGTATTCCATTTCAGCGGGCCACGTAGGGAAAAGAAAACAGGTAGCTCACTGTGATTTTCCCATTTACCCACTTTCTCTGTAACTCACTTACTGTAAGAGCACATCATACAAAATTTAAAGTCCTAAATTCTATTTCCTAATGATAATTTTAGTCCAAATATGAAAACTGAATTTATCTGAATTTAAATAGGGGCAATAACATGAATCTACAACTCCTCTAAGTCATGAAATCAAAATTCATTTATGTAAGAAACATGCACATATTAAAGAGGAGGAAATAGGGGCCTACTTTCAAACCATGTCTCCAAATTCTTAACCTAAAAAGTGCCAATTATTTTGGGAAAAAAAATATACACTTTGTTTGGCTATAGAGTTTTTTAAAAAGCTATTCTGCTGACTTTTTATGAGGCATTAGAGCAAAAGCAACACTATCAGATATTATAGCCACTAATCTGTGCAGGGCAGTGTTTGCTATAGAATCTGCTGTGTATACTAGGGAGAGGAAGGGTGGGGAGTCACGTAGTTACATGCTTCTTTAAGAACTCTCCAAGTCGTAACTCTGGAGTAACGGGGAGACAAATGCCAGGCACTCTCAAGAGATCAGTATTTTATACCTAAAGATGCTTTCTTGGAGTGGCGTAGGCATTCAGAACATGAATGTTCTAAAACTGCACTATCTAATACGGTAGCCACAGGCCCTATGTGGCAAATTGAAATCCAGTTCTTCGGTCTACAAGTCACATTCAAGGGCTCCACAGACACACAAGGTCAGTGGCTCACACTGCACAGCACAGAGACCCTTTCCACCACCAAAGAAGCTCTCCAACAGCCCTGCTCTCCAAGGCAGTGTGCCAGCCCAGCAGGCTGGCTGCCCAGGGGCTTCTTATGACAGACTGCCTTGCCCATGAATTACAGTATCACAATTTTCACCAGCAGGCGTGCAAGCCAGCAAGCATGGAGCACACGGACACATGCACACGTCCAAGCACATGTCTGTCTCTAACCATGCCTTCAAAGTACAAAATGACTTTGTAATTTGGGAACTATATATATGAAAATGAAGCAAAATTAAAATGAGACAGCTGGTATGGTGGCACATGCCTGTAATCCCAGCACTTTGGGAGGCCAAGGCAGGAGGGTCACTTGAACTCTGGAATTCAAGATCAGCCAGGGCAACACAGCGAGACCCTGTCTCCAGAAAAAAAAATTACAAATGAGCCACACATACTGGTGTGTGCCTATAGTCCTAGCTACTCGGAAGCTGAGGCAGGAGGAGTGAGCCATGATTGTGCCACTGCACTCCAACCTGCGTGACAGAACAAGAGCCTGCCTAAAAACAAACACACACAAAAAACAAAAAACAACAACAAAAAATTCATCGTATCAAACAGGCAACAAAAAATTGACAAATCGTTTCATGTGCTGTTGTGTACATGGGTATAATATTCTGAAGAACAAGCCAGTGATGTTTATCAAAACTTTAAACGTGTACACTATCCTTTAAACCTAAAAATCCCACGTTAATAAACTTATCCTACCAAAGGTGTTCAGACAGAATTACATAAATGTATATAATTTTCTATCTTAAAAAAATGCAATGGACTATATTGTGTTTTAAAGGTATTTCTTTTTTGTAAACAAAATCTTAAAAGCAATTTTCACAAGAGTATGATTTTCTCATTTTCTTTTCCTGGAAAATTCATGGCTATTTCAGGAAAATAAAATTCAAATAAAAGAAAACAAAATATAAACTTCAGTTTCATGCAGAAATAAATAATAATGAGAAGACTCCTCCTCAGAAGTTGGAAATGGGGCATGATTTCCAGGATAGCATTTGCATGTCACCTTTGACAGGTGTTTCCATACCGAACAGTGGAAATGATGAACACCTGCTGCATGGGGAACTGGTCACATAAGTTACAACATGCCCTCTCAAATCATAACAGGTGCCAAAAAAAGGTCATTCTGGGATACTGTCGAGTACATACACACTAGCCACATCCAGTAATTAATGTAAAGTCATGTGGATACAGATATAAACAAAATGACACACACACCAACACAGGAAGAAGTCTGTGAGAATATTACCTACTATGGAATACAGTTTCTGGGAATTTTGTTTTTCTTATCCTATTCTAAATTATTTGAATTTTTTGTAGCAAATTTTAAAATCTCTTTTCTAAAACAATGAGAGAGATCCCAGTAAAAGTGTGAGACTGGACAGTATTTAAATCTTTCTCAAAGTAAAATCTAATCTGATATTAATAAGCTACTTTTCAATAATAATCTACTGTGTCCATAAAGCAAAAGTTTATTTTTTAGAAAGGCAGACATTCCGAAGAACTATTCTCAGGGTTAAACGATTCTAGAGATTTATTATGAAAAGTCACAAAATTATTTTCAAGAAAAATGCCTATTACTGTCCTGTTAAAATATTTCAGAAATAGATACATAAGATAAAGCTGCTTGAGCTGAATTAAATCTGGTAACACAGGTGACAGCTAGGAGACAGAACACCTGTTCTCAGTGACTTTTTCAACATTGTAAGGGAGAGAAAGGAATGTAAGAGTGAATAGTATTCCAATCACTGCAAACTCTTAGACAAAGCCTTCTTTTCTTTTTTTTTTTTTTTTCTTTTCTTTTTTTTTTTTTTTTTGAGACGGAGTCTCGCTCTGTCGCCCAGGCTGGAGTGCAGTGGTGGGATCTCGGCTCACTGCAAGCTCCGCCTCCTGGGTTGACACCATTCTCCTGCCTCAGCCTCTCCGAGTAGCTGGGACTACAGGCGCCCGCCACCACGCCTGGCTAATTTTTTTGTATTTTTAGTAGAGACGGGGTTTCACCGTGGTCTGGATCTCCTGACCTCGTGATCCGCCCGCCTCGGCCTCCCAAAGTGCTGGGATTACAAGCGTGAGCCACCGCGCCCGGCCAAAAAGGCTTCTTTTCATTGTCAGTTTTAGGTAGTAATGGTTAGCTTCCATTTATTATTTTTACCGTATGGAAATTTGGCTATGGCACCTTATCTTCAACATTCTTTATCAACATATCTAATTAATCCATATTTTCCCAAACATTAAAAAAAACAGAGTAGAAAGTTATTCTGATTCAGAACCACAGTTCCTGAGTTTCTGTCTATAGACTCGAGGTTCTCTTAGTCCATGATTACTTAAATCTGGTCACTCTCCTAAAAAACTGCTTTACTCAAAGTTTTGACACTATATTTAAAATTTAAAACAAATCAACCAATAGCTTCACCTTAAAGATATGAAAAATTCCATTACAATTTCAAGATTATTATTACCCCTTCTCAAAGGAAAGGAATTGTTAGCACTTATCTTTTTCTTGAATACCATAGAACAATAGAATGGATCTAAAAGGAATAACTATTTCTTTGGAAAATTTAAAGCTCAAGATAAAACTCTCCATCCTCACCCTAGAAAACAGGCTTTTTGAGCCTTAGCAGGGAGCAGCTCACATACCATAAAATGAATGAAAAATTCAAGATTTTCTATTGACAGCATCATTTCAGCAAGCACAATTACACAGCAGTATAAAAATATCTAGATTGACAAAGGCAAAAGGAAAGGAAAAGAGAAGAAAAGAACAGAATAGGGTAATCATGTTTCTGTGTGAGCCAATAACAGTGTAAAAATTCTTTAAATTTCATCTAATCAGTAAAGAGTAGAGGAAACACAGGTCGGGCACGATGGCTCACAACAGTAATCTCAGCACTTTGGGAGGCCCAGATGGGCGGATCACTTGAGGTCAGGAGTTCAAGACCAACCAGCCTGGCCAAACCAACATGGCAAAACCCCGTCTCTACTAAAAATACAAAAATTAGCCAGGTGTGGTGGCACACACCTGTAATCCCAGCTACTCAGGAGGCTGAGGCAGAAGAATCACTTGAACTCAGGAGGTGGAGGTTGCAGTGAGCCGAGATCACGCCACTGCACTCCAGCCTGGATGACAGAGACAGACTCTGTCTCAAAAAAAAAAAAAAAAAAAAAAAGAGTAAAGGAAACACAAAATGGAATCAGACAACTTGATAGTGAATTCTGACGGAAGAAGTATTAAACATTTTCTTCAAGGGTGTAATAATTGTTCAATTCCCATTCTTACCATAAGAAATATAAAATATCTACAAAGAAACTTAACCTATCCTCAGAAGTCCCAGTATTTTCGTTTAAGTTATTTACTATGAAAATAAGAATATTAAATACAAAACAGCAATGGCTGTAGAGATACAGACATACCCAGAGCTGTGTTTCCTAATTCCTGCATCCATATTAGGATCCCCATTTGACCAGTAACATTGCCTCTTTTTTTTTTATCTCATTAATTTTTTACTTCCCCTAGGGTAAACTTTTACCAGAAAACGGAAGATGTATATTTGTTTTTAAAATGTACAATCGAAATCCACAAGAGAATAAAATATGAATATTAATACAGCTCCTTTGCTCAAAATTGTGAAACTTAGAGCACCACTTACACTAATTTCTTACAGACATTCTTGTAGACCTCAAAGAGGAGGTCTACATATTGAAAATTGATACTGATTTACTCAGACTTAGGGAACTGACATGACTTACTTGGCACCTAGGCATCTGAGTGGCAGGTCATCATTAAACATTTTTTAAAATGCTATCCCAACTGCCTGTTGTATGCCTAATGAATATGTATAACGTATATGGCAAGGTTAAGTACACTTAGGCAATACAAAGCCAGTTAGAAGACTAGAACTTTGCTTATGATGCTAACAGGAAATTTTTGACTGATGCCAGAGAGGGAAAAAATTATGAAAAAATGTTTTTTGAAAAAGCAAAGAAATAAATTATGCAAGTTATTATAAAGCATATTAACAAACTGGAAATCACGAGTTATCTCAACAATGTGCATAGTTCCAAATAAGTATTGTAATAGTTAAGTATACAATAGTAGAGGGGTTGCAATCAAGTAATTCCTTATTACCGTCAATGCCATATGCAATAAGTCACCACATAGCACTTGTATACACACACACCACATTCTGCAACTAACAGTCATAGTATGTATGTTCCTCAGTGGGATCAATGAATAAAAGTAATTGTGGAAAGTACCTATTTTACCTATGGGGCAATTTCATTTCACTTTAAAAAAATAATTAGAATTCTTTATACACAATGTCTCATCCCTCCACCCTCCAAATAAAATATAAGCAAAAAAAAAACAAAACAAACTCATGATATGACAAAAATAAAGGCAACATTACATGGATATAAAATGGGAAATACAGAATGCCCCCAACAACATGCCTTTTGCTAACTGTTTCCTGAATACCATAAATTGTACAGTTTACTACAAAGTAGTTATTGAACAGATGTTAGTAGGTTTCGTATTTCTGATGTCCAAAGGCCATCCATTAAAGTAGTCACATAAGCCAGAGGCAGGTAAGGGAAGGGAAGAGGATATATTTTTACATGATTAAAACTTTCTAAAATCCACACCCTGAAATACGGTATATGTGTTCTGTGATGTCCATTTATGAGTATCATCATTTCATTAAATAACCCCCACCCTCCAGTCCTTTATCCATTCACCTGGCAAGACCACCTGGGGTATCTTTTTGAAGCTATTATGAATTAATTCCAACCCTCTAACCAGCACAGGAAAGCTCATAGGTACTCACCCTGCAAACTGGGCACTGCCAGGGACTACTGCTGTCTCTAAGCCTGAACTCATCAGACAAACACTTGGAATGATACACACGAAAACACAGGTCACATATCAACACCTCTCCAGGCAAATGGCATTCAAAACAATACCAGTCATGATTTTCTGTTTCCCAGTCCTACAAAAAATACAAAATAGTTTTGTATGACATTTTGTCAATATCTGCAATGACTAAGAACAAAATTGAAACTAATGTCCATCAGAAGTTAGGCATCATAAACAATTTAAAGACATTTACTGTGTTAAAACAAGAGGGAAAATACCTAGAAAGTTGCTGCTTTAAATTTTAAAATCTTTCCTAAACAGTGGTAATATTCAGAAATATCTTCAGATAATCTGATAGCAAAACCAGTCCAAAATGAAGTACGTCCAAAGCCAACTCCAGTTCTAATGTTATCTTTCATTTTGAAATATAATCTAAGGAATAATTTCTTTAGTAAACTGAGAACCCCAAACCAACCTATAGCTTCATATTTCAAATAAACAAACCTTTGTTTTGTTCTGCTTTAAATATATGTATATAACAGTCCTTGACACACTGTGGGAACAGAGAGAATAGTAATAAGTGGTGATGCTCACTATTCTTATCTTCTCATCTGTGGCATTGGATGTTTTATTGAAAATAACCATTAATCAGAATGTCCATGTTCTGATAGGATGTCAGATTTTCAGAGCTGTTGAATTTGGAAAAATAAATTGAAACTGTGAAACTAAAGGTTTAATCACATTATCCAAAGGAGATTACCACAGAAAACAAAAAAGCAAGTAGGCTTATTTCCTGACTGGGGCTATTCCCAGAAATGAAAGAACACAACTGCAGGTACACAGGCATTCTTCAACATGTTCTTATTTTTGACACCTTTTTTTTTTTTTTTGTACAGCTAATACCCTTTAAATATACAAAACAAGAGTGTTAGAAGTTCTCTTAATTTAGAATTCATTATTTATAAATATTACTCTTAGCTTTTCTTAAAATATATTTATGCTAAGAGTGATGGGTTAATTCTCAACTTTATTTGTAGACATAGTAACCAAATGAACAAGGGTAAAGTCCACAGTTAGTATAAACAGGGCCACTTCCAGTAGGGACCCTGACATTCCAAATTTGGGTTCCACCATCAATTTTATTACAATAAATTGTTATCTATACGGCTTCCAAGGTGGAACACCTTTACTGTTTTCTCTGATGTCAATACTCCCCCAATAAATGGGCTTCCATGTAGCACTCACTCCATAAGCAGCAACTTCTTTGGAAACTAGGTTCAAACGTGTTACTGCCTGACCATATCTGAGTGCCAGATATGAAGGACTACCCAGCCCTTTAAAAGAGAAGAGGGACATGAATGTTCAAAAATTCATGTCTTCCAACCCACATCCAGAGTCATGGCTAGAGCGCAGCAGTAAATCCCGCAAAAATGTAAACTTTCTGGTTTGCTTTTTATTAAGAAATTGGCAGTCTGTGTTGACCAAAGTAATAAAGAAAAAGACAATGACCATTTTTAGTTATTTGCTACAGATGCATACACTCTGCAAACTTCCTTTGGTGGGGTAATTTCAGTTGGGCTGGAATCTCAAAATACTGATTTTTACATAAAACCCTGATTGCACATGGCACAAAATAATGTACTCCACAAAGTTGGGCACCCTGGCACCACACAGACAACAATATTTGTGTGTGGTGCTTGGCTGTATTAAAACAGTCATCCTTGGTGTATCCACTTGAGATAGGCTCATATGTAAGCTGCATTTTAGCTATTTCGATTTATCAATTATTATATTAAAAATCATTGACAAATTAGGTTTTGGTGAAAATAAGATATCTTATTCTACTTTTAATTAACAGTACTCTTTCCAAATTTAAGACAAAATATTTCAGGATATTTTCTTCATACTCATAGCTGTTTTAAAAACATCTTAAGGGATTTTGGTGGCTTATATTTGACTCAATATTAAAAAGAGAAATTGCCATCATTCATCACTTGAATTTTTTACGTTAATTCATCTTCATGTGCTGGGCAAAATATTATAGTAGTTACTAGGTTAATTAACAACAGGAAGCGAGAGTATAATTCCTGTGCATACCTCTGGCCTCTCCCAATTACCTTTACCTCTTTGCATCCCTACCCTTTCCCCATCCACCCATGAAATGAAGATAAAAATGATCTTTCTTTGATCGGGTGTTTAATTCTTGACCTAGTTTTTCATAACCAATTATAGAAATAAAAGTATAACTCAAATGAAGTAAAAGAGAAACATCTGGACACGTTTATATGATGGCATATAACCAACTCTATTCTCAGACAGAAAGTATGGGCTGGGGAAGCAGTGCTGTCGATTGTTTTAATCATGGCAACAGCTGTTCAGAATATGCAAAACATGCAAAAGTCAAGTTCAAAAGTTACTAGAGTCTGAATCCAGGAAACATTTTCCTGAGGGATGAATCATACAGGCATGTTTATTATAGGACAGGTTGCCTACAATTTGTCTTTTGGTAAATAGAAATCCTTTAGATAATGCTTTTGACTAGCACTCAAACATATATGTCAAAGAACCTAAGTTTGCATTTTCACTGGATTCCCCCAGATGTCATCAGCTACTCTAGAGATAGCCTGAGTAACAGCATATGTGAAATGCCAATTCAAAACACGAAAGCTTTTAAATAGCAAACCTACTAGCACGAAATTCAAAACTAGAAGCCATGTAAAGATAGTATGGTTTTAACAAACAAATCTACCAAGAGTTAACTAAGCTAGCCTAAGGTAAAAGAGAAATATAATACAAAAAATAAAGCAGAATTATAGTAAAATAACATAGTGCAAAATTAGTTCACCTTGTTTGGGGCTGCTGTCCTGGAGAAAGGCTGCATACTGTAGGCCTTTCAAAATAAAAACAAAATAATCTTGGTCTTGCTACTTAACTTTGCTAAATGTCAGGCAATACACAGGGTTAAAGGGATTTCACACAGGGCCAAACTGTTATTTCCTATATGACTTATACTATTTTACAGATGATATTAATTGATAATCTATCAATGTGCTAATCAATAACGAAAAGACAGAAGCATGCAAACATAAGAATCATTACTAGTTGTAGAGGAAACTTTTCAACTAACAAACACAAAAGCTACAAATGGACATAGAGAAAATCTCACCCCAATGTACCATGAAAACGATAATGATATTAGAAAAATATTTTGCTAATAAATAAATTAAGTGCCATTATAAACTTGCACAAGACATGAATGTATGTCTTATTGATTTAAAACTGGATCACACTGGATTCTCTAAAAATCGGAAATGATGAATGTGAGTGTGGTCAACTCAATACCACACCATAACATGAAATTTATACAGGCTGTCCTCAGAATCTAGTAGAAAAATCCACCTCTAGCAGCAGCCTATTGATCTAAGTCTCTGTCATTCATACAGCATTTGGTTAAGACTCTAGAGTTAGACTGGTTCAAATCCTGGCCCTGGCATTCGCAGCTGTATAATCTCGGGCAGAATGCTTAGCTTCTCTATGCGTCATTTTCTACCTATATAATGAACAAAATGATAGTCCCCAGTCTACACGGTTTTTCTATGAATCAAATGAGTTAATACGCAGACAGTCCTTACAGGAGTGCCTGGCACAATGTGAGCACCCAGGAAGTGTTATTATTATTATTATCTACTCAGTGCACAGAACAGGAACTGACCAAGTCACAAAATGATATAACATGCTTATAATGATATATGTGTGCACATTTCTTTGCTAGGCATTTTAAAATTCATTATCACATCTGTATTTCACTACGATTTATTTATTTATTTATTTATTTATTTTGTGACAGAATCTCGCCAAGCTGGAGCGCAATGGCGAAATCTTGGCTCACTGCAACCTCCGCCTCCCGGGTTCCAGCAATTCTTGCGCCTCAGCTTTCCGAGTAGCTGGAATTACAGGCGTGCGCCACCATACCCAGCTAATTTTTTGTGTTTTTAGTAGAGACAGGATTTCGCCATGTTACCCAGGTTGATCTCAAACTCCTGAGCTTGGGCAATCTGCCCAAAGTGCTAGGATTACAGGTGTGAGCTACTGCACCCAGCCCACAACGCTTCTATATGTTAGATAGAGCAAGAAATACTAACTCTGATTTAGAGACCAAACCGAAGCACAGAAAGAGAGTTGCTCAGTCAAGTCAGAAGGGAGATATGTGGAAGAACTGTTCGAATAAAGTGTTCAAAAGTATAATCCACCCTCATCAATAATCCAAAAGCAATTTTTAAAGTAATTTACTCTTTCTACTTAATGAGTAGATAAATATTACACAACCAAGTATGTGTGTTTGAGATAGCATTTTAATGTAGATGCAATGTAAAAATAATTCTCTACAATTCTAGGTTTAGCTTAACTAACAACTTCTGTTAATCATTAGGAGATAATAATCTGATGGTTACATATTTCCAGTAATTTTAAATATTACTTATATTTAAAATAAAAATATTACAACATTGCTCAGTGCAACAGAATTCAGACAGAAGGAAAAAGAAAAAAAAAAGAAATATATACACACACAATCATAATAAACTTAAAAGAGTATATAACAAGACAGCATGACCCAAAAATCCTATTGAATAAGAAGGAAATTCTTTTACCAAAGCAAGAATAATTTCTAAGTATATTATAGTTTAAATGCACACAGAACCACAGTATAAATGATTTCTAATAATCACCAATACTTTACTTGGCAAATGATTATATTTTTGTAACTAAGATAGGGCATGGACATTTGGAAGAAATATGTGGTTCTGCATGTCAGTAACATAAAGTTATATTTCACACCCCATAAACATATACACCTATCCATAAAAATTAAAAATTAACAAAAGGTGTATTTCATATTAAATAAATCAACAGTATCCAAGGGGCATCAAATTTTGCACTAAGGGCACTTAAAACATATGATTGATTAATTTATGACAACTATTATAACTATAATTTTATCAAGAAAAAGACAAAGACCTAAAATTTTAAAAAGAAATTCTTACTGTAATATGCCATATACATATAAAAAGGTTGTGGGGGTTGGGGGAGTCAGGCTCAGTTTGAATTTAGCCTCACTTAATATTCTTCTCAAGAACAATGCAAGGGAGCCCCTGCTTGCCATGGCTGCTTATGGTGGTAGTTCTGAAGAATAAAGCCATAAATTCCAATCCTATCTCTTATCTAAAAGATGTGAGCTAAGCTAAATATCAAGAGAAATATAACCCAAAACTTTTTTTAGACTGGGCATTTTGAGGTGGGAGGAACAGATGATGACAGAAAAGAAGTGTCTATCTTGCCCCTCTGTAAATTAAGATTTAAGTTTGTTTATCCCCAATAGGTTAATCTCTTTAAGAAGCCAGAAAATATATATTTTCATTAATTATGCTTTTTTAATACGTGTCAAAAGCCTTAAATGAGAAAAAGCAAAAGATACAGAATTCTACCTTTTCATTTAAAAAGATACAGGCATGGTGGCTCATGCCTGCAATTCCAGCACTTTGGGTCACTGAGGCAGGAGGATCACTTGAAGCCAGGAGTTCAAGACCATCCTAGGCAACATAGCAAGACCCTGTCTCTACAAAAAATGAAAAAATTAGCTGGGTGTGGTAGGGCATGCCTGTAGTCCCAGCTACTTCGGAGGCTGACGCAGGAGAATTGCTTGAGGCCAGGAGGTCAAGGCTGTAGTGAACCATGAGTGCGCCACTGTACTCCAGCCTGGGTGACAAAGGGAGACCCTGTCTCAAAAAAAAAAAAAAAGAAAAAAGATGCCCCCCTAGGCCTATTTAAAAGTAGTATAAGATCATGTGTGCAGTTGCTCTTGAGTCACAAGCAGCAAAACATACTGGTAGAAGTACTTTAACCAAAAGTATTAACTGTGGTTCCTAAACTCATACATTATTTTTGTCCTGGCATGAACTATGACAAGGAAATGAGGCTGTGAGACCAAATCTGGTTGGTAAGTAAAGGGAGAAGTAGTTTTACAGCAAACATCACTTTTTAATATTTTAAGTCATCCTCAACACTCTTGACTAAATTATTAAATGTGAGATCAAAAGTATCTGTCAAACAATATTCTAGCTTTGTGCCGAGGGCTGTAAATAAAGTTGGATATCACCAAATTAACACTAACCGCCTCAATTGCAAATGACGTATTTGATATGCTTTATCTGCAAATGATCCATAATTTAAGGTGACCTGCCTTACTGTATTACATTAAAGACTTTGGTAAGACCTTCTCATCTTTAGTGAGTATCTTATTGCTTAAGAGTATAACTCGTAAGATATTAACTTATATTTATCACAGAAAGCTACTAAATACCAAATGTAACTTAGCCCAGCAAATGGTAAAATTCTGTCCAAGAAATACACTTCTCACATTTTAAGAATAAAGGTGGTGAAATACTGTGAAGAAATAAGGATTTAGTGCAGCCATCCACGTGTCTTTCTCTAGAGCAAGCAGATGAAGAAACCTATGAGCCTACAAGGACATAGAGCATTTCTTTTAAAAAATCAAAAGAAAAAAGTCTTGAAATAACAAAACATTGAATGAACAGATATCACAAAATTTCACTTGGTGGCCTGGTCTTGCGGTCTTTTTCCAATATAATTTTAAAAGCTTATGAAAATACCTTTAAATGAATTATGTGGACCCTATGAGTAAATGGTAATGACAGACCAATCTGGAAGTGTGAGATGACCATAGAAAATTTACAAGAGTGTAGAAACTAGTTGGCACACACACTTTTTTATGCATTTATTTTCTTTTTTCTTTTTTTTTTTTTTTTTAAGACAGAGTCTCGCTCTGTCACCCAGGCTGGAGTGCAGTGGCGCAATCTCGGCTCACTGCAAGCTCAGCCTCTCGGGTTCACGCCATTCTCCTGCCTCAGCCTCTGCGAGTAGCTGGGACTACAGGCACCCGCCACCACGCCCGGCTAATTTTTTGTATTTTTTTAGTAGAGACGGTGTTTCACCGTGGTCTCGATCTCCTGACCTCGTGATCCGCCCGCCTCGGCCTCCCAAAGTGCTGGGATTACAAGCGTGAGCCACCACGCCCAGCCCGCATTTATTTTCTTAAGAGACAAATCTTGCTATGCTGCCCAGGCTAGACTCAAACTCCTGGGCTCAAGCAATCCTCCTGCCACAGCCTCCCAAGTAGCTGGGACTACAGGTGTGTGCCATCACACCTGGCTCCTCCGTACGTATACTTCTGTTTGCTTGACTAATATTTGAGCAAACCATTTAAAATTGGGAGTGGCCTTATTTTAAAGAATTACTTTTTCATTCTACCATTTCATATGGTCATATTTAAAACATTACTACAAAGATGCTTACCTATTACCTAATTTTACTACAGTTTCTCCAAACGAATGGTCACTTATGTGGAGGACTGCAAAAGGTGGCTGAGATCAGCATCCCAAAATGCCTAAAATAACTGCAGTCTAGAAGAAGGAATCTCAGCACCATGAGCTCACTATCTCGGCCTTAAAATACATAGGCTTCCACTTGGATTATTTATAACTATATCCTGACATATTATAGTTAGGCTTTTGTTACATGATTGCTAGATTTAATAAAAGTAATCTTGTTCAATATATGCATATTTCTCAATTGCTTCAAATTTTTAAAAATAAGCATTGAAAAAAGTAGCAGAGGTGAAATAAAAATGTAACACCAACAAACTCTGACTTTTAAATTCCATCAATAATAGGCAGCATAGAGAAAACTACACTTTTGTCCACTTTCTCTTTATCAACAGAATTGTGGAATTGAAGACAAGAGTCCAGACTCTTTGCTGATACAAAGTATCTCAGGAGATATAACTTGTGGGACTTATCAAGATAAATACACCTTTTCCCCACCTGAGTTTACAGCAATTTTTAGAGATAACAGAGAGAAAAAAAAAGAGCTTTACCACCCATTTTAAAAATAACAGAACTGCCTAAGTAAAGAATATTTGTAACTTTGACTTAAACGTTTAAAAATAGATAACCAAAAACATCCTATGCCTTCCCTTCCTAAGGCCATATACATCTACTTGTCATGTTCCTTTCTTGATGGATAAATTACAACATACATCTTTCAGTTTAAAAAGTCAAGTTTTTAGAGACATCAAAGTGATTCATCCTATATACAAGGTGGTAAAACTATAAAGCATGGGCCCCAGACTCAAATGCTGGCACGCAGGACAATCTTAGCCCACAGAACACCATGTGCAAACTAGAAAAGATGGCCCTTCCATAAGACACTCTTGTTGTCGTATGTTCATTTATTAGAATAAATGCACTGGTGACTGTTGAATAAATAGGCAAATATACAATGTCTGTGATGTGGATGGGGCTTCCTAAATTGTACAGTTCACATCTGGTACCCCCATATGCAATGGCCTCCACGCACTGGCCATACATTTAAAAAAGTACGCAAAGCTGGTCAGTAAGCTGGTCAGTACGAGATGCATGTGCTGTGCCTAGTGGGAAATAATTATATGTCCTCCTCCTAGAGTGTTATCAGGGCATGAAAATTGTGGCACATGGACAGCTGCTGAGTAGCCAGGTGGGACCCCAGCCAAGGTAACAAAATACACATATAATTTGCCTCATTATTTTAGATTTACACTTTAAATAAAGATCCAGTGTTCTAATGGAAAACCTCTTTACAAGTCTTGTGTTTGAGAATACAGGTTGAAAAGTAAAAAGACCCTGATTAGAATTTTTGCTTGTATAATTAGTAAGAAACTAATGTGCTTTTACTATATTATACACAGGCATTTTTTGTTGTAAGCATATTTATTCATTGGTCAAAAACTTGCTTTGAGTACCTGGTTATATACTTTATGTAGATAATCTCATTTAATCTTTCAAACAATCAAATGAAATAGATATTAATATGCCCATATGACAGCTGAGGGCTGAGGATCTAAGAAATTTCCTCAAGGTTGCGTAACTAAATAAAGGCTTGAATTGGATCTGAAATCCCTGTTTATTTGTGACATATGAGATCTTACCTCTTTCTAATAAACTACATTACCTCTGAATTTTAAATATTTACATATTTTATAAACCAGGCACAATTTTGATATATTCAGTTGTGCTTATATTATACAGCCATATTTAGAATAAAAATGTTTGCGAGAAAGAACCAATCAGAATTAAACCTGTATACTATATGTTTGGTTTACATATAATATTTCATCTAGACAGAAGAAAAAAGGATGATTATATAAATATATGCAAGAACAACATATAAAAATAAAAATTAGAACATAAGACCTAATATAGTGGTAAAAATATAATGTGCTCATTAACGACTTATTGAATTAAACTAAACAAAAAACCTTCAATTTGAGGAGGAAGAAAGCATATGGAAACGTACCAATCTAAACAGTAAAGAGAAATAAAATCGCTTTTATGAAAAAATGTACACATGATCCACAAACCAAAATCCTATAGATTAAGTTGCACTTACTGTTAATTACTATACAAATCTTGGACATTATCAGTATAGTCTTCTATACTATCTATAAATTCCTAAGTGTTTTAAGATTAGAAATTTTACATTATCTGGATTATTCTGAGTATATAATAAGGTATCAACAATTAATGGCCCTCCTTTAAATACCTGAGGCAATAGATTGATACCACTTGACATTATTTTTGTCTTGGCACCCTAAGTTTCTTCACTGGCAGCAAAGCTTTACTTTTCTGTAAGGCAACTCAATAGAAAAATTCTTCATATATAAAGATTTCCACTTAACTTTTCAAGACTACTTCCAGTGCACAAATGAAATTACACCAGTGAAAGTAAAGATTTTTTCTTCCATGTTTTCTGTTGCTGGAAAATGTGAATTTTCTTTCCTGAAGCTTTGAAGGTGCAGATTAAATTGACAAAAACAGAGTTAAAAAAGTGAACAGCTTTTCTAAGTTTATACCTTATCACAGCTGTTGCTGTAAACCACCTTCCCATAGGCACTTGCTAGTTAGTTTACTGCTCTTCAGAAAAGAAAATAAACTCAAACTTTTTGGAAAATTTTTCCACAAAGAACCAATTATAAAATTCTATGTCATTTTTATAACTTTAGATTTTAGAAAATTTATGATAAAACACTCTCAAAGTATTCAATTACTAAATATATCCCTTTCACAAATTAAATCTATAGAAAGAGATTTTTGAAAGGGATATGTCTGTCTATATCTATAGATAGATTTTTTTTTTCTTTTTAAGAGACAGGATCTTGCTCTGTCGCCCAGGCTACAGTACAGTAGTGGCATGACCACAGCTCATTGCAGCCCTAAACTCCTGGGCTCAAGTGATCCTCCTACCTCAGCCTCCTGGGTATCTGGTACTACAGGCATGTGCCACCACACCCAGCTAATTTTTTATTTTTTTGTAGAGATGGGGTTGTGTATTTTATTTTTTTTGTAGAGATGGGCGCTATGTTGCCCAGGCTAGTGTTGAACTCCTAGGCTCAAATGATCCTCTTGCTTTAGCCTTCCGAAGTGCTAGGACTACAGGCATGAGCCACCACACCTGGCCACATCTGTTACATTTGAAACCTATCATCTTAAATGATGTTCCCTTGTAAAAATTAGGACATTTTTTATCAAGGTATTAGAAATAGCAAAATAAAATAAGGTAGGAAGATAGAAATATTACACATGAAATCAATCTTTACGTAAGAAAAAAATGTACTTCGATATGTGCCTCTGAGTTTAAAGATACATAATGAAAGGAAATAGAAGATTAAAGTATCAACATTTAAAAAGAGGAGTCAAAGTGAGAACTAGGTAAAAATGTAAAGAGAATTAATGTTCTGTCTTTCCTATTTGATTTCTGTTCCAGTATACAAAACCCACAATTGTCATTAGTCAACATAGGCACTGGCCAGGGGAACTTAACGTTTGGAACCTCTGTACTTTGCCACAAAATTCCTACTAAAGCCTGCCTTTGGGCTGTGATACCATCCTACCTGAACTGAGACTGTTTCCCTAGGAAGACAGTTCATCCCCTTCTATCTGTCTAGAAGGCATCAACATTATCTGGCATGGATACATTTTTTGCTAATATTTATCAAAGAAAACACTTAGGAATGCCATGAAGTGTGGGTACATCGAAGGAGCTTCGGTTTGCTTTCTTTTTTAGATTCAAGGTAACATATAGAGAAGCAGGATCTTTGTAAAAGTGAGTCATCTCTAAATAATGAGTAAGGAAAGTACCCATACTACCAATGTAGAGCCTTAATGTTGATAAAAATGTTAAAATGAAACATTAAACTTCTGAAAATGATTTTCTATAGGTTGTATCTAAATAATGTTTAAAAGCTAAAAGTTCACATCTCTATGTTTATCAAATAAAATGTACTTACAATCTCATCTCCTGGCAACCAATATCCTTCTTGTTCAATACCAGCTTTTGAACCTTTGCAGCCCACTGTTAGAGTTTCGACAATAAGACCATCTTTCACAGCTAAGCTCAGCTGACGGGTGGTCTCTTTAGGATGCATACCGTGGACTCGAGACATATACCTGAACACAGAGGAAAAACAAATTTAAAAATCTTTCAGTACTGAAAACTAAAAATGAATGAAAATAAGAAAACGGAGGTAATTTCTTTCATTATGACTTGTATTTATGAGAGTCCTGTTAAGATAAAGAACAAGATAAAGAACGAACATGATAAACAGAAAAGAAAGGAAAAGTCTTCAACACGCAACTCTTCCAATTATCATGCTATTTTAAACTCAAATTCTCTTCTGTAATGATTAGACCAAGATATGTTCAAAATAGTCCCAAATCAGCAAATATAAATCACTTAAGAGGTTGTAGTCAAACATCCCATTTAGTTTTAGCCTCTGGAGCAATTACCACTAACTTCTACTCTACAGATTCTACATTTAGAATTTTATAATCCCCAACCATAGGACTTTAGAATTACAAACATATTTTGTAATACTTTTACCCAAAACTTCGGAAATGACACCAGAGAACATTTAGAAATTACATGAGTGCTTGTCAACATATAAGGAAAGCATGGACGCATGTTGTGATCAGTCAGGCAAAAATGGGATTTTCAGTGAAATATACTTTGAGTCACTGAAGCATGCAAACATTCCCTGATTTACAGTTACAAGGTATTTTTTTTTTAAAACAAAAAAGTGAAATATATCCAACACACCCTGGATCACTGAGAATAATATTGCAGATTCCCTTGTATTCACCAACTACATTCAACTCATGTTAATATTTGGCATATTTGCTTTGTATCTTCTTTGTTTAATAAAGAAATGTTATAAAGTTGGATTTGTGCCATTTTCCACTCTCCTCCAAACAAACCTCAGCACTGATCGATCTCTCTCTCTCTCTCTATATATATATATATGTATACACACACACACACACACACACACACGCACACACAATGTCAATGTATCTACCTGTATCTCCAGTTAACCACTAAACTTCAAAGAGATCTTTGGATATCCAGATAAAAAACATAGTGTGAGCTAAATCAGACTGGCCTCAGACTTCTCCAGAGAAACATTCCATGCTAGAAGTCAGGGGGGTAATGCCTTATTAAGTCCTCAAGGAAATAAAGGTGACAAAACTAGCGTGTTTGGACTAGCTCCCACCTTCTTCCTTCTCCGCCTCATTGTTACAGACGTTGCCGCTGTCAGGGCTAACGTTCTGTTCTCTGATCATAATTCCCACCTCTCTTTCTGTCTTAGTCCTTCTATTAACTGCACTGACAGAACAAGCAATGTTGAAGGGGAAAATGTGCTAATGTCCTCGACGCCCACAGTGCAGAGTCATGAACAACTATCTCAGGGACTGAGTGCACTATCCAAATATATAAACATCACCCTTAAAACAAAAAACATTTCTAAGCTATCTGAAGAAACTCAAAGAAAATGTATTACGTAGTGATAAAACAAAATGATAAAAACAGAAGGCATAGTACATATGAGAAGACCAAAACCAGACATGTTTGTCTTTTTAGTAAATACAAATGGGCTAAACTCAACAATTTAAAAACAGTGACTCAGAAAGACTGAAAACAAATAGGAAAAGGCATATCATAAAAATGCTATCTAAATGAAGCAGGGGTCAAGATGGAAATGTATAGGATTTGGAAAACAAGGCAAAAATCATTCTTAAAAAAGACAGAGCATAGTTATAATGCGAACAACTATAGGAAATAAATATTGACAGAAATATAAAATTGAGATTTTAATTCAATTCTCTCAGTTCACAAAAAAGTCAACTGGACAAAAAACTAAGTATGGCTATAGAAGACCTAACTAATAAGACAGAGCTATTGATTTATTATTATTTTTGAGATGGAATCTCACTCTGTTGCCCAGGCTGGAGCGCAGTGGCATGATCTCGGCTCACTGCAACCTCTGCCTCCTGGGTTCAAGTGTTCTCCTGCCTCAGCCTCCCAAGTAGCTGGGACTACAGGTGCTGGCCACCACGCCCGGCTAATTTTTGTATTTTTAGTAGAGATGGGGTTTCACCATGTTGGTCAGGCTAGTCTTGAAGTTCTGACCTCAGGTGATCCTCTCGCCTCAGCCTCCCAAAGTGCTGGGATTACAGGCATGAGCCACCGCGCCCGGCCTGATTTTTTATTTGTTGATTATTTATCTAGTTGATTTATTCTGAAACCAAAAAACAAAACAAAACAAAAAAACCTTAGGACAGGTCTATTGATTTATCCTGACACCAAAAAAACACCTTTAATGGGTCCAGAAGACATACATAACGACTGACCACAAAATCACCACAAAGATGACTTGAAGAGATTCCAAAAGTGATACACGCCATTGTTAATCATGATGAAATTAAACCAGATATTAATAACAAAACCAGAAAACCCTCATAAACAACCACTGAGTCAAAAAAAGTTACTTAAAAATTACAAAAGATCTAAATGAAAAGCTGAGACAATGTTGTTAAAAAGAAAATTTGTAGAATCCAAGAACTCCTTTTTTATTTTATTTTTTTTGTACAGGGTCTCACTCTGCCACCCAGGCTGGAGTACAGTAGCACAATCATGGCTCACTGCAGCCTTGACCTCCCATCCTCAAGTGCTCCTCCCACCTCAGCCTGCTGAGAAGCTGGGACTACAGCCACACACAACCACACCTGACTAACTTTAATTTTTTGTAGAAACAGGGTCTCACTATGTTGCCCAGGCTGGTCTCAAACTCTCAGCCTCAAGTGATCCTCCCACCTCAGCCTCTCAAAGTGCTAGGATTACAGGCATGAGCTACCATGCCTGGCCCAAGAACTCCTTCTTAGGGAAAAATAAAAGAGGTATCATTACCTAATCTAATCAACAGTGAAGACACAAAGCACAAACATACAAAAAAACGCTACAGGGAGACAGCTATATATAAAAAGGAAATTAAAATAGAAGCAACTACTTTGTGCAGTTCTGTGCAAAAATATAAACACTATGATTTTATAAGAAAATATAAATAACCAAAACCTGAACACAGAATAAAACCAAACCTTTAAAAGGCCAATTTCCAAAGAAATAAATAGAGGAAGTTTGCAAAGAGCTTCCCCAGAAAAACATCAGCTACGGACATATTCGTAAGTTACTTCTGTCAAACTTATAATGACCAGGTAACTCCAATGAGACTCGAACTCTTCCAGTTAGCATATGTAATGATAAGAAAACCCCACAAAATAGCATAGACAAAGAAAATCAGTGACCTGTAGAAATATTGATATAAAAATCCTACATAAAATATCTGAATATAATCTAATATTAAATATAAATATATAAATATGAATATATTCAAATGTCAAAATAATATACTAATTCTAGGAATTGAAGGAAGATTTAATATGAAGACATTAAAAATATAATGTACTCCATTAACAGGTCAAAAATAAATTATCATGAAGATTTTGATACACGTTGAAAGGCATTTAGTAAAATTCAATACCTAGCCCCTAACAAAACAAGAATGAGTAAATACTTCTGTAACCTAATCAAGAATATTCAAAGATGTCTGTGGTTGTCACTTTTCCTTAACACTCTGCAAAGGTAATAACCAACATAATTGAACTAGTTATAAAAGTTGATAAGGAGTTTGCAAATCATGTATCTAGAAAACCCAAGAAAATCAGCTCATATGCTTTTTTAAGTAATTTAAATTAAGTATATAGTTCAATAAATTCTTTGGGTACAAACTAATTTACTAAGATTACCAGCATTCATATACAGAAACCAAAAAGACAGGTGATTGAAAAAAAGACCAAAACTCAATTATTTACAACAGTAAGAAAAATAAAATTTCCAGGAAGAAATAGAATGACAAAATTTGTCTAAAAAAAATTCTGAGGCCAGGCGCGGTGGCTCACGCTTGTAATCTCAGCACTTTGGGAGGCCGAGGCGGGCGGATCACGAGGTCAGGAGATCGAAACCACAGTGAAACCCCATCTCTACTAAACATACAAAAAAAATTTAGCCAGGTGTGGTGGTGGGCGCCTGTAGTCCCAGCTACTCGGAGAGGCTGAGGCAGGAGAATGGCATGAACCCGGGAGGCGGAGCTTGCAGTGAGCCGAGGTTGCGCCACTGCACTCCAGCCTGGGCGACAGAGCGAGACTCCATCTCAAACAAAAAAAAAGAAAAAGAAAATTCTGAAATGCTACTGATGCAAAGAAAAAAGATGAACAAATAGGAATTTTCATTACAAGAAAAGTGGCATTTCTTTTTTTTTTTTTTTTGAGATGGAGTCTCACTGTGTCCCCCAGGTGGGAGTGCAGTGGCGCGGTATCAGCTCACTGCAAGCTCCGCCTCCCAGGTTCACGCCATTCTCCTGCCTCAGCCTCTCCGAGTAGCTGGGACTACAGGCGCCTGCCAACACGCTCGGCTAATTTTTTGTATTTTTAGTAGAAACGGGGTTTCACCGTGTTAGCCAGGATGGTCTCGATCTCCTGACCTCGTGATCCGCCCGTCTCGGCCTCCCAAAGTGCTGGGATTACAGGCGTGAGCCACCGCGCCCGGCCAAAAGTGGCATTTCACATTATTGGTACAAAGACTGATTAATCAATGCAGGACATTGGGACAACTGGTTATCTAACCCGGCAAAGGAGAGGGAGCTCTACCTTAGATTGTATCTATAAATTATAGATAGATCAGATTTAAATATTGACAACAAAACCACACAATTGTTCAGCATGTGTGAAATAACACACACACAAGGAAGGAAATTCATTTTAGTATTGCTGGCAGCAAGAAACAATTAGAAATAATATAAATATATATCTTAGGGGACTGGTTAAATAACTGATAACTGTACCAAGGATTATTATACAGTTTTCACAAGAAATGAAGCAATGTTATAGGTGTTAAGATGACATACCCTCTATATTACATTTTTTAAAAAAAAATCGTGGTATAAGACACTACTATTTCTCAAAACACTGTATAACTGATATGCACAAAAGAGTTCTAGAGCTTGATTCCTTCCAGAAACTGCTGAGAGG
This sequence comes from Hylobates moloch, assembly GCF_009828535.3. Taxonomy (NCBI): domain Eukaryota; kingdom Metazoa; phylum Chordata; class Mammalia; order Primates; family Hylobatidae; genus Hylobates; species Hylobates moloch. The sequence goes on along the minus strand of NW_026652277.1, from coordinate 135,307 downwards.
GGCTCAGGGAACAAGGGAGGGGAGAAGACTGTTTCCACGGTATGCCCCTTGGAATTTCATTTGCGTCTATTGGCTAGACGATTTTAACTTTTAAAAAAGTAGCTACCATTTACCATTCCTCCAGAACATACAAGTTTCCTGCTCCCATGTAAGCTTGCCAGCCTTACGGAGTTCCTCTCCTTCTTTTTCAGACTCATTGTGGCTCTCCTTGGTCCCATATTCACCCACAGTAATTTTAAAGTCAGTTTGCCAAAATCCACAAAAATAGTTAAATTTCCATAACCAATTTAAGAATATCCACTGATGAAACTGGTACATATGCTCATTTATTTATATATTTTTCTATGTCTTTAATATGGTTTTATAATTTGTATCCATAAGATTCTCACATATCTTTTGGGTTTTTCCTAGATATTTTACATTTACTGTTTTTTTTTTTTTAATGGGATTTTATTTTATATAGTATTTCCTGGTTGGTGGTTGCTGGTATTTATTGGGCAATCTGCTTACCTCTCTTATTAGTTTCAGGTTTGTCTGTAAATTCTATTGGACTTGTTTCTTATCAAGCTGATTAGGACTTCTAGTAAAGTGCACACCATAGGTAGTAACGGTGGGTATCCTTATCTTGTTTTAGATCTTGTAGGGGATTCTTTTAACAGTTCACCGTTAAACATGACTCTTGAGGATGCTTACTGGTAGACATATCTTATAAATATAAAATGATAAATATAAATGCAAATATGATGTTTGCTATAGGATTTTGGTGCATAACTTTTATTGAGGACATTTCTTTCCAGTTTGCTAAGTGTGTTTTTTTAACAGCACTGCATTTTATTATTCCCTGATATATTTTTATCCACAGACTTTCACACACAATGGGTTTTCTTAACCAATAAGAAACAACCATAGAGCATGGATTAACACACAACACAGGAAGAGGTCTGCTTTGTTGTTAGTCCTATCATGTTGGGCTCGACTTTCTTATTTTAAGGTGAAATGAAGTCAGTTAAAACAATACATTCTGGTCATTTTGTTCTCTATCTTTGGTCTTTGAGGGACTAAAAAAGATGTATGCCATGAAGAGCAGGCTGGAATCAGGGAGCCCTTTCATAGAGACAAAGGTCGGGAGAGGGTATGGCTGAAGGATTAATCGCAACTAGGACACACAAATGACAACAACACAAAACTAAGTGCTTCCTCCTATACTGATGCACCTTGAGAATATAACAAAGAAGTTAATAACTTTGTTTTCTGGATGGAAAGTTTTGAGTTTAGGCAAATTAGAATAAAGAATAACTGATCTAGTATATATTAAAAGTATCATCTAAGGGCTAAGAACATGTGTTTATTATAACGGTTGTGTCAAGAAATACAAGCTCATAAAGTAATGTCTAAATTTGATGAATTTATGTTTTCCTGCTCACTCTTCTATTCTCTAAAAATATATATTGTTATGTTCTTAAGAAATAAGTTCAAAGAGATTCACACCTATTTTTCTTCAAACGTAAAGCAAAAGGTTAGAACTGAGCCAGAACACTGTAAATATTAAGTAACTAGAGGAGTACTGTGATCCTACTGCACATTACAGGCCAAATATATTTGATAAGGCTTAAGATTTTCTGGAATTAATAATAAACTCTGAAGGTTGATTTATACAATACCTCAAATATAACAATGGGTCCCAATTCATTATTCATTTTCTTAGATCATCAAGTACTCAGGCGGGTTTGCATCATGTGAAAACATATTTGCTAGTATTCAGATAAAGGACACTCCAGGTCTCTCGTTTTCTTATAAACTGCTTCATCTATAACAAGAACTTTTCTTCTTCCAATAAAGAGAAAACATAGCAATTTGGGTTTGAGATACACTGATAAGTGGCCTTCTAGTCTGCTATTTTAATTTCACTTAATACCGTAAGTCACGTCTAATATTAAAGTATACATTCAATTTCTCTGAACTTTTTCCAATAACTTCCTCCTCCTCTTCTCCCACCCCACTCCATTCCCACAGCTTCCCACCGTCTGGCGCCCAGAGCGCTCCCTCCTCTCCCAGGGTGCGAGCTTCCATGGGATGCTGAGCACTCAAGTGCCTCCAAGCCACAGGCCATAGAAGCCTACACTGTCTCCCCTCCCTGAGATCATTCTGAAAATTCCAAGACAAATACATATATATATATATATAAAATGTGTGTGTGTGTGTATTTCACGGTAACAGCCACTGATTATTTAACATTTTTACGAAAGTAAGAAATCTCATGACTCGTAATTTCCTGAAAGTAATTACCTACTTTTAAGCCTTCTAACAATGATTCAATCTCAGAAACTTCTGCCATCCATTTGAAATGAATATACTGGAAAATGAGCACATTAATAAAAACAGTCACAACCAGTGGAAGAACGAATCACCACAGAATGCAGCGATGTGTTTTCTGTCAACGAGAAACATAACAAATGCCTGTGATGTCTTCTCATCCCTCATAAATAGTTCACACCACTGTGGAGTCTAGAGGCCTTTTACAATGTTGATGGTAACATAAATTTATTTTAAGTGTATTCTAGGTAATCTGGATAAACACCTTAAGACTTAGGACTGCCCCCCAATTTCAGTACCTTATGACCCCCTACTGGCTCAGTGTACTGACTCAGAGGACCGAAAACATCAGAATCACAAAATTTGAGATAGAAATTTAAATGAATATTGATCTAGTATCTCGTCAAAAGATTTTATGAGTATAAAAGCTATGGAAGTGTAACAGGAGGAGATCCAAAATACCTGACTAGATTAGAAATGTTGAATTTCTTTATGACACAAACATCTGAAACTCATTTTTTCTTGCCTCGGAAGCAATTATCACTAATTTCCATTTTGTAAATTAAAAGAAAACAATGAAATGGAAAAACATTTATGACAAATATGACAAAAAGTTTATATTCTAAAAATGCAAACTAAAACAGGAAAACAATTTTTCTTTCTTAAATCAGCAAGATATTTAAAATAATTATTCTCAATGTAGTAAAGAGGCATCAAGACAGCCACCCTCAACACACCGCTATTGAAAGCACTTTCTAGAAAGCAGTCCAGCATTACACATCAACAGCCATTCTATTTCTAAGTAAATAACTTGAGATGGGGCAAGACTTATGTATTAACAGAAAAATGTTTCCAGCCGGAAGTGGTGGCTCATGCCTGTAATCCAGCACTTTGGGAGGCCAAGGTGAGGAGATCACTTGAGCTCAGCAGTTCAGGATCAGCCTGGGCAATAGCCTGGGCAATACAGACCCTGTCTCTAAAAAATATATATACACATATTTATTATAACATATATTATATATATGTGTGTGTATATGTAATATATAGTATATATTTTATATATATTATATATTATATATATTTTTATATATTATATACATTTTATACATAGTATGTATTATATATTACCTATATTATATATTTTATACATTATATATTATAAAGATATAATGTATATTATATCTTAATTATATATAATTAATATATATAATATATATTATACATTATATATTATATATATTATATATAATTAATATATTATATATATTATATATATACACACACACACAGATACACTAGCCAGGCACGGCAGCACATGTCTGTAGTCTCAGCTAACCCTAACTCGAACCCTTCCCTCCCTGCCAAAACCTCTGTTAGAGTGTTTTAGAAATGTTGTGTATTCATCATTCCTATGGGCCAGGGAAGTGGTGACCCTTTTAGAAAATCTGAGGTATTTTCTTATTTAGCCAGGCATGGTAGTGCACACCTGTAGTCCCAACTACTCAGAAGGCTGAGGTGGGAGGATTGCTTGAGCCCAGGAGGTGGAGGCTGCAGTGAGTCGTGATCACACCACTGCACTCCAGCCTGGATGACAGAACAAGACCCTGTCTCAAAAAAAAAAAAAAAAGAAAAAAATGTTCCCCACATCATAAAATTTTATAGTTAAAAAAAAGGAACTAAATGTTAATACTAGTAAAATAAGTTAAAGTATATCCACTTGATAGAATACTATGCAGTTAATAAAATTAATGTTTCAAAAAACAGTGCTGTTGCAGGCCACAGTGGCTCAGACCTATAATCCCAGCACTTTAGGAGGCTGAGACAGGAAGGTCACTTTAGCCCAGGATTTTGATACCAGCTGGGCAGCAGAGCAAGACCCCGTCTCTACAAAAAAAATTTTTAAAAATGAGCCAAGCATGGTGGCATGCACCTGTAGTCCCAGGTAAGAAGGAGGCTGACACGGGAGGACCACTTAAGCCCAGAAAGTCAAGGCTGCAAGAGAGCTGTGATTGCACTACTGCATTTCTGCCTAGGCGACACTGTCTCCAAGAAAAACAACAGTGGTGTGAGAAAATGCTCACAGTGTACATATTAAGGATAAGATTTATAATTATATATGAATATACATACATGCATACAGAGAAAGAGATGGAGGGAGAGAGGGAGAGAGGGAAAGAGAGGGAGGGAGGGAGGGAGGGATGGGCAAGGGGAATAGGGAGAGAGAGAGAGGGAGGGGGGAAAGGGAGAGAGAGAGTTCTGCTACCAATAATAATTTATTGGGTTGTTCAGATCAATCCTTCCATTGAAAACTAGAAAAACCAAAGAAAATACTAAAAAATAATTCATTCAGGAGCATCTGCCAATTGTGGAAAAGGCAAGTGAGAGGCTCAGAAGCTAGGCAGAGCTTTCGACAATCTCATGGGGACAGGGAGACAAAAACTGTAATTCAGGCACACCAAGAAAGGGAGCCTTGGCAAGAACCCACAGACTAGGCTGTGATCCTGAAAGACTCTGCTTAAAGCTAACCTAGAAAGAGCTTCGTCCGCATACGCACTAAAAGCCCAGCTTCAATCATGTCAATTCCTGATTCGATTAAGGTGATCTGAAATCGGTGGTCCTCCAGACATCATCATCCTAGCGCCTGTATCTCTCTAATCCATATTTCAAATAGATATACGGCACACAATTAATAAAAACACTCACATGGGAGTTGAAAGAACATGCAATATACAAGTACCTATTTGTATGTAAAGTTCTAGGCTAGAGTGTAATAATCCTTCTTTTCAGTTCTGTCCCACTGTCTAAATACCAAGCACAGAACTACTTAACGTGGACCTCCAGTGACTCTAGGAAAAATGCCAACGAGTGGTGAAATATTTTAGTTTTCATAACACTAAAATATGAACCCTTTTCATAATTTCTATTTAATCAAAACTGTTGAGGCTTAATTTCCCTTATTTCTGAATTAAAAATAATTTACAGTATTTGCTGAATATAGATACACTGTAAAGATTGTATGGGGATTAACCAAAAAATCCCTTCCTTTCAATTATATTTTTGTTAACAGTAAAGGTATTATACTTTTTCTTTAAAAATGTTCTCCATTATGATTACCCCAAATGTTACACTGTAAATAATTACTTTAGATTTTGATCTCTCTTATTTATTCTGTGACCATATTTAAACTGGTAAAGTAAAACATTTACTAATTTTATAGCTGGCTAGAGACCTAGATACCCCTTCAAATAACAGGCAAAGTTTTCATTTGGGGAGAAAATAACATTTTTACTGTGACATATATAACTACTTATTTTAACAACATTTGTTCCATTTTATAAAAAAGAAATTTTTAATTTAAAATCTCAATTTCAGCCATTATGAATTACATATTTTACAGCTTGCTTGAATCTTTTTACATTATTAGACCTATCCCCAAATTTTACCAACTTTTTAAAAACTTACTTACCAGTTTATAACAATGATACAACTAATGAAAATGACATATCTGTGTAATGATGCAAAAATCATCATAGGTTCAAGAATAATGTAGTTGTTTCACATCTGAAATTGAAATATATTGTAAGTTTGATAGTCAATTTCCTTTGTAGTTGGAAAAAAGTAAAAGTAACAGCAGAGTACTGTTTTGGCATATTGTTTATTATATAACAATAACATTTCAATTAAAATTGCCTCTGAAATCTCAACCATGACTTCTCAAGACATAGGACTACACTCTGCCACCTGACATGAGCTTTGCCACTTAGAAAATGGTTAACCTTCTGAAAACCCTAAAGATTTCTTTCTGGTTTTAGTACTATTAGAAGTAGCTACGCTTTACCTAGGGAACTGATTTGCTTTATGGACGTTACTAAAATGTTGAGGCTTCTCCTTTGCGTTAGCTACTAGAAAACAGAAAGCCAAATCTGCAACACATCCTCAGCAGGGTGTCGGACTTTATAGAGGAATAGAAGTCTTTCTTATGGCTCTATTTCATATACTAAACTTTGCTTTCCTTTTCCTCATCCTGCTCATCCCCCTCTGATATATATAACCTTCTTCTATTCTATCTTTTTTCTAATTGTCCACAAAATATTTTTGAAACAAAAGAGAAGTTCCAATGAAATATACCACGTGTATGTATTGATACACATACATGAATACAATGCACACGTGGGCACACACATGAACTAAAAGCACTCCACCTTTCATTCTTTCTTCATGATGAAAGGGGGCCTGTGCTTCCTGGACTGTTGCATTTCCATGTTGTACCCACAGAACTACTAATAGTTCCCCTTTTACTCTTACCCCAGTTTCAGACATTCTCTTCCCTCCTTTCTCTGTTTCCCAGCAGTTGAAAACATGAATTAATCAATGTCTTACAATGAAACAGGATGTTTCAAATTTTTATATTAAAATTGAATTCCAGTATTTAAAATATGTTATACTTTCCTTTTTAATATTCATTTACTAGCCCCAAACTAAATCTAACTTTATTCGTACAATGCTTCTTAGTATATTAGTACATAATCTATATTAACACAACTCTAAGACAAAATTTCAATGATTATTGAATTTTATGATGTATAACCTAATTTTGTTGAATGGATTTTCCTTCAAAATAAGTTGTGTAGTTAAAAATTATAATATCATGTCTTTTCAAATTATATACATCTTAAAAACTTCCATTTTCATTTTTAACTCGATTATAAAAAATGGTCATAATAAAATTATATATTTTATCCAGTTTGTTGGAGAAAAAGAATTAAAAGCCAAATAACTAGGTCTTCTCTTTCACTTCTATATAAAATTCCTCTTGATAACACTAAATAGAATTCTACTTACAACAATACTTGGCAGAAAAAATTTTCTATAGTATTACCAGAAATGTTTAGAAGTGAACAGCATGTGAATAATGTAATTTCCATGTAATTAGGATATTCGTTGCATTTTGATAATCTGGCACAGAAAAGTCTTCAGTAGAAGAAAAGAGAAATAGCCAAAAAGAAACAGCTGACTTAAATTATGATAATTACTGCTGAATGAAATGAATTACCTAAAACAGTGGAAGGGGTCATCAACAGACCTGAATGTGATTGAGATATATGTTATCAGGGAACAGTACAACAGTGATTAGACAACGCAGGACGATTAATCCTTCTCAGTTATATGCCCCGCCTTCCTTACCCTTCTGTATCATCTATTTTCCCCAACAAACTTCCATGCCTCCCATTTACTTCTTCGTGGTTTAAATTTTTCAATTTAGAAATTACACATATAAGAAATTATTTTAAAATATGTGTAGTGTGAAGAACAAGACAAACACCACTTAAATCACCTCCTATGTTAGGAAAGAAAGCAGAAACCAACTCTGACAAAAGCCCCCTAGAACGTGCCCATCCTGGTGGCACTCACCCCCACAGCTGGTTACCACTGTCCTTAATTCTGTGTTCACCATTTTCCCTTCTGTGTCTTCATGCTGTCGGCCCCTATGTACACCTATCCCTTAAAACATGCTGTGCAGTGTTGTCTGTTTTTGAAGTTTACAGAAATGGAATCATACTGCATGTATTCTTTTGCAATTTGATTACTTTATTAATATTATGTATCTGAAATTAACTCATATTGATGTGTGAGGCTATAGTTTATTTTTACTGTAGTATAATAGTCTGTTATAGAAGTATATGACTATCCATTCTACTGTCAATGATCACTATTATGGTGGCACCAGCCTAATTTTTTTCACAACTTGCACATTATTTTTATTTTTTACATTAATGTTTTAATTTTAAACACATATTTATCAAGTCTTTGCTCATTATTCATTCTTGTATTTCAGAACTTTCACTTGAGATCATTTTTTTCTGCCTGATGTTAGCCACTGAGAACTTCTTTTCTCTCAGATTGTATTTGTCTACAAAAGTCTTTATTTGAATCTCCCTCCTCGTTGAAAGGTAAATAAATCTAGGCTGAGAGTTACTGTCTCTTAACACACATTGAAGCTATTATTTCACAGTCATTTGGATTCCAGTATTGCAGTTCAGAAGTCAGTTTGTGAGTCTAACTACCACATCTGTACACATGATGTCTCATAAAAAATCTATTGGCTACACTTAAGATCTTCTCTTTCCCTTTAGTAAATAGTGCAGTTTTTAAACAATATAGCTAAATGTGGATCTCATTTTAAATTTGGTCTGCAGTGGGCTTCCTGGAATGAGTATTAGTACCTTTCAATAATTTCAGAAAGTTTTTAGCCAGTATCTCTATAAATGTTGATTGTTCCTCATTTCCTCCATTACATCCATCCAGAACTCTAGATATGCAGGTCTGTGAGTGACCTTGTATCTGGAATATATAGAGAGCTCTACAACACTTCAATAATACTGAAATAAACTAACTCCGTAAAAAAATGGGCAAAGATTTGAATACTTTGTGAAAGAAGTTATAATTGGTCAATAAGCACATTAAAATATGTTTGTATCAGGGAAATGCAAATTTCAACCACCATGAGATGCTAGTATAAATCGAGTGGAATGACTTGAACTTTTAAAAACTGACAATACCAGGTGTTGGAGAGAATGTGGAAAATTTGGAACTCTCATAGATTGCAGTTGGAAATGTAAAACAGTCACTTTGGATAATAGTTTTGCCATTTCTAATAAAGTTAAACATACACTTATCACATAGCCTAGCAATTCCACTCCTAGGTAGTTCTCAAAACATATGCCTACACCTGTTCATGAAAGGATATTGTAGCTTTTGCCATATTGCCTCCTAATGAAAACACCAGCCAGGCGTGGTGGCTCACATCTGTAGTCCCAGCACTTTGGGAGGCTGAGGTGGGTAGATTGCCTGAGCCCAGGAGTTCGAGACCAGCCTGGGCAACATGGAGAAACCCCGACTCTACAAAAAAAAAAATTCAAAAATTAGCCAGGCATGGTAGCATACACTTGTAGTCCCAGCTACTCAAGAGGCTGAATTGGGAGGATTGCTTGAGCCCAGGAGGTTGAGGCTGTAGTGAGCTGGGATTGTACCATTGCACTCCATCCTGGTTAACAGGGTGAGACCCTACCTACCCCCTAAAAAAAAACCACCCCAAATATCCCTCCAGTAGATTAATGAATTTTTTAAATTGTGGTATATCCACACAATGAAATACTACTCAGCAATGAAAATAAATGAACTACCAATATACGTAGCAAATGAATCACAAAACATGCTAACCAAGAAAAGATTATCATGGAAAATAATACGTTTCCATTCAAATAAAATTCTAAAACAGGCGAAGCTAATCACAGTGACCGTAGGCAAATCAGTGATGGAAGGGAGCAGAAGGCAGTACAAAGGAGTACAAAGAACTTTTGGAGTGATAAAAACTTCCTGTAATCTTAATTGAGATGGTGGTTGCACAGGGCATTAGTTTACAGAGGAAGGAAAGAAAATGACTTCCTCAAGAAAACACAGCTAGTTAACAGCAGAGCTATTAGTCTGGTTTTATTAAAGATTTCAAGCTTTTTGTTAGAATGACTAATTAGCTGCAGGAAAAAAAGCCTACATTCACCTAGCATTCAACAAATATCGTTGAAGACTGTTGAGTGAATGTCACATGCCAGTCACTAGTTCTAGGTGTTTGGGATACCCCATACCCAAAAGAGATCCTTACTCCATACAGAGGTTGCAGGGGCAGAGAGGGCACACAAGTAATGGTACTGCTAATAAATAATTTAACTATATGGAATGCTGTAAGGGCCCCTAAAATATCTCCCAAAAGAGTTTTTGATTTTCAAGTTTAAATCCTAAAGAAAAAGGCAGACTTACTATGGAGTGAAACATAAGATAATAAGGTAAAGTAGATCCTTACCTACCACATAAAAAGGGAACTACAGATGGATTGCAGTCCTATCTGATAATGATAAAACTATACAATTAGTAAAAGAAAATGTAGGGAATATTCTGTGGCCTTCTTAAGGAGAAGGACTTCTTAAAATAAAATTTCAAAAGCATAAAACATTAGGCAGAAGAGATTGAATATGATCATTTCAAAACTTAAAATTTCTGTTCAAGAAATAAAACTATGGAAAAAGTTAAATAAACAGATGACAGAATGAGAAAAGATGTTTACAAAGCATAAAACCTATAAGGGAATTAATGTTTACAATAAAGAGCACCACCTGTAAATCAACAGAAAAAGGTTAACAATACCTCAGTGGAAAACAGGCAGAGAGTAACAGAGACTCACAGAAGAGGAAACCCAAAACCTTATAAGAACACCAAGAGCTGCGTAAACTCATTAACAGATAAAGAAAAGCAAGTTCAAACATCCAAGTGACAAAATGTGGGCAACTGAACAGCACTAAGCAAATGCAGATACGCAGGAAAATAAAACCCCTTGTGCACAGCACTACCCAGCATGAAGACAGAGGTGGCCCTTCTTGAGAGCTCAGTCAGATTAGGCACCTGTGTGCATACCCTGAGATCAGGGAGGAATTTCTGTTTCTGGACAGACAGACCAGCAAATTCCTTGCAGTGTCATCTGTGGTACTGGAAAGTCGGGCAAGGCATAGTAATTACGGTGGAAGGAAACTGAAGACACCTTGAGTGTCCGTAAGCAAGGAAATAATTCAAAACGGGGAAAAAGCACAAAGAGATATGGAGCACAATGAAAGACTTGGAAACATCCAGGTTATTCTAGACTGTAACACTGGCAGCATGACGGTCAGGAGGCAGGCAATACTACAGGGCTGCAGTAGGAGCTAAATGATATCACGGACGCAAAATGCAGTCCAGTGCCTCACACTTAATACTTAAATAAGCAGTTGCTGCTACTTAGCACACTTCACCCCCTCTAAGCTCTCGTCTCATTCTTCATTTGTATAACTGGAATATGTAGTGCTGTTATAAGAATTTAACAGATGACACATAGAGGGACCGTGAAAGCAGAGTGGAAAAGCATGGCCTGCAAAGTCACACAGATCCATTCTGCAACTGACTAGCTGCTTAACTTTGGACAAGTCACTTACCCTCACTGCATCTCGATTTGCATATCTATGAAGTAAAATTAGTGAAGTCAACCCTATGCTGTTGTTTTGAGGGTAAATAAGATAACGTAAGTCATATAACAAATACTCATTCATCTTGTTTCTCCTCCTGCCCAGCTCATATTACAGTGCAGTCTTGCCAGATGAAACACTGTGCATTGTGCAACCACTACAAATAATAACTTACAGTGGCCAAGCAATGACATGAAAAAAGGTTGAATGATGCTGAGACAACAACCACATGTAGGAAAATGAATGGGAAAAAAAAAATCAAAATGAGTATCTGATTTGAATTCAGGTAGAGAAATTACAGAGGATTATTTTTCTGTTTTCTATTTTCCAAGTATCTTGTAATATGTTTATGTTACTTTTAGAAATAAAACAAAATATTTCATGGCAAACAAATATTTCAAAATTGCATGGAATGAACAGCAATACACTTCAAAACCTAAAATAGCATTGTTATAGCTCCTTCGTCAATGGAGTCATTTTAACATTTCAGAATACATTCTGAAGCACTAGGTTCTTCCTAATTCTAACACGTAACCTGGGATAAATGATTTACCCTGATAGCCTCACATTCCCTACCTATAAGGTGGGGCTAACTTAAACTTCACAGTTGTTGTGAGGATGAAATGAGATATGTGTTAGTTCCATGTAGATGATCATGTTTTGAAAACTTCTAAGTTTGCAAAGATACAAATCCATTACAATACGGGAAGGAAACATTTAATGGTTAAGAGCTTGGACTCCAATATCAGATAGACCTATATTAAAATTTTAGTTCTGCCACCAACTTTGGGCCATCCATTTTACCTTCCTAAGCTTTATCAACAAAATGAGACTCATGACAACATAACTCACACAGTTGTTGTGAAAACTAAATAATTATATAAAGCACAGTGCTTTTAAAAAAATAATGACTATTTAATGTTATCAATTATCATAACCCTCTTTCAAACCACTTCTACAGTTTACGCAGCTAAGTATTATTATTAAAGTTCCAATTACTATGCCTCACACTAAGATAGAAAGATAGAAAATATATATACCCTACCCTCAAGGTGCTCACCATCAAAAGGAAGCAGAATGCTCTTCAAAGATCCTAAGAGACTAATAAATAATGAAATCAAATAACATATATATATATATATATAACTAAGGAAACAAAGAGAAAGGAAAATGGGCTTGAATAAGGAATATCTCAAAAATCTCACAGGAGATTTGAGTTGGATCCTAAAAGAATGGGTATGATTTTGTCCACTGATGAAGGAAAAATACAAAATGAAGAATCCATTAAGTGCTCAGGCAATTGAGAATAGTCTCATCAGATGGAACACTGAGTAGGGAGACGCTGGGTATGAAAAGAAGAAATGTCAGGGTCTCACTGTCAAGAGCTTTGTACAAATGCCTTGCTCAGGTATTTGGACTTTATCAGTAATGAGGAAATCAAGAGAGAATTTTAAGAGCACAACCAGACCTAAAATTTAGAAAAATAACTGACAGAATTAGGTTGACTTAAAGGTGTCAGGAGACAACAACTGAAGGAGGAGTCTGGGAAGGGCGTCCCAGGCAGAGCATGGGAAACGCAGATCTGAGGGCCTGCGAGAGCCCAGCCGGAGCGTAAGGAGAGTGGGGAGCTGCAGGAGGGTGTGCAGAAGAGGCAGGCCGAGACAGCAACACCTGTGCACGGGAATGTGGACTTCACGGGCAGCAGGAAAACGTCTGCAACAGTGGACCAATCTGATGATGTTTTTGAAAAGCATCTTTAACACCAACGATGGGAAGAAACAGAGACTAGCAAAGCTAGGGGCTGGAAAAACAGGCAAGGAAGTCATAAGGACGAAAACCCAGGCCAGAACAGAGAAGAGCAGACAGACTCGAGTCAATCCAGCTGCCGGTGGAAAAAAATGACTGTGTTTTACTTTTACCATTTCTACATTCAAAAAATATTTGCTATTCCCCTCTCGCTACAGGATAAAAATTTCAATGCTAGCATTAAAGACCCTGCTGGTCTAACTCTTTCTGCCTTTTTATCCACTTTCCCTTAAGCCCTAAAGTCCCTCTGCTTGATCCAGACAGTCTATGCTTTGACTCACCTCTCTGCCTTGTCGAATCCCATCCAACTATCAAGGCCTGACTATTTCTGTACCCTTCACAAGGCCTCCCAAGCATTCTTACAGTGACTGTCCCCTCAAATAAGGTCTATAGCGTTGTAAACTGATAGACTCCGATCTGTGGTACTGACCCTCTCCTGTTATTTGGTACTACTGTCTTATTCTTTTATGCGCCTTGTATGTTTCCTTCATAGACGTACAAAGAAATGTGAAATACATGAAAACAGCTAGACAACAACCCAAGGCAAGGTGAATGTCCTAAGAATTTGGCATGCTGGAAAAAACTCACTGTGGACTATACTTATTCAGAATCAGTTACTTCTTCTGTAAGGCCATTATTGTATAAAATAATAACAGTATACCTGCCAATCTGGTTTCATAATAAGATATGTAAGAAACACTAAATCAATATAGATGGAAATGAGAATACAACGAGCAATTCTGTGGAGAATCCTTGGGATTACATAAACAGTATAATACTAATCAGTTTTTTTTTAATGAACTTATTTCCAAAGAAGTAACTTAGGCAATGGCTATTCTCTTCCTCTCCAATAATTCCAGTGAAGGAACAGAAATTGACAGTGAGACATAGTAAATTTAACTTACATAAATAAACAGTTCCTGGAAAGTGTTTTCAAAAAGTTAAAGAAACAATGTGTACCTAGTTGAAACTTCAAACGCAACCTACACACGAAGAGGACTTACAGTTTGGGTTTATGTATATCTGTAGCGACAGGAAGAACTCCAGGAGAACTCAGAAATTTCAATGCCAAACATGTCACAAGAGGTCAGAGGTCACATTTTCTAACTGGGGTTTGACCCTAAAGTAAGCAATACAAGTAATTAATTGATGCCCTAATCTGAAACATTCACTTGAATGGGACTAGTCTACCAATCCAATGCTAGTTTAATCATACTAGTGACAGTGTAATCTCCGCTAGAAACACAAAATTAAAGTTGCCCAAGACAGGAAGGAAACATATAGGTCAAATACTTCAATTGCTTTTTCTAGTAGTCCATAATTAACAAGCTAACCTCCCTCAATCACACAGTCTAGCCAACAATGCCAGTAGAGACTAGTATAAAATCTGTACTTATTTCAAAAGTATGTCTTTAAACTATCTTATAACCATTACTTAAAATAATTATAAACCTCTAAAGCCAAGTCATAATAGTCCAAATCAGATGTGAATAATTTGCTTGGATTAAAGAAGAAAAGGAAGTGATATATGTAACTTATTTTTAATGGATACTAAAATAGACATGGCATCTAGAGAAATAACATGACAATGAGTTACGAATCTTACTGGGAAATTTTTTTTTTTTTTTTTTTGAGACAGGGTCTCACTCTGTTGCCCAGGCCGGAGCACAGTGGCACAATCATGGCTTACTGTAACCTCAACCTTCCAGGCTCAAGCCATCCTCCCTCCTCAGCCTCCTGAGTAGCTGGGACTACAGGCATACACCAGCACACCCAGCTAATTTTGTGTTTTTTTGTAGAGATGGGGTCTCACTACGTTGCCCAGGCTGGTTTTGAAGCTCCTGAGCTCAAGGGATCCACCTGCCTCAGCCTCCCAAAGTGCTGGGATTACAGATGTGAACCACAGCACATGGCCTCATACTGGGAAAGTCAGTGATTAAAAGTTTAAATTTCACTTGTTACTGATTTTGTTGTTACATGATTCTTCATCCTTTACTTATTGATTTATAATGTGTAAAACGAGGGCTAACATCTTAGGCATAAAAATATTTTATAAATATTTAATATTACTGTTAAATAACTTTCAAAAGTTTATTATGATACCTATTCAAATTATATAAAACTGATTAATTCATATGTGCTAGCCATAATTTAGCATTTACAGACATCTAAACTGAAAAGAGAAGCTACTATTGCCTGTGCTTATCTTGACACATAACCCTCACCTTACTACTGTATTGTCTTCTTCATGATAAAATGACTAATTTGTTTCCATTTTATAATGATTAAACATCACAAAATATCCTCCAGTTTCTAAAAATGTAAAAAAGTTTTTGGTGATAGGCCAAAATTTATTTGTGCTTATTTAGCTCCCAAATGAGGTCATCTATAGAATTTCATATTATCATTAAATCAAATTTATAAATATAGCTTTAAATCAGAGGGATAATATCACTGTTAATCAAAAATCAGACTTAACCACACATACATATTTTGATTTCAGACTGACCCTTTTAATATTTTCCATGCAAAAATGTTGGAGCTTGTTAAAGAAGTTTATCTTGGGTATGGTTTTTAAATATCTGAAATATTCAAAACATCTTAGCAGTGATTATCTAACTTACAGTACCTTCCCTACTACCTTCTTGGATACAAGACTAGCAGGTTTTTTTTGTTTCGTTTTGTTTTTGTTTTGAGACAGGGTCTCACTCTGTCTCCCAGGCTGGAGTGCAGTGGCACAATCACAGCTCACTGCAGCATTGACCTCCTGGACTCAAGCGATCCTCCCTCAGCCTCCCAAGAAGCTGAGACTACAGGCACGCACCACCATGCTTGGCTAATTTTTTAGATTTTTTGTAGAGATAGGGTCTCAATATGTTGCTCAGGCTGGTCTCAAACTCCTACTCTCAAGCGATCCCCCAACCTCAGCCTCCCAAAATGCTGGCATTTCAGGCAGGATCCACTGCACCTAGCCGACACCAGCAGTTTTTTAAAAAGGAAAATTAAAAGAATGTGGGGGGAAAAAAGACTCGGAACTCTCTTTCTTGGGGAGATATCATGACAACTAATGACTACTGCTATGAATTCCGAAGTTAAATACCATCACAATTAGATGGAACAAACTTTCAGAACAGATAAGTTCTCCTATTTTGTTACAGAGATAAGAGAATTATTAGTCCCTAAGAATTCAATTAATGATGAGGATCTGAGACTTAAATCCTTCAAATGGCCACAAATTCTACTTGTGGGATTTCTTTTTTTTTTTTTTTTTTTTGAGACAGAGTCCTGCTCTGTTGCCCAGGCTGGAGTGCAGTGGCACGATCTCAGCTCACCACAACCCCCACTTCCCAGCTTCAAGCGATTCTCCTGCCTCAGCCTCCCAAGTAGCTGGGGCTACAGGCGTGTGCCACCATGCCTGGCTAATTTTTGTATTTTTAGTAGAGACAGGGTTTCACTATGTTGGCCAGGCTGGTCTCGAGCTCCTGACCTCATGATCTGTCTGCCTCGGTCTCCCTAAGTGCTGGGATTACAGGCGTGAGCCATGACACCCGGCCGGAATTTCTTTTTTAAACTGCAACCCAAGTCTTGCTATGTTAAGAATCCTGGCCGGGCACAGTGGCTCACGCCTGTAATCCCAGCACTTTGGGAGGCCGAGGCGGGCAGATCAGAAGGTCAGGAGATTGAGATCATCCTGGCTAACACAGTGAAACCCCGTCTCTACTAAAAATACAAAAAAAATTAGACGGGCATCGTGATGGGTGCCTGTAGTCCCAGCTACTCTGGAGGCTGAGGCAGGAGAATGGCGTGAACCCGGGAGTCGGAGCTTGCAGTGAGCCGAGATCACTCCACTGCACTCCAGCCTGGGCGACAGAGCAAGATTCCGTCTCAAAAAAAAAAAAAAGAATCCTGTGTTTGAAGATGATACTGCCATTTATTCTGATGTGTCCAGTGTAGTACACAACATGGAGAACACTCCTTTGATTTACCTCTGTCAGAAGGAATTATTTGCTTTTGGCTCCACTTTTAAACTTCAGAAAATATCGTGTGCCTTTACCAACTGTCTTCTTTTTTTTTTTTTTTTTTTTTTTTTTTTTTGAGACGGAGTTTCACTCTTGTTGACCAGGCTGGAGTGCAATTGCGCAATCTTGGCTCACTGCAACTTCCGCCTCCCGGGTTCAAGTGACTCTCCTGCCTCAGACTCCCCAGTAGCTGGGAGCACAGGTGCCCGCCACCAAGCCCAGCTAATTTTTTGTATTTTTAGTAGAGACAGGGTTTCACTATGTTGACAAGGCCGGTCTCGAACCCCTGACCTCAGGCAATCCACCCACCTCAGCCTCCCAAAGTGCTGCGATTATAGGCATGAGTCACTGTGCCCCCCCCCCCCCCCCCCCCTTTTTTTTTTTTTTTTTTTTTTTTTAAGAAAAACCACAAGATTGTTGTGAGACGAGATGATTATGATGGTAACATAGTTTTTAAATCTCCCCAAACCTACTAGACAGAGTTACTGGAAGAATACCAAATAAAACAAAGCAAAATGCCTTTGGACAACATACACAGTACAACAAAATTAGGTCATGCGAACTCCTATGCATCCCAAAATTTGAGCAGGTGAGAACAAATCTCTGAGAGCTACTATCCTGATTGGTATTGATACCCTTAGAGGAGAAAGAGAGGCACAACAGATACTAATGGAACAGGGAGTATAGGAGGGTAAAATACCCAACAGAGACTCACTGGAAAGCACAGTAGGCCCACTTGATAATAGCATTGAAACTGGTCAGGATTTTACACACTCCCATTTGCAGATGATTCATGGTAATTCATGAATTTGTGGTAAATTCTTAAGGAGCTAGAGCTTAATGGGGCCTACAAACACTCAAAATTAAGCAGTCACAGTTCCCTTCCAGGACAAAGCCCAGTATTACAGAGAAAGGCTACGAATAAAAGTAACAACTACTACTGCAGTCAGTTGAAAAGACCCTAAGTATAAGAAAAGGTGATTCCACAAAAAAACGGGGAAAAGATGGAGAAAAACCTAGGAAATCTCAGGAAAAATTAGGCTCTATTTTTAGCACTTCATAAAAATGGCATAAGAAGAACTTTAGAGCCATAAATCTGGAAAGAGTATTCAGAACCACTCTGCCCTGCCACAAGTTTAGGAAAAGTGATTTCACATAAGAATGACCAACAGAGAGGACTATGGCACATGGAGCAGGATGACATCCTGATGGTTAGAAACATGCCAGAAAGATAAGCCTACAAAACAGAAGGAAGCTAGAATCTACTGTCTGAAGACATGAGAAAAGACATGAAGAAAATGATATAAGGTAAACAAGCTATAAATCAGAAAAAAAATTCAGAATTCTGAGTTAAACATTTGAAGTAAATGGAAAAAAAATCACTTCAGAAGTGAAGTCTAAACTAGAGGGTACACAAAATGAATATACACCAGATAATGTTACATAAAAAGAGGTTGCAATGAAGGAAAAATACTAAAAATCAAAAAGAAAAAAGATGAAAAGAATTAAAAAGTACAAATACAGAAGACAGGAAAAGAAGATCCAACACATTAAGAGAGGCTCCAAACTAAATAAGGATGTGTGTAGATAAGAAAATAATAACATAATCATAACTATACATGGTATATAAAATATTTAAGATTTTCTTATTCTAATAGCTGTGTATTTAATGTTGCATAAAATAATTGACTATACGAAATTCTAAAATTTTATTACAGATGATGTCCCTGAGAACCATGATTCTCACCATGTCAGAAAGTAGATAAAGATTTTAGATAGAAGAGTTAAGCAAATAAAACCCAGTAGCCACAAAGTTCAATGGAAAATATCAGCATGAACTCAGGAGGTTTTCTTATCTTTTAAAAGTTATGTGCATTTCATAACTCTGTCCAAAGGCCTAGAAAGAGAGACCCACCCAGTAGCAATGCTGAGTAGCCAGGAAGTACTCTTAAAATACATTTTAAAACTAAAAGAAACCAGAGCACCTGGGAGAAATCAATGGTTCCAGGCCTGGGGCAGGATACGTACAAGAGGATCCCGAAACATCTTGTTCATAACAAGCAGAAAGAAGTTCAGGAGCCAGCACTGCAGAGGCTCCAACTGGTCAAAGATAGCATCAATAAGGGGTATGTCAAAAATGGACTGAAATATATGAAATGTAATTAAATGCATGAATTCCAAAGGGCAATTTGTTTTTAAATCTAATTGGTTACCATTAAAGAATACTATTTTTAAAACTGCTAAATACATAAAGAGAATGAATTATTCTACTTTTCCCATATGAACCATACCACATGGTAACCAAATAGCAGATGATAGGAAGCTATGTCCAGTTAGAAAAGGAAAGACAGACTGGATGATTATCATTTGGCAGTCCTTAATGAGTTACTGGATCTAGCATCAATTGCTATGTACATCACAAAATGAGGAACAACTGACATCATGTGTCTCCTGACAGTAGAACACACTACTCCCAGGGAATAGTCTTGCCCCCTCCCCCAAGCCACCAGATGCAGCTATCAATCTCCATGAAATAAAAAGCACTGAGCAACAGGTTAAACTAGACTACAGGGATGCAACTGGCAAAAGCCAGACTATGGAAAAAAATCACAACCAATGGCCAGGTTTCTTCAATCAGTTCCAAAAAAAAAACAACAACAACAACAAAAAAGGAACCTAGAGATTAAAAGAACAAAAGCAAGCAGAACTAAACCATTACACAGAAGTAAACTAGAGTGTTTAGGGTGTACTAGGCTAAGAGCCAGTCACCCCAAAGCCCACAACTTTTAATGCTTGACAAAAACCGTGTAGCTTTTTTTATAATGGCGTCACTCATCAGTCAAAATAAGAAATGAAACTTAATGACTAACATGCATTCTTGACAGTAACCCTACTACAGCCTTCAGTACCTTAAGATATCTGCAAAGTTTAAAAGATTATCTTTATGTTCGGACTTGACTAAGCAGAGCGACTTGATTGAAAATGAATCTAAGGCTTGAAAAATATTTACCTCTCGAGAGTACAGAATAGGAGTATTAGGCTTTAGAGCAAAAGATCTGACTTCCTTCCACAGTGCAATGCTACTTCCTAACTTACCTTAGGCAAGTTTAACAAACAAGGAAATTAATATTAGCCAAGAAGCAAAGGCACTGGCCGGGTTAGGCAATTTTCTAGACAGTTCTTTCTTGGAGCTGTCTAGCAGGGAAACAATGACAAATGTGATTAATGTTATGAAGGAAGTACAGGATGCTCTGATGTGAGCCACATAATAAAAATAAACATGGCATACCTCTCAGATGAGATGAGGAAGAGGAAACACTGGGACCCAGTCTTAAGCACTTAACCTCTGATTCTTTCTTTTTCTTTCTTTTCATCTTTAGATGAGACTAATAAAACCAAGACTATCTGGTAGGTAAATAAATTTATTCATATTTAATTGTAAAACTATGGACCTTACAACATGAAGAAAAATAAGCCTTGGCATCAATTAAGGCTATGCTGATGAAGAAAGGAGAGAAAAGAATGCTTATCAATAATACATAATGCAAAATGAGATGTAGGCAATCCTGTTAATCTCCGTGTCTTTTACTACAGTTTAATATGTGTATACATGTACACACACGTGCTGTGATAATCCAACAGGTATCTGCCACCCATTACTGTGGGAGTTCATTCTCCTACTCCCAGATTAGAAGGTGGTCACCATCTAACAGCACCATTCACACTGGGAGATTCCGACAGGTGCTTAGAGAAATGTCCCTAAAGCTTCTAGAGAAACATGCTACAGATGAACAAAGGTCATCTGAAAAACTGAAACAGTTGTCATGTTTACATGATTTTAATTTAAAAAGCTGAATCCAAAGAAAAGTATTTTATTTAAACATTCTTCTCTAAGCAATTTTTATATAAAGGATGGTTTCTTTAAAAATCTCAACCATAAGAAAATACTGTTTTGTACTCTGAGTTTTTTTTAAATGTTTTACATCAACATCATTTGCATTTAGTTATCATACCCCAAATTATGGGCTTTATTTAAAAGCATAATAATTAAAATAATGTACTATTTTATTCTTACTGTTCACATAGTGTTACCTTTTTTTTTCTTCTACTATCTTATAGGAGCAAGGAGTTGTACGTAGTCAGCTTTAAAATACCACAAGGGCGAGTACAGAGTTGGAGCCACATATATCCTCACCCCTTCTCTAGCTCCTTTTTTCTTCCCTCTTAAGTAGCCTTTGGGTTTCTTTGTTGTTTTGTTGTGAGACGGGGGTCTCACTGTTACCCAGATTGGAGTGCACTGGCCTTACCTCGGCTCACTGCAACCTCTGCCTCCCAGGCTCAAGTGATTCTCCCACCTCAGCCTCCTAAGTGGTTAGGACCACAGGTGTGCACCACCACACCAGGCTAATTTTTGTATTTTTGGCAGAGATGGGGTTTCACCACGTTGGCCAGGCTGGTCTCAAACTCCTGAGCTCAGGCGATCCACCAGCCTTGGCCTGCTACAGTGCTGGGATTACAGGCATGAGCCACTGAGCCCATCGTTAAGTAGCCTTTGTAATCTTCTTCACCAGCATACAGGGAAAGGACAAAAATACATGGAACTCAATTGTATTACTTATTAATAAAGGCCAAAAAAAGCATTTATTTGAGTGAGTTTTGTAAATTACTCCCATTCTCCATTTCTACCCATAGCATCTAAAGAATGTGAAAAGTATCAAGAAATTTTCTCTAAATTATTTTTAAAATTCCAAACACTTAAAAAAGATAAATTTAGCTTTATTTTTTTAAGAATACCCAGAGAAACAAAACAAAACCAAGTTCCTAATTGAAGATTCCCTTATACTTAGCATACAACATGTAAATAGAAGCTTCATAAGGTACTTTGATTTTTTTTTTTTTTTTTGTATCCTAAATCTGTCTACCCACACAAATAGCATGAGAAAGTAGGGGATGGCGGTGGAGAATTTTCTTCTTTAAAACTGAATGTTTATTTAACATGATTTCTAAAATATAGAAGGAAATTGTTAAAAATTCTGTTAGTGGGCTATAAAGTAGTAAGATGTTTCTTACTACACATACCATGCCTATCGTATATTAAAATTAGTAATAAACAGTAGACTGTTTTTAGATAGCTTCGTTACATAAAAGTGATTCACTAAAGGTGTTTTTAATAAAAGAATCTCTGGCCGGGTGCAGTGGCTCACGCCTGTAAATCCCAGCACTTTGTGGAGGCCGAGGTGGGCGAATCACGAGGTCAGGAGTTTGAGATCAGCCTGGCCAACATGGTAAAACCCTCTCTCTACTAAAAATACAAAAAATTAGCTGAGCGTGGTGGCAGGTGCCTGTAATCCCAGCTACTTGGGAGGCTGAGGCTGGAGAATCACTTGAACCTGGGAAGCGGAGGTTGCCGTGAGCTGAGATCGGGTCACTGCACTCCAGCCTGGGCAACAGAATGAGACTCCGTCTCAAAATAAATAAATCCATAAATAGAGTCAAAAATTTTGTTAACTAAAAAACTATTATACATAGTACACAGTGATATTTTCCTCATCTATTTTTTCTATGAAACTTCTAAACACAAGTTGCTTGTGTATGTTTCTGTGTTTGTTTTTCTAACAATACTCCTGCAAAGCAAAAAGTGTCTTCAGTTCTTTGTAATACATGTTGATTAGCATAACAGATAAAAATTTTTTTAGCCTTTCCCCCAAAGTCTTCTAGGAAATTTTACGGAGATATTTTTGTTTAAATTTACTTACTTTGTAATACGGTCAATGTTGGCAATTTGCTTCTGGTTCCGTATAATCTCAATGGCTGCCCAAAGATGCTGGATAGCTTTTGTATCCGCCTGTCGTCTTTTTGTTAAACGTGCCATGACCTGTTTACTTCTTTAGCTGCAGTAATAAACAAAAACATAAGGGAAAAAAACAGATTACAAAATGAATTATCAATATAAGTGAGTAACATTATCAGGACCTCTCAACTATTGATTATACTTGGCATGTAGTATTGCCCACTTTCTATTTTTTTCTACCATCCACATCACCAGTTACTTCATATAAAGTATCATTCATTTCATTACATCATGAAGAATGACATTCTAAAAGCCAAAAAGTTAAAAAGGTTATCCCAAGAAGGGTAAGTGGTCACTTCATACCAATATACTTTTAGAAAATGCATTTAAGTTTATTCTAAAACACAGAAATACTGCAAGATAAAACTTCATTTGTTGACACTGCATTGTTTGTAATTTGATCAATACAAAATAGAATTTAAATATTCTAATTGGTACTTTGGTTTATTATAATCATGGCTTAAAAATCAAATTTTATATACATACATAGATATATGAAAACAGTATTTTTTTTTAAATCAAACCATGAACATTAAATATAAGAAAGTTACTCCTGGGATGAGATGTGAAAGGTTGAGGGACAGAACACCAGAAGGTCACAAATTACGAAGAATGGTAACATTCTTGGATTAGGTGTAAGTTTTGGGGGTATTTATTACACTATTAGGAAACAGCATTGTTATTTTACTCAAATTTTAGTATTCCAGATGAATTGAAGAAAATTGCCACCACACCTCCCACCTCCCAATAATTTTCCTGCTGTCTCCTGGCAAGATGGGGAAAGAAAAGAGGTTAAACCCTGGATGTCCGGAGAGCAGTGGTGTCACAGAGAGGATTCTCTTAACTCGGCATGGAGAGACGTGTCTGTAGGAATCTGGTAAGTGCTTGTCATGAATCCTAGCACTGGGGACGCACTGAAACATCTCTCTAGATCATACATGTTATCATGCTGAGTTTAAAATCTAGGTTCTTAAATATACAGTGAACATTAAGCCTTCTGAGATTGCTGAAATCTCCTTGATCTGCCCTTTCCTATCTTTTAAGTTTAGAGAATGAGGGAGGGAAGCACTTTGCTGTGTTCCATGACTGGCCAAGAGAGCCACAGGAATCTCCCTTTCCTCTACCTCTGTTTCTTCACAGCCTACTCAGTTCCCCTCCTTTCTCAAACAAACACAAATAAACTCTATAGTTGCTATCAAAACTTGAGAAAACTGGGTCAGTCAGGCTCCTAAAATGTTTTTCAGAATTACACCACCATCAGAATACATTTTGAACATGTTTAAAGGTATTCCTGAATATTATCACAGTATTACTCCTAATAGTTCCAAGCTGCTCCACAGAGCAAATAATTCAAAAATAATACCAGTATTCAAGTTCTAAAGAAAACTTTAGAAAAATCAGTTGGTTCTGTGTAAATTTATACATAACGAAAATACAAAGATTATAACTTAGGAATAAAAATTTCTCTGTTTAAGTGCACTTGTATTGGAGCACCAACTTTCAGAATCTGATATGCCTTAATGGAAGGAATTCATTGGTAAGGATTTAACATATGTCAGAAAGTGACATCTAATGGTGAACTGTAATAATACAACTCAATCCTGTGAGATTATATACTCAGATAAATGAACAAAGTTTCACTCATTCTTACATAGTTAAAAACATATACAGGTGTCCACTTTATCTAAGGCACTGTGCTAGACACAATGAAGTAGTTAAAACTGTATAAACAGCGACCCTTGCCAAAAAAATAATCTAAAACTGGCAGAGGAAATTTGACACATACATGGAAGTAACTGTAAGGTCATATATGACATATAAATGGTCCACAATATGTGCTATAAAAATTCAGACAAGGGAGACACAGTTCTCGCTGAGGTAAAATTTCAGCAGGAAGAGATGAGGGACTCTGCAAAGTGGTAAATATGTAGGAAAATGTAAAAGCCAATTTTTCCCTTTCTTAATTTCTTTAAAAGATAATTGGCAGTTTAAAGCAAAGATAAAAATAATTGATAGGTGTCATTAGGCTTATAACACACGTAGAAATAAAATATATAACAACCAAAGCACAAAGGAAGGGAAGTGGGAGTAAGCAGAAATATATTATTATAAATATCCTATATTTATGCAAGTAGTATTATATTAATTCAAGGGAGGCTATCATAAATTAAGGATGCATTTTATAATTTCTAGACCAAACACTGAAGAATAATATAAATAGGTATAGCTAACAAGTCAACTTGTAAATTTTTTTTCACAATTCATGATATGTAAGAATATGAATAATTTATTCAGAACTATAAAAAATACAGCAAAGCTGTAAATGTAAAATGTTATATTTAACAGCAAAGCTAACATTTTAAAATAATACCATAATAAACAGTAAATATAACTATTTATATAACATAACCAGAAGAATGTAGTGAGGACTAAGTAGCAGAAGCACTAAAAATTATGTCACAGATTCCTAGAAATGATTAAAGTCAAGATTAAAGAATGAAGCAATGCTACATCTCAGAAAAACAGGTGTAAAGTTAAAAATCAAAGGTTTTGAGAACTACCTGAATCAAGTCACAGAAAATAAACATACCTTGTAATACAGGTACACTATAAGGAGGATGATCGTTAGTCATAAGAGCCCACGTAGAACATTGCAAAAAATGCCAGGGAAAGACAAATCCAAGTGAGAGAAATACAATGAAGTTTGAGGCATATTACAAAGATACCAAAAACAACTTGATCCGTGGAGGCAAGATCTCTTTAAAGTGCAACCATAAATTATCCTTTCTTATGAAATCTAAATTCATTCACTCATTTAACATATAATTCATGTATGCCTGTTACACACCAGGTGCTCTTCTATGCTCTAGGGATATAGCAATAAGCAAAACGGACAAAAATGCTTCTCTCATCTAGTACATGACTAGTGATGTGACTAGATATAAGAAAAGAACAGCAATTTGGGTGTTCATCAATAAAAAGAAAGTCTTAGAATCCTGGGTACAGACAGCTGATTATTTAAGGTCCTTGTTGATATGGCCGAACCAAATCCTACAGTCCATCCTTATCTGAGTGCACACTGCATTACTGCTCACAGTTCCCAATTATGCTCCCAAACTTCACACCTCCATCTCTTTGTTTATGCAGTTCTCTCCCTGGAATGTTCTCCCCTGCCCCTTACCAATTATTAAAAACTTCCCTGTCCTTTCTAGGATCTACTTTAATGCAATTTTCCCTGACCAGCCTTTTCTCCTGGAATCAAACCAAATAAAACTCAATTGTCCTCTGTATTCTAATACCAATTTGTTTATACATCTCTTACAAATGTATTGCTTGTAGAAATACTTACAAATTCCTCAAAAGAATTGTTTTAATTCAACTAAGACAAGATACGTCTTATTCATTTTTGTAACTCATGTTTTTCAAGGTGCCTAGCAGTTTTGAACATACTAAACCTTCAACATAAAATTATTAAATTCACTTTTTTTCAGCTGTTACGTAAATAACAAGAGCCCAGAGTGAACCTTCATTTATGTTTTATCAAAGATTGAGACATCAAAAAGAAAGATCAGAAGACTCTTTGTAGAGATTATTAATACAGTCTTCAATCCTTGTTCTGCTCCAACACATTTGAGGAATATTACAGGCTCCTTTTGGTAAAAGTAGACCATGATTCTCAAGAAGCCTGTAGTTAAAAAAAAAAAAAAAAAAAAAAAAAAAAGTAGCAAAAACTTCTGAGTAACTTTAATAAGCCCCTAGGTGATACTGATATTCTCTATCCCAACAAATCCAGATGTACTGCAATCTCCTCAGTCTACAGAAGTGTCATTTTATATCCACACTACTTCTACACAAACTGGGGTGAGGGCAAAAGGGAGAATAAAGGAGAAAACATATCAGAAAAAAACTTAACAAGCAAAATTAAACAAGACATTGCTTGGTGATATATATATATTTGTGAAAACTGCTTTATGGAAATGATAAACACAATAGTTAACAAGAACAGTTGAGGGGGCAGGGAAGAGAGATGGAGGAGCACAGTATGAGAATTCAAAACACCAAATAGGTTCTGATTTTTACTTCTGGTGGTAGGTTCAGGTTTTTTATCAGTATATTGCATAAAATGTTTTCAAATATTTGCATCAAATATTATTACTTTTCCCTAATGTGTATTAGCACTTTTAAATTATTTTTCATTGTCTATTAATACCATTTTCCCATTTATATATTAATTTTTATATTAGGTTTATCCATAAAATGCTTTTCTCTTTACTTCTTAATAAACATTAAATACAATTTTACTGAAATCTAGCTATGTATTCCTTTATCATTGCTTTTGTGATCAGAAGTCCTTCTACACTCAAATCAGAAAAATACGCAATTATATTTTGTAGTTTTTTTATTTTTATTTTTTATTTTTTGAGGCAGAGTTTTGCTCTTGTCACCCAGGCTGGAGTGCAATGGTGTGATTTCGGCTCACTGCAACCTCCACCTCCCAGGTTCAAGTGATTCTCCTTCCTCAGCCTCCCATTGTAGCTAGGATTACAGGCGTGTGCCACCACAGCTGGGTAATTTTTGTATTTTTAGCAGAGACTGGGTTTCGTCATGTTGGCCAGGCTGGTCTTGAACTCCTGACCTCAGGTGATCTGCCCACCTAGGCCTCGCAAAGTGCTGGGGAGAATTACTTTTTTAAAATTATAATTAGTAAACTTTATTTTTTAGAGCAATTTTAAGTTCACAGCAAACTTGCATGGAAAATAGAGAGTTCCCATATACTCCCTGGCCCCACAAATGCACATGCACAGCCTCCCCTATTATCAACATCCCACACCAAAGCGACACATTTGTGAAAAATCAACAAACCTACACTGACATGTCATTATGACCCAAGGTCCACAGTATACACTAGGGTTCACTCTTGGTGTCGTACAGTCCATGGGTTTTGACCAATGTATGACAAGCATGTGCCACTGTAGTGCCCATACAGAATAGTTCCACTGACTTAAAAATTGTCTGTGCTCCACCTATTCATCCTTTCCTTCCCTAACCCTTGGCAACCACTGCTCTTTTTACTACTGTCTCCATAGTTTTGCCTTTTCCAGGATGTCACAGAGTTGGAATCATACAGTATGTGGCCTTTTCAGGTTGGCTTCCTTCACTTAGTAATATGCATTAAGTTTCCTCCATAGCTTTTTATGGCTTGATAGACTGTTACTTTTTAGGACTGAATAATATTCCACTGGCTGCATATAACACAGTTCATCCATTCACCTACTCAAGGACAGGTTGCTTCTAAGTTTTGGCAATCAAAACAAAGTGGCTATAAACATCCATGTGCAAGTTTTTATGTGCACATAGGTTTTCAATTCATTTGGGTAAATACCAAGGAGTGTAGCTGCTGGTTCGTATAGTTAGAAAATGTTCAGTTGTATAAGAAACTGCCAAACTGTCTTCCCAAGTGACCGGACCATTTTGCACTTCCACCAGCAATGACTGAGCGCTTCTGTTGTTCCACATCCTCATCAACATTTGGTATAATCAGTGTTTTGGATCTGGGCCTTTCTAATAAGTGTGTGGTTAATACCTCATTGATGTTTTAATTTTTAATTCCCTAATGATATATGATATTGAATGTATTTCATATGTTTATTTGTCATCCGTATTTCTTTGGTGAGGTGTCCAGCCAGTCTTTTCCCCTTAAAAAAAAAAAAAAAAAAAAGTTTTTTTTAGTATTTTTGAAACAGGGTCTCACTCTTGTCACCCAGTCTGAAGTGCAGTCATAGCTAACTATAACCTCAAATTCCTGGGCTCAAGTGAACCTCCTGCCTCAGACTCTAGAGTAGCCAGGACTACAGGCATGCACCACCATGCCCTGCTCATTTTTTATTTGTTAATGTTTTGGAGAGGCAGGATTACGCTATGTTGCCCAGGTTGGTCTCCAACTCTGGGCCTCAAGTGATCCTCCCACCTTTGCCCTTCTGCCCATTTCTAGAACATGTTCTTCATTTTCTTATTATTTAATGTTAAATGTTCTTTGTATGTTTTGCTTGATGGTCCTTTATCAGATGTGTCTTACGCAAGTATTTTCTCCCAGTCTGTGGCCTGTCTTCGCACTTTCTTGACATTATCTTTCACAGAACAAAAGAATTAAATTTTAACGAAGTCCAGCTTATCAATTCTCTCCTTCATGGATCATGCCTTGGTGTTGTACTTAAAACATTATCAACACACAAAAGGTAATGTAGGTTTCCTCCTATGCTATTGCCTAAAAGTTTTACAGTTTTGTATTTTACATTTAGGTCTCTGATCAATTTTCAGTTAATTTTTGTGAGGGATGTAAGGTCTGTGCCTAGATGATTCTTCTTTTTCTTTTTTCTGAAAGTGGATGTCCATTTGTTCCAGCACCATTTCCTCAAGGGCTATTTTTTGCTCCAATGTATTGCCTTTGCTCCTTGGTAAAAGTTGAACTGACTGTATTTATGTGAGTATTTCTGGGTTCTCTATTCTGTTCCATCCATCTATTTGGCTGTCCTGTCACCAATGCCACATTGTCTTGGTCACTAAAGTTTACAGTAAGTCTTGAATTCAGGTAGTATCAGTCCTCAGACTTTGTCCTTCAATAGTATGATGACTATTTTGGGTATTTTGTCTCTGCATATAAACTTTAGAATCAGTTTGTTGATATCCATGAAATAGCTTGCTGGGATTCCGATTGAGACTACATGAATCTATACACAAAAGTGGGAAGAATGGACATCTTGACAATATTGTTTTCCTATCCATGAACATGGAATATCTCATCATTTATTTAATCTTTTACATCTATCATCAGAGCTCTGCAGTCTTCCTGATATACATCTTGTCCACAATTTATTAGATTTCTACCTAAGCATTTCACTTCAGGGGTACTAATGTAAATGATAATATGCTTTCAATTTCACATTACACTTGTTCATTGCTGATAAATAGGAAAGTGATAGATTTTTGTATATTACCCTTGTATCCTGCAACTTGGCTATAACCACTTAGTAGTTCCAGTTTTTTTGTTAATTCTTTTGGATTTGCTATGTAAATGATTATGTCATCTGCCAACAAAGACAGTTTTCTTTCTTTCCAATCTATTTGCTTATTTCTGTTTATTATCTTATTGCATTAGCTAGTACTGCACTTTCGATGTTTTCGTTTCTCAAAAATTCACGTGGGAAATTAAACCCCAAGGTGACGGCATTAAGAGGTGGAGACTTTGGGAGGTGATTGGGCCCTGGGGGCTCTGCCCTCATGAATGGGATTAATGCCCTTACAAAAGAGGCTTCAGAGACCTGCCTGGCCATTCCATCTCTTCTGCCATGTGAGGACACAGCAATAAAGTATCATCTTAGAAGCAGAGTAACCCTTTTCTGTTATTTATAAATTACCCAGTCTGTGGTATTTTATTATAGCAGCAGGAATACAGTAAGACAGCTGGGACTTCCCATATGACGCTGAAAGGCAGTGTGGTGAGGGGACATACTTGCCTTGTTCCTGATCTTAATGGAAAAGCTTCAAGTTCCTTACCATTAAGTATGATGTTAGTTGTAGGGTTTGTATAGATATTCTTTAACAAGTCAAGGAAGCTCCCTTTTATTCCTAGTTTCTTGGGAGTTTTTATGAAAGAATGTTGGGTTTTGTCAAATTCTCCTTCTGTATCTGTTGGTAAGATCATGTGATTTTGATAAACTATTTTTATTCTCATTTAGTTCCAAATATTTAAAGTTCCCCAAGATTTATTCTTTGAGCCCTGTTATTTAGAAGTGTGTGTTTAATCTCAATATATTTGGGGATTTCCCAGCTATCTTTCTGTTATTAATTTCAATCTTCATTCCACTGTGGTCTGACAGCAGATATATTATTTCTATTAAGTTTATTAAAGTCTGTTTTATGGCATCGAATGTGGTCTATGTTGGTGAACATTCTGTGTGACCTTCAGAAGAATGTGTGATTTGCTATTATTGAATAATGTAATTCTATAGATGTCAATTATATCCAGTTGATTGATGTTTTTGAGTTCAACTGTGTCCTTACCAACTTTCCGCCTGCTAGACGAGTCTATTTTTTGCTAGAGGGGTATTGATACCTCCAACTATAGTAGTGGATTCATTTCTTTCTCCTTGCAGTTCTATCAGGTTTTGCCTCATATATTCTGATGCTTGGTTGTTAGGTGCATACACATTAAGCACTGTTATGCCTTCTTAGAATATTGACTCCTTTATCATTATGGACTGCCCACCTTTATCCCTGATAACTTCCCTACCTCTGAAGTCCTTTGTCTGAAACTGATATAGCTATTCTGATTTTCTTTTCATTAGTGTTACCATGCTATATTCTTTATCTCTTCAATCTGTATATTTAAAGTAGGTTTCTGGCAGTCAAGATATTGTTGGGTCGAGTTTTTTCATCCACTCTCACAGTCTCTGTCTTTTAATGGCTGTGTTTAGGCCATATTTCAAGTGATTATTAATATAGTTAGATTAATATCTACCATGTTTGTCACTATGTTCTATTGGTTGACTTTGTTATTCTTATTTCTGTCTTCCACACTTTTTCTACCTTTTGTGGTTTTAGTTGAGCATTCTATGCAATTCAATTTTCTCTCCTTTCTTATCACATCAATTATACTTGTTGCTTTACTATTTGTAGTGGTTTCCCTAGAGTTTGCAACATACATTACAATTAACCCAAGTCCACTTTCCAATAACATTATACTGCTTCATGGGCAGTGCAAGTACCTTATAGTAACAAAATATTCTGAATTCTTCCCTCTAGGCCCTTGTGCCATTTTCACTTACACATAAACTGTCATTCATTTTACTTACACATAAACACCCACCCACCCACCCACACACAATCAAATGCACAGTTACAATTATTGTTTTGAAAACATTATCTGTTAGTAGGAAGAAAAAATTTTTATTTTACATTTCCTTATTCCTTCTTGGTCTTCCTTTCTTCATCTACATCCAGGTTTCTGAATAATTTGAAATAATTCACCTTCTTTCTGAGAAACTTTTTTTAACATTTATTACAAGGCAAAAAATTCCCTTAATTTTGTCTGAGAAAGTCTGTATTTTTACTTTTTATGAACGATATAGTTTTGCTGGATACAGAATCCTAGGTTGGTGGGGTTTTTTCTTTCAACACTATTTCATTCCAACTGGTCCTGCTTGCATGGTTTCTGAAGAAAAGTCAGATGTAATTCTTAACTGTGCTCCTCTATAGGTAAAGTGTTTATTCCTCTGGCTTCTTTCAAGTTTAATTTTCTGACATTTGAATATGGTATGCTTAGGTATAATATTTTTGGCATTTAGCCTGCTTGGTGTTTTCTGAACTTCCTTGATCTTTGGTTGGTGTCTGATACTGGTGAAATTGTCAAGCATTTTTGACTCAAATATTGCTTCTGTCCCTTTCTCTCCTTCTTCCCTTCTGGTATTCCCATTATACATATATTACATCTTTCATAGCTTTCCTGTAGTTCTTGGATATTCTGTTGTTGATTGGTTTTTTCCCCAGACTTGTCTCTCTGCTTTTCAGTTCTGAAGATTTCTAGTTGTCATATCCTCACATTCAGAGATTCTCTCCTTAGTCACGTCCAGTCTACTGATAAGCCCACCAAAGGCTTTTTACGTTTTGTTAGTGTTTTTGATCTCTCGCACTTCTTGATTCCTTCTTAGAATTTCCATCGCTATGCTTATATTGTCCATTTATTCTTGTTGCTCATGTTTTGGCATTAAAACTCCTAGCATTTTAATCATAGTTTTTAATAACCCCTGGTCTGATTATTCCAACATTCCTGCCATATCTGACTCTAGTTCTTATGCTTGTGCAGTTTCTTCACACTATTGTTTTTTGCTTTTTAGTAGGCCTTGTAATTTTTTGCTGAAAGGTGAACGTGATGTACTGGGTAAAAGGAACCTTGCTAAATAGGACTTTAGTAACATAGTGTAAGGTGTGGGGAACGGAAGCCTTCTTAGTCCTATGATTAGATTCAATCTCTAGACAGCCTGTGCCACTGGACTGTGAACTCCACCAGGGCTGCAGAGTTTCCCCCCTTATGTGGGACAGGATGACCGGAGGGGGTTGAGTTGTATATTTCCCTTTCCCCACGTAGAAAGCTACACTAGGCTGGAGTTAGGTGTTTCCCTTCCCCCAGGTAGGCTAGGCTTTGGTAATATCATGTCTCCTGAGGGTAGGCTTTGTTAAGAACAGAAAGCTCTTGCATATTTCAAAATGATCCCTTTCCCCCTCCCGCTGCAAGAAACACAAGGAGATTTTTCTCCAATATTCACTGTCAAGTCAAGCTCCTAGAGGTAAAAACTCAAAACTGTGGCAGCCCTCCCTCATGACTGGGTCCCTCTGAAGTTTCTAACTCTCAGAGTTGTCCATACTGGGCATCTAGCGATTCACCAATTACGGTTCAGCCTTTCCTACCCCAGCACTGGTCCCCACAGAGGTTTTTGCTTATGGGTTTGTGCTGTGGTAAGTTGCGATTCTTTATATCTACCTGTCTCTCCAATTTTTGGTGCAGCAGTATGCCCCATGGTTTCACTTCCCTGATTGATCTAAAAGAGCTTTTTTGTTTATTATTATTATTATTGCTTGTTCAGCTTTTTACTTGTTGTTAGGACAGCACGGTTACTTATGAGCTCCTTACATGCCATGCTGGAAACCATGGAATTACTTTTTGAATGTGGCATTAAATGAAAAGAAGAATGTTTCCCTGAAGAAGCAACCACTGAACTACTATGATTCACTGAAGGATTTTTCTCTTCTCCAACAAAATGTGATACATTTCTAATCATATGTTAAATTTTCTTTTAAGAGACAGAGTCTTACTATGTTGCCCAGGCTGGACTCCATTATCCTGGGCTCAAGTAATCCTCCTACCTCAGCCTCCTGAGGGACCACAGGTACACATACCACCATGCCTGGCATTATATATTAAATTCTTATCAGTACTAGCATTAGTTTTTAATGTGTTTGGTCTTTTATTGGCGCCCCACAATTTTCATTATAACTTGCATGTATAAGCTACATATATACAAGGTAAAATTATAATAAATTCCATGTTATCATTGATTCCTATACAATTATTGCATATGTAGTATTGTCTGCCCAGCAGTATTCAGTTTTTTAAAGCGTCCCATATTTTAAACCTTCTTCATGCCCCTAATAACTTTTACCATAAAGTAGATGCTAAATACATACTTACTGATTCAATACTCTCCCCAGCCAAACCTGAGATGTTAAAAAATTAGTTGTTGGTTACCAGGGGGCATCAAGAGTTATTGTTTAATGGGTATAGAGTTTAAGTTTTACAAAATAAAAAGAATCACAGAGATGGATGATGGTGAGAATTGCACAGTATTATAAATGCATTTAAATACACTAAACTGTACTCCTAAAAATGATAAAGATAATAAATTTTATGTTATGTGTATTTTGCCACATTAAAAAAAAAACTTAAAAAATAGGAGGAGAAATTAATCTAGTCTATAATAATAAATGGTTAACTACCAGGTCTTAAGAAAAGCAAAGATCAATAATACTGCCCCAAGAGCCCCCAAGATAATCAATCTGCTGTATGCTTTCCATATGTGGCAGGAATAGAACATGGATAACTGGCAATACAGAGCCCTTAGAATGGATCTCCTGGTAGCTTTTTGTTTGTTTGGATCAAAGTACATTAGATTAAGAATGGGAAATATTGCTATGTAACACATTGATCAGGGTTCCTGATAGCAAAACAGGTCATTATGAACCCTTTATTCACCTTTTAAAAAACGTTTTAATTACTTTTTTAGTTATACTAGTAAAGCAAAAGGATATTTCAGGACTTTTCAATTTGACAAAACAGTTTATAAAACAAAACAGTGGGTGAGAAAATTGTTACCCTTTTTGTTTTTTGAAAAGCTTTATTGAGGTATAATTCACATACAATTTACCCATTTGAAGTGTACAATTCAGCGGTTTTTGGAACATTACATTATTTATTTTTAAAACTGTAGTAAAACACATATTAATATAGAATTTGCCATCTTAACCATTTTTGAGTATACAATCTGGCAGCACTAACTACTTTACATTCCCAGTGTTTTGCAACCATCACCATTTCCTATTTCTAAAACATTTTTATCACCCCAAACTACAGACCATTAAATAATACTTCCCCATTCTCTGCACTTCCAAGCCCCTAGCATCCTCAAATCCACTTTCTGTATCTATTAATATGCCTAGATATTTCATGAGTGGAATCATACAGTATTTGTCCTTTTGTGTCTGTCTTATTTCAATTAGTGTGTTTTCTAGGTTCATCCATTTTGTTGCATGTGCCAGTACTTTATTTCTTCTTATGGCTGAAGAATATTCCACCGTATAGATAAATCACAATTTGTTTATCCACTCATCTGTTGATGGACACTTGGGTGGTTTCCATCTTTTGAAAAATGCTTTGAATGAGACTGCAGTGAACACTGGCATACAAGTATCTGCTTGGGTCTGCCTTCAATTCCTTGGGGCATATACCCAGAAGTGGAATTGCCAGATCATGTAATAAATTCTACATTTAACCTTATGAGGAATTAGTAAACTTTTTCACAAGCAGCTGCACCATTTTACAATCCCAACAGCAATGTACAAGTGTTCCAATTTCTCCACATTATTACCAACACTTATTATTTCTAATTTTTTACTTTAAAAAAATCATAGCCATCTAAGTAGATGTAATTACCTCATTGTGGTTTTGACCTGAATTTTTCTAATGACTAACGATGTTGAACACCTTTTCATGTATTTATTGGATATG
Organism: Hylobates moloch; assembly: GCF_009828535.3. NCBI lineage: Eukaryota > Metazoa > Chordata > Mammalia > Primates > Hylobatidae > Hylobates > Hylobates moloch. Next base: position 99,433 of record NW_026652277.1, on the reverse strand, counting down.
TATATATGTCTGGAGAAATGTCTATTCAAGTCCTTTGCCATTTTTAATTGAGTTGTCTTTTTGCTGCTGCTGAGTTGTAGGTGTTCTTCATATATTCTAGATACCAATCCAGTATCAGATATAAGCTTTGTAAACATTCTCCCATTCTGTAGATTGTCTTTACACTTTCTTAAAAGGTCCTTTAATGCATAAAACTTTCAAATTTTGATAAAATATAACTTAACTATTTTTTCTTTTGTTGCTCATGCTTTTCGTGTCATACTGAAGAATCCACTGCAAAACCAAAGGTCAGGAAGATTAAACTGTTTTCTTTGGAAAGTTTTAGGGTTCTGCCTTTTATATTTAGGTTACTGATGCATGTGGAGTTAATTTTTATATGTGATGTGAGGTAGGTGGTCCAGTTTCATTTTGTACATGTGGAAATCAAGTGATCTTGGCACCAACTGTTGATGAGACTATTCTTTCCCAATTGAGTGGACTTAGCATCCTTGTCAAAAATCAACGGCCATAGATGTATGGGTTTATTTCTGAACTCTAAATTCTATTCCACTAGACTATAAATCTATATTATTCCTAGACTACATATCTATATTATTCCAATACCACATTGTTTTGATTACTGTAGCTTTGGAGTAAGTTTTGAAATGAGGAAGAGGAGAGTGGTAATTAAGGAAAAGCAGCAAAAAGAATGCAAGACCAATGGGAGCTTTGGAAAATAATGGGTTTTTTAAGTTACCTCTGGCTACAGGGTGTAGAATGAGGAAAAATATCACAACTTAATTTTGGACTAGGAGGAAGGGAGAGGTGAGTGTCAAGGATAATGCTTAGATTTCCGGTTTTCGGAGGGTGTTATATTGGGGTGTGTTTGATTGAGATAAGAAATCTAGGATGGAGACTAAGTTTGCAGAAGACAGTGGTATATGTATGTGTGTGTGCTGAGTTTGGTTTTAGGCAGACTAAGTTCAGGTGTCTTTTAGACATCTAAGGGAGATGTTAAGTAGGTATGTGGAGATAGAGCTAGTGAGCTGGGGATATATGCTGAAGATTTGTGAGGCACCTAAGCATGGTAACTGAAACCATAAATGTAGATTAGACTGCCCCAGGAGAGAATATGGTAGAAAGTGACCTAGGCCCCTGAGAACTAGGAGCAAATCTAAGAGAGTTGTCTTACAGAAGTCCAGTGAAGGCAAGATTTCAGAAAGTACAGAATATTGCTAGGATGTCAAAAAGCAGAAAGAACTGAAAATATCCACTAGATTTAGCAATATGTTGGTCACTGGTGACTTCAGCAAGAGCTGTCTTAGTGAAATAATAGCACCCCAACCGGACTGGAGTGGGTTAAGGAGTAAGTGGCAGGTGGAGAAACTGAAATAGAGAACTCTTTCCAGAAGACTGACTGAAAAAAGTAAAGGAGGTAGATGGAAAAGTAGCTGGAAAGAGACAGAAGAGAGGTCACATGAAGGTCTAGGATTATTTAAATTTTATTGTCATTTTAATTAAAATGCTACATACACACGATTTTTCAAAAATCAGACAGTCCCAAACCCCCTATCCCTCTTCCTGCCACCCTAAGGCAATCACTGTCAACTATTTTAGTTTTCTTTTTTGGGTCTTACCTCTGTATTTACAAACCCTACCCTTATGTAATTATCTTCCCACTTAAGTCAACTAATCTCTTTCACATATACCTCCCCAACACACATACACTGTCCTTCCTTTTTTCTTCTCAAGAAAGTCATTCTCCAATTTCTAGTTAAATCAAAATGCACTGTTAATTAGGACAACGCACTTCCCCACCACACTGAAATTAGGCGAGGTCATGTGTGGATTTGACAAATGGAATCTGAGTAAAAGGGATTTATACGACTTGCACAATGGATGATTTAAGAAAGTTCACTATGATTTGCTATGCTTTCTTTTTCTTTATACTATGGGTAATGGCAATCCCCAAATGGTGGCTACTCTGTCAGCCTACATACTAGAATGAGGACAAATGACAGCAGAGCTCCCAGCTCATCTGTGATGGACATGTATTATGAGCAACAATCACTGTTTTAAACCACTGAGATTTTGAGGTTGCTTGGTATCACAGCACCACCTAACCAACCCTGCCTATCCTAGGAAGTCAAGGAGATTAGACACGAGGAAAAACTTAAATAGTGAAAGAGAGCTAGCCATGCAAAGGGGAAGCACATGCAAAAGCCGTTAAGTGAGAAAGAACTCGGTATGTTTGAAGCAGAAAGGACAGTGGAATATGGTAAACGGAACTATGAAAAGCAGAAGACAGCTATACTGAAATTAAATCATACAGAATATAAAGCTACAATAAGTAGCTTGGATTGCAATATGACAGCAATACATAGCAACTGAAGGGATTTTAAGCTGGAGTAGGTAGGGTGTGAGGGGAACACGGTGTTAAGCAAAACGCTACATAATCAATTGAAAATAGTTGGCGTTCCCTTTCTACAGCCAAATTCCAGATCTCAGGCAAGAAACCAAACAATATCTTTCTGGAGAAATTAAATGTTCCCAGAGAAAGACTCTTTAAACACTGACATTTGAAGGTATCTAAAGAAAAAGCCATTTGGCCACCTGACATCCCAACAGTAAAACTAACTCACACAGAATAGGTATAGGTATGCGTTGAGTCCAAGACAACTGTTCACACTAGCTTTCTAGTGTCTCACCCTTAAATGTGAACAGACAGCCACAGATAACCAGGTATTTCAGACTAGCTTCTCAATAAAGAAAGAGGACATATCAGGCAAACAGAAGAGGGCAAAGGTTGGGGGAGAAGGAGGAATTAAAAACAGAAAATGCAGAAAGAGTAAAGATTTTTAAAATATATGTAATTAATATGAAAGAGTTAGAAATAGAATTTTATCTATAAACCATAAATAGGATACTATAAGTAGGAATATTCAGGAAAATTTAAAATATGAGTAACAAATTCAGTTAAAGGGTTAGAAAATAAAGTTGAGGCAATCTCCCAAAAAGTAGAACAAAAAAATAAGGAATCCACAATAGGAGACAAGAAAAATACATGATATAATATCTGAATAATAAAATAGAAGGAAAAAATTATTCAAGAAGAGTTCCTAGCACTGAAAAATAGCCATTTGCAAATAGAAAGGGCCCATCAACTGTCCAGCATATGAATGGAAAGGCAGCCAAAGCACATCAGCTTAGAATATCAAAACACCAAGAGTTGCTTCCCAGGTAGTGGGGGGTGATGGGGAGAGGTCATAAAACAAAATGGAAGCTAGAAAATGATAGATGAATGCCTTCTAAATTCTTTAGAAAAAGTATTTTCAACCTAAATGTCTAATCCCTCTAAATGATCAACTAGTAAAGGCCGACTAAAGACACTTCAGTCATGTAGATATTAAAAAAATTTATGCACCTTTTCTCAGGAAGCTACTAATATGAATAAATAAATTAGGAGAAAGAAAAACCTGCAATCTTGCCTTGTCTGGGAAACAGGACTCAACACAGAAGAAGGGAGGGAATGGGAATTCCCAAACCAAGAGCTTTATAGCAGACCTGTAAAAAAGTCCAGTCACCGTTAGAGCAAGAGCAGGCCAGGCTTAGGAAAGGGGCTTCAGGGGTGGCCGGGCGCAGTGGCTCACGCTTGTAATCCCAGCACTTTGGGAGGCCGAGGCGGGCGTATCACGAGGTCAGGAGATCGAGACCACGGTGAAACCCCGTCTTTACTAAAAAAAATACAAAAAATTAGCCGGGCGTAGTGGCGGGCGCCTGTAGTCCCAGCTACTCGGAGAGGCTGAGGCAGAAGAATGGCGTGAACCTGGGAGGCGGAGCTTGCAGTGAGCCGAGATTGCGCCACTGCACTCCAGCCTGGGCGACAGAGCGAGACTCCGTCTCAAAAAAAAAAAAAAAGGAAAGGGGCTCCAGGGAACAAACATGAAACTAAGCAACTGCCTTGGACTCAACACATACATATCCCAATAAACATATAAATTTATGCTACAAACAAATTTATTAATATCCATGCCAAAATCTTCAATAAACTTTGGCAAACAGAATCTAAACAGCATATTTTTTAATGTACCATTACAGGAATGCAATGATGGTTCAATACTAGGAAATACATTAATATAATAAATGATATCAGAAGAACTAAGAAGAATATGATCACCTCTAGAGATACTGAAAAAGCACTTAACAAAATTCAACATTCATTCATATAAAAAAACCCTCAATAACTAAGAATTGAGGGATACTGCTTTAATATACGGGCATAACTCACTGTTTTACAAGTTGCTTTATTGTGCTCCACAAGTATTGCTTCTTAAAAAAAAAAAAAATCTGATGTGGCAACCCTGAGTCAAGCAGGTCTACTGCCCTTTTTCCGATAGCATGTGCCCAGTTCATGTCTCTGGATAACATTTTGTTAAGTGTCACAATATCTCAGGCTTTTCCATTATTGTTATTGTATGTGTTATGGTGATCTGTGAGCAGTGATCTTTGCTGTTACTAATTATTTTGGGGTACCACAAACCACACCTATGTAAGACAGTGAACTTAATCAATAAACGTTGTGTGTGTTCTGACTGCCCCACCAACTGCTCATTCTCCCATCTATCTCCCTCTGCTCGGGCCTCCTTGAGACACAACAATAACGAAATCCGGTGCATTAATAGCCCTACAATTGCCTCAAAGCGTTCAAGTGAACGAAGAGTCACATTTCTCTCACTTTAAGTCAAAAACTAAAAATGATTAAGCTTAGTGAGGAAGGCAGGTCGAAAGCCAAGACGGGCTGAAAGCTGGGCCTCTTAAGCCAAACAGCTATCCCAGCTGCGAATGTAAAGGCAAAGTTCTTAAAGGAAATTAAAAGCGCTCTTTCAGTGAACACATGAATAAGAAAGCAAAACAGCTTTATTGCTGCTTTAGAAAATATTTTAGTGGTCTGAATAGAACACCAGACCAGCCACAATATTCCCGTAAGCCAAAACCTAATCCAGAGCAAGGACTTAACTCTCTTCGGTTCTATAAAGGCTGAGAGAGGTGAGGAAGCTGCAGAAGAAAAGTCTGAAGCTTGCAGAGGAGATTCATGAGGTTATTCATGAGGAAAGAGGCTGTCTCCATAAAAGCACAGGAGGAAACAGCAAGTTACCCAGAAGATCTAGCTAAGATAACTGATTAAGGTGGCTACACTAAACAACAGATTTTCAATAAAGACAAAATAGTCTCATATTGGAAGAAATGCCATCTAGGACTTTCATAGCTAGAGAGGTGATGATGCCTGGGTTCAAATCATCAAAGGACAGGCTGACTCTTAATGCAGCTGGTGACGTTAATTTGAAGCCAATGCTCATTTACCATTCTGAAAATCCTAGGGCCCTTAAGAATTATGCTAAATCTACTCTGCCCATGTTGTGTAGATGGAGCAACAAAGCCTAGATGACAGAATGTCTGTTTACAGAATGGTTTACAGAATATTTTAATCCCACTGTTGAGATTTACTACTCAGAAAAATAGATTCCTTTCAAAATATTACTGCTCACTGGCAATCCACCTGGTTACCCCAGAGCTCTAATGGAGATGTACAGGGAGATCAGTGTTATTTTCATGTGGCTAACATGACATCCCTTCTGCAGCCCACTGATCAAGAAGTAATTTCAACTGGGCGCAGCAGCTCACACCTGTAATCCCAGCACTTTGGGAGGCTGAGGCAGGAGGATCACTTGAGCCCAGGAGTTCAAGGCTGCAGTGAGCCCTGTTTGTGCCACTGCACTCCAGCCCAGGTGACAGAGCATGACCCTGTCTCAAAAAAAAAAAAAAAATTAAGTAATTTCAACTTTCAAGTCTTATTAAAGAATACATTTCCTAAATCTAAAGCTAATATAGTGATTCCTCTGATGGATCTGGCCAAATTAACTCCAGATTGGTGGAAATGGGACGAGCCCTAGAATTAATTAGAAGTCGAGCATGAAGATGTAACTGAATTGCTATAATCTCAGGATAAAACTTTAATGAATGAGGAGCTGCTTCTTATGGATAAGCAAAAAAAGTAGTTTCTTGAGATGGAACCTAATGCTGATGAAGATGTTGTGAACATTGCTGAAATGACAACACAGGTTTCAGAATATTCCATAAACTTAGTTGATAAAGCAGCAGTAGGGTTGGAGAGGAGTGACTCCAATTTTGAAAAGAGGTTCCACTGTGGGTAAAATGCTACCAAACAGCATTACAAACGACAGAGAAATCTTTCATGAAAGGAACAGCCAATCCATGTGGCAAACTTTATTGCTGTCCTTATTTTAAGGAACTGCCACAGACATCCCAACCTCCAGCAGCCACCACCCTAATCAGCCAGCAGCCATCAGCATCAAGGCAAGACCCTCTTCCAGCAAAAAGACCACAATTCCCTGAAGGCTCAGATGATTGTTAACATTTTTAGCAATAAAGTATTTTTTGATTAAGGTCTGTACATTTGTCTTGTTAGACACACTGTTGTTGCACACTTAACAGACTATGGTGTAGTGTAAACATAACTTTTATCCATATTGGGAAGCCAAAAAAATTTGTGTAACTCACTTTGCTGTGATATTCACTTTGTTGTGGTGGTCTGGAACCAAACCCACAATATATCCAAGGTATGCCTATATACATATCAGCTTCGAAGCCATCATATTACTTAATGGAGAAATATTAGAAGATTTTGTGCTAAAATAAGGAAACGGTTAAGGATCCTCACGATATCCCTTCTTACTAAATACTGCTTTGGAGGTATTTACCAATGCAATTACATAAAAGAAGGCAATCAGAGGAATCAGAACTGGAAAAAAGAGGTAAAACATCTTCTATTTGCAGATGGCACCGATGATATGACTATATATCCAGAAAACTCAAAAGAATGAATGAAAAATACAATCAAAAATCAGAAAATCAAAATCATCAAGTATTAGATTAAAATATGAGTAAATTCCTTTAAAACCAAAGAGTAGAAACAAACAAGCAAACACAAAACCCAAAAATAAGCAAAAGTAAACTCTTTGCACATCACAAATACACCGTAAACAAAGTAAAAATATAAGTGACAAATTGAATAGGCAAAAGTGTAAGAAATATTTGCAACTTATAAATTCAGGGCTAATATCCCTAATATGTAAAGAACCTCTAAAATTTCAGAATATGCCCCAAAATGCAATTTAAAAAAATGAGCAAACGATATGGACAAGCAGAAAACACAAAAAGTAATGCAAAAGGCCTATAAATTTATTGAAAGATGCTTCATTTATCTCATCATTAGAGAAGAGCAATTTTTAGATTACATGTAATATATCATTTCTACATATTAGACTAGCAAAACTCTAAAAGCCTGGCAATGTACTCTGCTCTACAGGCTGCAGGGAAATAGGGATTCTCATACACTACTGGTGGGAACACAAAATGTCACCATCTTTAGAGAGGGGAATATGGCAATAATCACCAAAATTACATACACATTTACTCTTTGACCCACCAATCTCATTGGCAAAAATCACAAAATGATGTATACATAAAGTCATTTCTCATAGCCCTATCTGTAATAGTAAATCAATAAGGAACTGGTTGAATATGGTATGGGGCATCCATACAGTGGAGTACAGTTAGCTATTAGAAAAAAAACAAAGAGGAATCATGTCAAAATGCAACTAAAGAAAAAATAAAGTGGACTTCAACATTAAAAAGTTTTGTGTTTCAAAGAACACCATTAAGTGAAAAGACAGCCATATAATGTAAAAAACAAAAACCCTGCAAATCATATATCTGATAAAGTTCTATTCAGAATAAAATTATTACAACAATAGAAATACAGATAACCAAATTAAAACATAGATAAAGGATCTGAACAGGTGTTTCCCCAAAAAAGATACACAAATGGCCAGTAAGTACATAAAAAGATGCTTGACATTAGTCATTACAGAAATGCAAATCAAAATCACGAGATGCCAGTTCATAACCACTAGGATGGCTTCAATCAAGAAATCATACAATAGGCTGGGTGCAGTGGCTCACGCCTGTAATGCCAGCACTTTAGGAGGCCGAAGAGGGCAGATCACTTGAGCCCAGGAGTTCAAGACCAGCCTGGCCAACATGGTGAAACTCCGTCTCTACAAAAAAACCAAAAATTAGCTGGGTATGGTGGCAAACACCTACAGTCCCAGCTACTCAGGAGGCTGAAGTCAGAGGATCACTTGAGCCCAGGAGCAAAGGCTGCAGTGAGCCAAGATCTCACCACTGTACTCCAACCTGGGTGACACAGCAGTGAGACCTTGTCTCGAAAAAAAAAAAAGGAATAATAGAATAATAGAAACTGGTGCAATAATAGAAACCGGTGTTCTCATACATTGCTGGTGGTAATGTAAAATGGTGCAGCTGCTTTCAAAACCGGTATGGCAGTTCCTCAAAAAGAAAACATGGAGTTCCCAAATGACCCAGCAATTCCACCCCTACACATATACACGAAAGAATTGAAAACATACACCAACACAAAAACATGTACATGTACATTCACGCAGTATTACTGATACTAGCCTAAAAGTGGAAAAAACCCAAATGTCCATCAACTGATGAATGGATAAACAAAATGTGTTATATCCAATGGAATATTATTCATACAATGAAATGTTATTTGGCCAGAAAAAGGAATAAGGTACTGACACATGCTACAATATGGATGAACCCTGCAAACATTCTAAGTGAAAGAAGCCAGAAACAAAAGGCCACATATTATATGATTTTGTTTCTATGAAACGTCCAGAACAGACAAATCCACAGAAAAACTGGTAGGTGCCAGGGGATGGGGTGAGAAGAAAATGGGAAATGACTGCTATTGGATCTGGGGTTTCTTTTTGGGGTAGTGAAAATGCTGTGGAATTAGACGGTGGTAATGGCTACAACACCTTGTAGATACACTAGAAACCACTGATTTGTATACTTTTTCTAAAAGTCACTGGAGCCAATTTACCTGTCACTTTGTTCAAGCGAGGAGTCAGCAGAGAACTATTTTTATAGCGTCTATTAAAATTATGAACTTACAAAGAATTACAAAGAATTTCCAAACCAGGATTCCTGATTTTTTTTTTTTTTTTTTTTTTGAGACGGAGTCTCACTCTGTCGCCCAGGCTGGAGTGCAGTGGCGCGATCTCGGCTCACTACAAGCTCCGCCTCCCGGGTTCACGCCATTCTCCTGCCTCAGCCTCTCTGAGTAGCTGGGACTACAGGCGCCCGCCACCACGCCCGGCTAATTTTTTTGTATTTTTAGTAGAGACGGGGTTTCACCGTGGTCTCGATCTCCTGACCTCGTGATCCGCCCACCTCGGCCTCCCAAAGTGCTGGGATTACAAGCGTGAGCCACCGCGCCCGGCCGGATTCCTGATTTTTAAACATGTTGCCCCTTCCTTTCCTCGAGACCTCCCCCACCCTCTAGGAAAGTAGCTTATGTGTGCTTTCATTGTCATTACTGTTAATTATTAACTTTTAAAAATAGCTATTATGCCAGGCGCAATGGCTCATGCCTGTCATCCCAGCACTTTGAGAGGCTGAGGCAGGTGGATCACTTGAGGTCAGGAGTTTGAGACCAGCCTGGCCAACATGGTGACACCCCATCTCTACAAAAAATACAAAAATTAGCCAAATGTGGTGGCATGCACCTATAATCCAAGCTACTTGGGAGGCTGAGGCAGGAGAATTGCTTGATTCTTGGGAGGCTGAGGCAGAGGTTGCAGTGAGCCGAGATTGCACCACTGCATTCCAGCCTGGGTGACAGAGCGAGACTCTGTCTCCAAAAATAAAAATTAAAAAACCTATTATGGAAATTTTCAAATATACTAGAGAGAATTATATAAACCTTTTATGCTACAATTTAACATTTTATCATATTTTAAATCTAAATTATTTTCCTGAAATTGCCAAGTCCTAGGCATCAAAAGTTCACTATGGTACGCAGTAATTTATCCATAAAACTAACTGCTTAAGTGTTAATTGTAAAATTCAGTTAAAAAAACACACTTGACTCTTTCTAATACCCTCTCGTCTGCCATCAGAAATATCAAAGAACGTAAGACAACCTATACTGCCAGTTCTTAAATACCAGTGAGGAGATCTGTGCCTAGATCATTGAAAATAGATAAGTAATAGAAAGGTATTTTTTATTTGTATTTTTAACGTAGCTCTTTTTTTGTGTTTTTATTAAATAAGTATTCGGAATCATGACCTGGATATGTATGAAAACTTAGACCAAACAACCTGAAATTCTCCACTCCACAAATATGTTACTTCTCAAGTGAATATAATCCACTAGTTTACTTCCAAATTTATGGTTCTCACATTATCTGAAGGTTAGGGAACTAGTTATTTTGTTTTGTTTTTACTTAATAAGGGCCTTTAAGCTAAAGTATATAACATCTTTGTGATTAGAACTTTAAAGCATGTAGCATATTTATGCTAAGAAATTAATCACATGAACAGAAGAGAAAGGATCTACCATCCATAAATTTTAGTTATGTGCTTTGTGTAAGTAAAACACCAAAATACAGTAAGGTTTGATTTATCCTAATTTAAAAATGCATTCTATAAATTTTCCAAGTAAGTGATTTCTTTCAGCATTAAAAATTTTCTTAAGATGTGATTGCAACTGTAATGTTTATTTGAAATGCCCATATCTGCTTAAACAGGCTGCTTCTCTCTACAGCAGGTTCTCTCAACCTTGGAGCTAGTTGAGGCCAATGGCTCTTGGTTGTGGAGCCATCCTGTGCATCATGAGTTGTTCAGCGGCATCCCTGGCCTTTACCCAGTTGATACCTATAGTCTCCTCCAAGGCATGATGGTCAAAATTGTCTCCACACAGAGACAAATAGCCCCTGCAAGGTAAAAGCCACCAGACTTGAAAAATCCCTGCTGTAAATTAAATGGTCAGGCTTTTGCACTCATGTGCTTGAAATTTGTTTTCTATCTCCCCTCTCAAGCTTTGCCACTGGATGGCCCAGTAACTGTATACAGGTTTCTCAAAGGATTCCCTTGTCCTTTTTAGAACTGGTTTAAGTCTCTTGTACACCAAAATGTCAATACATCACCATGATGACAGCCAGTCTCCCAAAGAGGGCCTCTTTGGTTATGGTAAAAGAGGGTGGAAGTTCCCCTCTGAATAAAGGCATGAGTTTTTAAATTATAAATATTATGGCTAATAGTTAATCTTTTTAGATTTTTGGTCTTTTTTTAATCTTGGCCAAAACCAGAAGTGCAAAAATCATACCATGTCTTAATTTGCTTTTTAAAACATTACTAGTGAAGCCAAACATAATTTCAAGCAAAACCTTTTTTGGGTGTTTGTAGCTCTTCTTAAGAAAAGTACCACTTGTGTTCCCACTGTATTGTTTGCTATTTTCTTAATGATTCTTCAAAATTCCTTTTTTTGTTTCTCATTGTTGTTGCTGTTTTGGGAGAGATGGGGTCTCACTATATTGCCCAGGCTGGTCTCAAACTCCTGGCCTCAAGAGATCCTCCTGCTTTGGTCTCCCGAAGTGCTGGGATTACAGGTGTGGGCCACCATACCCAGCCAAAAATTCTTTATATACCATAAGGCTATTATCCTTTGGGTTATCATCTATGTTGCCAATACAGTTCCAGTTTCCTTCTTTGTTAACAGGGTTTTTCATTTTTAAATTGTATGTAGTCACATTTGTCCATCTTTTCCTTCAAGATTTTTGCATACACTTTTCTCAACCTGAAATTTTAAAACTACATACCAAAAAAGTATCTTTTTCAGCATAAAAATCTCAATTTCTTTTTAACCATATGAGATGCTTTCTGAAAATAAATAAATAAAATAAAAAGCCAAAGCCAAAAGCCAAACACTGATTCTTCTTTTAAAGTCATATACACCAAGAGTATATTATATACTAAGCCACTACTGCCTAGGTTGGAAAGAGAGATAAAATTACATGGAAAAAAAGATGTCCAATTAATAGAATACAAAATACAGTCACATCACCCTGAACACGCCTGATCTCATCTGATCTCGGAAGCTAAGCAGGATTGGGCCTGGTGAGTACTTGGATGGGAGAGAAAATAAGAGAAATGTTCTTATATTTCATTTGTAGCCATGCAATTCAGTAAAAAATTGATTTTTTAATAAAATATTAAAAGATATGAAAACCTTTTTATCTTTATATCTATTAAAATCTTTACATCTATTAAAAGATATAAAAATCCTGATATAGAAAAGCTGTAGCTATTTTATCTACATCGATTCTCATTATTTGCAGGTTATGTATTTGCAAATGTTCCTACTTGCTAAAATTATTTGTAATCCCAAAATTAATCCTCATGGTGTTCTGACATCATATGACCACAGACATGCACGGAGCAGCTGAAAATTGAGTCATTTGGCATGCACACTCCCAGCTGTGGCCCCCGTGACCATGCTCTGCCTTCCTGTTTCAATGATCATACTGTAATAACAGGCATCCGTCTCGACATCTATGATGCCAGGTTTTTCGCTTTTTTGTGCTTTTTGTTGTGATTTTGCTGTTTATGGTGGCCCCCAAGTGTAATGCTGAAGTGCTAGTGTTCCTAAGTGCAAGAAGGCTGTGATGTGCCTTACAGAAACACTGTAACACCATACATGTCTATGTATTAGATGAGCTTTTGTTCAGGTATGAATTATAGTGCTGCTGGCCTTGGGTTCAATGTCAATGATTCAACAATCTGATACATCCAGAAAAATGAAGAGAAAATGTGCTAATCTGTGTATGAGGCCATTCCCAAAAGTGCTACAGTAACATCTATAGCATGTGATGAAGTTATAGAAAAGTGGCTAACTGTGGATTCATGGGATGACGATCAATTAAACAGTGTGGTGAACAGCAATGTTGTGAAGCTGAAAGCCAAAGAAATTCATAGTCTCTTTACACAGGGTCAGGAAAACGTTAAACCCTTCTTGGCTAGTGCTGGTTGTCTCATGTTCAAAAGGTGATATGACATGAAACCGTTAAACTTGAAGGCAAGGCAGCTTCTGCAGATCAGGAGGCTGCAAAAGAAATTTTTTAATATTTGCTAAAGGTTACACAGGGAATGGGTTATGCGGAAGAAACTGGCTTGTTTTACGACACTGGCAAATGAACCCATTTAATGCAAATGGCACTTTGGTTTATAAAAATGTTGTGACCAGAGGCTTACAGGAATCAAACTCTATTTCCCATAGGACAACAGGTCAGCATTCATCAATTAAGTGTATAACTATGGTGAATAATGAGACTCAACTATAATAAAGTATGTAATCTTTGCTTTTTAAATGCTTTGAATCGCCATTTCTATAACATACAATAAACATTCTGTAGATGTTACTGATATAAATAGAATGTATGCCAATAAAAGAGGTAAATTTAAAAAAGAAAAGGAAATTCTGTGATATTTCTAGTTTGAGAGAGCCAACTTTGAGTAATTACTAGCATGGTAGATCAGGGATTACTGTGATCCTGTCATCTGCTATAACATTTCCTAACAAGTTAATTACAACGACATAATCACTGTCTACTAGGAACTTAAAAATTGAAGAAAAAGGATATGTTAACATTTTTATTAATATTCATTTTAATTGGTTATTCACTTATCATATAGGAATCACACTAGTCCGTGCTAAAGTTAACCAGAATGTTTCATTTCTCAAATTTTTTGAGAGATTTGTCATAATTTGTAGGTTGTATAACAGTAAACTTCATATCTGATAAAAATAGCGAATAATTCTGTACTTCAAAACTGGTGGAATGTGAATTACCTAGAGAACCTATCAGTACATCAGTACCATGGCTAAAGGTATTCAAGGGCAGAGAGACAATAGGAAATTTCAATTTGTTCCAATACAAACAGCTTACACCAAAAATTACACATCTTGCTTAATAAAGGAATGAATTTATTTCTGCCTTCGTTATGTACCCAGTAGTCATTCAGGAGCAGGTTGTTCAGTTTCCATGTAGTTGAGCGGTTCTGAGCGAGTTTCTTAATCCTGAGTTCTAGTTTGATTGCACTGTGGTCTGAGAGACAGTTTGTTATAATTTCTGTTCTTTTACATTTGCTGAGGAGTGCTTTACTTCCAACTTTGTGGTCAATTTTGGAATAAGTGCAACGTGGTGCTGAGAAGAATGCATATTCTGTTGCTTTGGGGTGGAGAGTTCTGTAGATGTCTATTAGGTCTGCTTGGTGCAGAGCTCAGTTCAATTCCTGCATGTCCTTGTTAACTTTCTGTCTCGTTGATCTGTCTAATGTTGACAGTGGGGTGTTAAAGTCTCCCATTATTATTGTGTGGGAGTCTAAGCCTTTTTGTAGGTCTCTAAGGACTTGCTTTATGAATCTGGGTGCTCCTGTATTGGGTGCATATATATTTAGGATAGTTAGCTCTTCTTGTTGAATTGATCCCTTGACCAATATGTAACGGCTTTGTCTCTTTTGATTTTTGTTGGTTTAAGGTCTGTTTTATCAGAGACTAGGATTGCAACCCCTGCCTTTTTTTTGTTTTCCATTTGCTTGGTAGATCTTCCTCCATCCCTTTATTTTGAGCCTATGTGTGTCTCTGCACATGAGATGGGTCTCCTGAATATAGCACACTGATGGGTCTTGACTCTTTATCCAATTTGCCAGTCTGTGTCTTTTAATTAGAGCATTTAACCCATTTACATTTAAGGTTAATATTGTTATGAGTGAATATGATCCTGTCATTATGATGTTAGCTGGTTGTTTTGCTCATTAGTTGATGCAGTTTCTTCCTAGCATCAATGGTCTTTACAATTTGGCATGTTTTTGCAGTGACTGGTACCAGTTGTTCCTTTCCATGTTTAGTGCTTCCTTCAGGAGCTCTTGTAGGGCAGGCCTGGTGGTGACAAAATCTCTTAGCACTTGCTTGTCTGTAAAGGATTTGATCTCTTCTTCACTTATGAAGCTTAGTTTGGCTGGATATGAAATTCTGGGTTGAAATTGTTTTCTTTATGAACGTTGAACATTGGCCCCCACTCTCTTCTGGCTTGTAGAGTTTCTGCCGAGAGATCGATGGGCTTCCCTTTGTGGGTAACCCAACCTTTCTCTCTGGCTGCCCTTAACATTTTTTCCTTCATTTCAACTTTGGTGAATCTGACAATTATGTGTCTTGGAGTTGCTCTTCTCGAGGAGTATCTTTGTGGCGTTCTCTGTATTTCCTGAATTTGAATGTTGGCCTGCCTTGCTAGGTTGGGGAAGCTCTCCTGGATAATATCCTGCAGAGTGTTTTCCAACTTGGTTCCATTCTCCCCGTCACTTTCAGGTACACCAATCAGATGTAGATTTGGTCTTTTCACATAGTCCCATATTTCTTGGAGGCTTTGTTCATTTCTTTTTACTCTTTTTTCTCTAAACTTCTCTTCTTGCTTCATTTCATTCATTTGATCTTCCATCACTGATACCCTTTCTTCCAGTTGATCGAATTGGCTACTGAAGCTTGTGCATTCGTCACATAGTTCTCGTGCCATGGTTTTCAGCTCCATCAGGTCATTTAAGGACTTCTCTACACTGGTTATTCGGGTTAGCCATCTATCTAATCTTTTTTCAAGGTTTTTAGCTTCTTTGCGATGGGTTCGAACTTCCTCCTTTAGCTCGGGGAAGTTTGATCGTCTGAAGCCTCCTTCTCTCAACTGTCAAAGTCATTCCCATCCAGCTTTATTCTGTCGCTGGTGAGGACTGCATTCCTTTGGAGGGGGAGAGGCGCTCTGATTTTTAGAATTTTCAGCTTTTCTGCTCTGTTTTTTCCCCATCTTTGTGGTTTTATCTACCTTTGGTCTTTGATGATAGTGACGTACAGATGGGGTTTTGGTGTGGATGTCCTTTCTGTTTGTTAGTTTTCCTTCTAACAGTCAGGACCCTCAGCTGCAGGTCTGTTGGAGTTTGCTGGAGGTCCACTCCAGACCCTGTCTGCCTGGGTATCAGCAGCGGAGGCTGCAGAACAGCAAATATTGCTGAACGACAAATATTGCTGCCTGATTGTTCCTCTGGAAGCTTTGTCTCAGAGGGGTACCCGGCCATGTGAGGTGTCAGTCTGCCCCTACTGGGGGGTGCCTCCCAGTTTGGCTACTCGGGAGTTAGGGACCCACTTGAGGAGGCAGTCTGTCCATTCTCACATCTCAAACTCCGTGCTGGGAGAACCACTACTCTCTTCAAAGCTGTCAGACAGGGACATTTAAGTGTGCAGACGTTTCTGCTGCGTTTTGTTCGGCTATACCCTGCCCCCAGAGGTGGTCTACAGAGGCAGGCAGGCCTCCTTGAGCTGCGGTGGGCTCCACCCAGTTCGAGCCTCCAGGCCACTGTTTACCTACTCAAGCCTCAGCAATGGTGATCAACAAAACTGATAGACCGCTAGCAAGACTAATAAAGAAGAAAAAAGAGAAGAATCAAATAGACGCAATTAAAAATGATAAAGGGGATATCACCACTGATCCCACAGAAATACAAACTACCATCAGAGAATACTATAAACACTTCTACGCAAATAAACTAGAAAATCTAGAAGAAATGGATAAATTCCTGGACACATACACCCTTCCAAGACTAAACCAGGAAGAAGTTGAATCCCTGAATAGACCAATAATAGGCTCTGAAATTGAGGCAATAATTAATAGCCTACCAACCAAAAAAAGTCCAGGACCAGACGGATTCACAGCCGAATTCTACCAGAGGTACAAGGAGGAGCTCGTACCATTCCTTCTGAAACTATTCCAATCAATACAAAAAGAGGGAATCCTCCCTAACTCATTTTATGAGGCCAGCATCATCCTGATACCAAAGCCTGGCAGAGACACAACAAAAAAAGAGAATTTTAGACCAACATCCTTGATGAACGTCGATGGAAAAATCCTCAATAAAATACTGGCAAATCAAATCCAGCAGCACATCAAAAAGCTTATCCACCATGATCAAGTGGGCTTCATCCCTGGGATGCAAGGCTGGTTCAACATACGCCAATCAATAAATGTAATCCAGCATATAAACAGAACCAAAGACAAAAACCACTCTATCTGAGGAGCAGGGTTCTATTAAAAAGGAAGAGAAAGAAGTGTAGAAATAATGTACTTCATTAGACTCTGTTTCAGCCTTTCTTCTCTACTCCCACAACAGAATAATTGCCCTTCTAAGTGATACAATGTCTATTTAAAGTGTCAGATTTGATAAAGTATAAAATTAGTGCCCATTTATACTAAAACATACCCACAATTTAATATGCAAATCTTATTAACAGTACATGTATTAAGTATTTACTATTGTGCTGTTCTTTCAAAAGTAAACTATATTTAAAAAATAATAATACATTTTGGGAGGCCGAGGTGGGTGGATCACAAGGTCAGGAGATCGAGACCATCCTGGTTAACATGGTGAAACCCTGTCTCTACTAAAAATACAAAAAATTAGCCAGGCATGGTGGCGGGTGCCTGTAGTCCCAGCTACTTGGGAGGCTGACGCAGGAGAATGGCGTGAACCCGGGAGGTGGAGCTTGCAGTGAGCCAAGATTGTGCCACTGCATTCCAGCCTGGGCGACAGAGACTGGTCTGAAAAATAATAATAATAGTAATAATAATAATAATAACAACCTCAGTGTTCTGCCTCACAGCAATTCCCAGGCCACAGTGCAGGGATGGAGATCCAAAAGGGAGCCTGTGGTCTCACTGAGCTGAGAAGAATGAGATCAGACTGGAGTGGATAAGTTTCGGTTCAGCCTTTCTTTTTAGAAAATTTGTATTTTTCAAAGTCAATTACTTTCTATGAGTCAGACATCAGATCCTCTTCCCATCCTATTATTTACAATGTTTAGGGTAACCATCTAACATTTTCTACTCTATTCTTCAAGTTCAAATTTCATAAAACTATTCTCTCTAAAATGCAATTCTAACATAGCAGCAATTAAGAATATAATTCTTGAATGTATCTGGTAATTTAAAACTGACAAAATTATGTATATTTAAGAAAATTTGGCTTAGCACACTTTAAAAACACAGACATTGTATGTTATCGCCTGAGGTCTAACCCGGAAGACAGTAAGGACACTGACACCAGTGGAAAATCAATGGTGGACAAGGCTGTGCTGTACAGTGAGAAGTGCAAACAAAGAGCCCTGATGAGGCCCTGGCGAGCACCCTGTCAACAGTCAGCACCAAGCCCAGGGAGGCTTACCTGGTCACTCCCTAAAATTCCACCTGCCATGCATCTTGGCTTTTGTGGAATCAGTGAAGAATTATGAACACTATGTTAAAGAGAAAATAAACCTGTGGAAATTATCAGGCACTGCCTAGGTACTGGGATACCTGTGAAGCCTCAAAACGCTAGTGTGAGTAATAAAATTACTAAGGAGTGAATGCAAATATTGGACGGTAGGGGTTGGAGCCACAGTGAGTCTTACACCTCAAGGACTTCTTCCCAGAGCAAAGGAAGTTAAGACATACTCTTCTGACACTCAGTTTAAAGACTCTAATCTACTCCTGTAGACGGCCAAACCAGAACCACCTGTACATGGAAATAATACCCCCAGCCTGGAGGAATAACAATAATCACCTGAAATCCAGATAAACACCAGGGATAAAGAGGAGGCTAGCCAGAGACCTAGGCAGAGCCTGAAAAACTTTCTCAGGTGGTCTCACTATTGACTGAAGACATAACCCCAAGATGGTTGATCTGACTGCCCCAGGGAAAGACATTTGAGTTTTTCTGATGCCTGTCAGGATTAGGAGACATCCTGGACAGCTGACTACAGGACAGGCAGAACATTTTTGTATTGCTGCTTTTCAAATTACCAGAATGCCCAGACATTCAAACTGTATAGCAGCCCATATCCTGACTATAACGTATCTCAAGATCTGATGTGCATTTACCTGTGATTATAGTTATATCTATGACCATCAGGGAATATCAACCAATGATACCTTCGATATCCATCTTCCCTGGCAATGCAGTAGCGTGTTTGAGGAATCCGAAAAGATTTAAGGCTTTCATCTAGGATGCATTTACTTTTCAGGTAATTTTAATTATCCTCTTTTTAAAGGAACTTCATGGATCTGATTCTTGAAATTTCTGAGGCTTGGAGCTAAAAATCCTAGGGTACAACATTTCATATAAGCTATTCCAAAAAAAAATTTAAAAAGGCATATATACCTCTGCCCGCTTCAAAAAATAAAAATTTGAAACTTGAAAAGCTAAAATAAAACTGTTTACTTTTAAAAATGAGAGCTCAATAGGAGGAACACACCTCAAAATATGAAAAGCCATCTATGACAAACCCAGAGCCAACATCATACTGAATGGGGAAAAGTTGAAAGCATTCCCCCTAAGAACTGGAACAAGACAAGGATACCTACTTTCAACACTTCTATTTAACACAGTACTGGAAGTCCTAGTCAGAGTAATCTGATAAGAAAAAGAAATAAAAGGCATCCAAATTGGAAAAGAGAAAGTCAAACTATGTGTTTGCCAATGATATGCTCATATACCGAGAAAACCCTAAAGACTCTTCCAGAAGAATCCTAGATTTGATAAATGAATTCAGTAAAGTCTCATGCTACAGAATCAATGTACACAAATTGGTAGTGCTGCTGTATACCAACAATGACCAAGCTGAGTGTATTAGTCCGTTCTCACGCTGCTAAGAAAGACATACCCGAGACTGGGTAATTTATAAAGAAAAAGAGGTTTAATGAACTCACAGTTCCACATAGCTGGGGAGACCTCACAATCATGGCAGAAGCCAAAAGAGGAGCAAAGGCATGTCTTACATGCTGGCAGGCAGGAGAACCTGTGCAGGTGAACTGCCCTTTATAAAACCATCAGATCTTGCGAGACTTTTTCACTATGATAAGAACAGCATGGGAAAAACCCGCCACCATGATTCAATTACCTCCCACTGGGTCCCTCCCACAACACATGGGGATTATGGGAGCTACAATTCCAGATGAGATTTGCAGAGGGGACATGGCCAAACCATATCACTAAGAAATCAAATCAAGAACTCAATCTCTTTTATGATAGCTGCAAAAACAAAACAACACAACAACAAAACCCTAGGAGTATACTTAACAGAGGAGGTGAAAGATTGCTACAAGGAGAACTACAAAACACTACTGAAAGAAATCACAGATGATACAAACAAATGGAAATACATCCCATGTTCATGGATTGGAAAAATCAGTATCGTGAAAACAACCATGCTGCCCAAAACACTCTATAGATTCAATGCAATTCCTATCAAAATACGAACATCGTTTTAATAGAAATAGAGAAAAATCCTAAAATTCTTATGGAACCAAAAAATGGCTCAAATAGCCAAAGCAATCCTATGCAAAAGAACTAATCTGGAGGCATCGCATTACCTGACTTTATACTACAAGGCTATAGTAAGCAAAACAGCATGGTACTGATATAAAAGTAGACACACAGAATGGAAAAGAATAGAGAACCTAGAAATAAGGCCAAATACTTAAAACCAACTGATCCTTGACAAAACATACAGAAACAAAATTGAGAAAAGGACACATTATCCAAAAAATGTTACTGGGAAAACTGGATAGCCATACATAGAAGAATGAAACTGGATCCCTATCTCCCACCTTATACAAAAATCAACTCAAGATGGATTAAATACTTAAATCTAAAACCAGAAACCATAAAAATTCTAGAAGAAACCATAGGAAAAACTCTTCTGGACAATGGTCTAGACAAAGAATTTATGGCTAAGACCCCAAAAGCAAATGCCACACACAAAAAAAAGACCTAATTAAACTAAAAAGCTTCTGCACAGCAAAGAAAATCATCATCAGAGTAAACAACCCACAAAATGGGAGAAAATATTTGGAAACTATGCATCTGACAAAGGACTGGTATCCTGAATCTACAAGGAACTCAAATCAGCAAGACAAAAAAAAAATCCCATCAAAAAGTGGACAAATGACATAAATAGACACTTCTCAAAGAAAGATATACAAATAACCAACAAACACGTAAGAAAATGCTAAATATGACTAATCATCAGGGAAATGCAAATTAAAACCACAGTGAGATACCACCTTACCCCCACCAGAATGGTGATTATCAGAGAGTCAAAAACCAATAGGTGTTGGCAAGGATGTGGAGAAAACAGAATGCTTATGGGAATGTATAGGAATGTAAATTAGTATAACCTCTATGGAAAATGGCACGGACATTCCTTAAAGTACTAAAAGTAAACCTACCATTTGATCCAGCAATCCCACTGCTGGGCATCTACCCACAGGAAAAGAAGTCATTACATCAAAAAGACACCTGCATGTGTATGTTTATTGCGGCACAATTCACAATGGCAAAGATACAGAACCAACCTAAGTGCCCATCAACCAATAAATGGAAAAAAAAAGTGATATATGTATATGGAATACTCTCAGCCATAAAAGAAAAGAAATAAAATAATGTCTTTTGCAGAAACTTGAATGAAGCTAGAGGCCATTATTCTAAATGAAATAACTCAGGAATGGAAAACCAAATACTGCATGTTCTCACTTGTAAGTGAGAACTAAGCTATGGGTACACAAAGGCATACACAGTAGTATCATGGACACTGGAGACTCAGAATGGGGAAGAGTGGAGGAGAAGTAAGAGATTTTAAAAATCTCTTTAATATTTAATATTTTAAAAATATTGGGTACAATGTACACTACTCAGGTGATGGGTGCACTAAAATCTCAGACTTCACCACTATGCAATTTATCCATGTAACCAAAAACCACTTGTACCCAAAGCTAATGAAATATGTATGCATATATATATTACATATATATTTTATATGTAGAAATTAAAAATTAGAGCCCAGACCCAACCCCTGAGATTCTGATTTAATGTGTTTAAAAAAAAAAAAAAAAAGAATTCAGATGCTCAGCCAGCCATAACTGAGAACCACTATGCTAAATTACTCCTGGTTCCTAATGTGAGTTGTGTAACACTGTCATCTAAAATTCTGAATAGTTTATTTAAAAAAATAGGACAGGCGAGGTGGGTCACGTCTGTAATCCCAACACTTTGGGAGGCCGAGATGGGCAGAACACTTGAGCCTAGGTGTTCAAGATGATCCTGGGCAACATGGCAAAACTCTCCCCTCTGCCAAAAAAATACACAAATTAGCCAGGTGTGGTGCATGCGCCTACGGTCCCAACTACTCGAGAAGTTGAGGCAGGAGGATCGCCTGACCCCAGGAAATCAAGGTTGCAGTGAGCAGTTACGGCACCACTGCACTCCAGCCTGGGCAACAGAGCAAGATTCTGTCTTACAAAACAAAATTAAATTAAAATAAATAAATGCGGTACAAATACAACTGCAATGATAGTAAATTTTTCCTCAGCATGAGCAGAGAGAAAGTCTAACTTTAAATTGGACCGCTGGCTGTTCAGCTTTCAATTCATTTGAAAATAACTGAGACTAAAATTATTTTCATTTGAATAGTCCTAAAAATATTATAAAAAAAAAACCTTCAAATGATTCAAATGGCATTTTTTTTTTTTTAATTGAGGCAGGGTCTTGCTCTGTTGCCCAGGCTGTAGTGTAGTGGCATGATCTCCGCTCACTGCAACCTCTGCCTCCTGGGCTCAAGTGATCCGCCCACCTCGGCCTTCCAAAGTGTTGTGATTACAGGCATGAGCCACCTGACCCTGCCTCAAATGGCAGTTTCTTACCTGAAACAATCCAACATGAATATTGATCACAAGTGAAAGGCTTTGTAAAGTTATACCTGTAGAACATATATGTGTACACTGGTAAAATAAGTATTGTGAAATAAAAGATCTCTGGTGCTTTAATATTAAATTTGATATTTCTAAACATACAAGCAAATGCCAAATTATAAGTACAGTAGAAAAAAATACTGTAGACTTATATCTTCTATAATTTAAAAAGACAACATCTCTAATGGTAAATAACCTCCTCTCAAAACCTATTAAATTTGACATCAATGGAAAGCCCAAATAAATTTTTCTCATTTTTTTGTATTGCGAGAACTAGGCAGTGAAAGTAGGTATATTTTATATTAATTAAGGAAGGGCTCCATGTCAAAATTCAATAGAAAATTAAGGACCTGCTCTCTAAAACAGCATTTCTCAGACATACTTTCGAGACAGAAAAACAAGCAAGAGGCAGATAAATCAAGAATTTACAAGAAGAGAAAACTAAAAAATTCATAATAGCTTTCAAAAGTTGAGAGAGCTTCCCCCATGCGTAGCCCTCAATTATCCCGTTGCGGCATCACTGCTGAGTGTCAGGATAATCTCAATCTGTGGGTGCTACCACTCGATTATTTCTCTCTTTACCATATGCTTCTCACAAAATGGTATTATTTTATGTTAGATGACGGTACATACCCAGTGGAATGCTGAAGCCTTAGCATTTAATACAGCCTTCCAGAAATCAGCTCTCTGAATCCAAATTGAACTTATAAAAGATTCCTCAAGACAATGACTTCCCTTTCCAAGACAGCAAGAATACTTTAGTGTTGGAGTTAATTCCAAATATTTTCAAACAATTTTCTCCATTACGTAAGTATTAAAATGAAGACCTGTAGGTGCCCCGCCTCCAGTGCTCCTGCCCCTGAACCAAGTTATCTTCCTAATGTGAGCTACCACAGTGACAGCAAGAAAACGAACCAATTATCTATGCTTGTTCTCAGATTACTAGCTGTCATTACCAGTGAGCTGGCATTAACCAGAACTTCATAGATAGAATGTTTTGATTGTCCGGAGTTTCCTAATACTCCTGTCTTTCTACCTCCTGCTTTTATAAGCAGAGTGGGCAATAATATTACGTACTTTTGCAGACTCATAGAAGTGCATTGGGAAAATGAAGGAATATCACTATAAAGATTAAAGAAGTTGATGGGTTTTAGGGAGACAGAGTAGCATAGCAGATTACAGGTGTGGCAGTCATACACTGGAATTCAGACCAATTTGATTATGTCTCTATGACCTTGGGCACCAGTAACTTAACCCTTCTAAGTCTATTCCCTTATTATAAATTGTTACAATGACACATCCCTCATGATGCTTTTGTGAGGACTAAATGGGATATGCAAATTGCCTAGTACGTCAGATGCTCAAAAAGTGACACCTTTAAAAAAACAGGCCGGGCAAGGTGGGTCACACCTGTAATCTTAGCACTTTGGGAGATCGAGTCAGGTGGTTCGCTTGAGCTCAGGAGTTTGGGACCAGCCTGGGTAACATGGTGAAACTCCATCACTACAAAAAATTAGCCAGGCATGGTGGCACAGACCTATAGTTCTAGCTTCTGGGGAGGCTGAGGTGTGAGGATCACTTGAGCCCAGGAAGTGGAGGCGGCAGTGACCCGAGTTCTCGCCACTGCACTCCCTACAGAATGAGACCCTCTCTAAAAGCAAAACAAAACACAAATAACACAAATGGTGCTGCCACAAACAACTCTCATGATTAAACCCAGCTTCCTAAAAACTGCTTACAGAGTAACTTTGACTCGTAAAGCGACCTAATGTGTACAGCCAAATTAAAATGTATATAAATCAGATTATCTTGCTATAAACCAAAATATCTTCCCAATTTTTAAAAATAGCCTTTTTAACCCGAGTTATGAGCGCTAATATTATATGACAAGCTCTCAAAAGAAATCCTTTGAATTTTTTAATATCTTTCATGTTCACATGATAAATGTTTAAACTAGGAATGAAGATCCTTTGCTCTTAACCTATATTTTAAATTTACTTAACATAACATGCAGACCAAACCGCAGAGAACAAAAAACTAAAAATTTAAATTAGATCTACCTTTCATTTAAATGCTCAGATAATATCTGGAGAACACAATATATGTTTGATATTTAATACAGCTCTACTTGTCAACAGAGTACTTTAAAAGTTACCAATCATAATAAAGTTGCTTTTAAAAACCCTCAGGTTGTTAATATAGTAAAATCTCCAAGTTACAAATTGGGATAAATCTTAAATCATCAGT
Organism: Hylobates moloch; assembly: GCF_009828535.3. Classification (NCBI taxonomy): domain Eukaryota; kingdom Metazoa; phylum Chordata; class Mammalia; order Primates; family Hylobatidae; genus Hylobates; species Hylobates moloch. The sequence goes on along the minus strand of NW_026652277.1, from coordinate 74,432 downwards.
GCTAAGACTTTGCAAGTAATCTTAACTCAAATACGACTTATCTTAATTCATACACTGTCCTACAGTACCCAGGTCGGAGTGCAGTGGCTGATTTAGCTCACTGTAGCCTCAAACTCCTGGGCTCAAGCAGTCCTCTTGCCTTTACATTTTATTGTGCTTGCTTCAGTAAATGTGTTACTCTGAACTGTAAACTCTACGATGGCAAGAACCCTCCCTCTTATCTTGCTCGCCTCGGCATCTAAGATATGGCACATACCAGAGTTTCGATAAATAACAATGTATTAATAAATGGGGTCAAGATATTAAAATTGCATATATTCTCCTTATATGAAAACAGACAATATTTTAGTGTGATCTTATGAAACAAATTATGAAGTAACTTGAACTATAAACGCACTGATGCAAAACTAGTTTACCTACTATACCTAAATATTAAGTTTACAGAAAAATGAAAATACTGTATTTCAGCAAAACACATTTTCCAATTAATGTGTACGCTAATGTGGTCTGTAAATATATCCCTCTCATTTCTGAAAAACAAACAGATCGAAGAGTCTATATGATTCCTTTAAAACTCTGATACAGCAGTATTCTATTACTTTTGTCATTTCTACTTTTTAGTTTTACATAAAAGTGGGCAAACTTTTAGACATTTATGGAGCAAACACTCTGGACATTTGCAGATGTTACCAACATTAAACGAAATGTGCCACATACTCAATGCAACTGTAACTTTACAATTACTTAATGGTGTTAATAGCTTAAGTATGTTTATACGTTATAAGTATGTTAATAGCTTAAGGGTATTTCTACTGCTATCTGATTGAACACATTTTAAAAGAATTTACCCAGCACTTTAATTATGAAAATATTTTCCAATATGCTAAATTCTCTTTAAAAGAAACCTGAGATGAAAATCAGGAAATTACTGAACAGGAAAAATATATATGCAATGAAAGATTAAATATCTAATTAGGTTATTTGTTGAATTGAGTTAAATATTTATGTCTAATTATTTGCCAAATTTCTCTCCTAAGACCTAATAATTGATTACACAAACACTAAAAATATTTTTTATTTTACAGATTTCTTTGCATTTGCAAATAATTTTGATACTAAAACTTGTATAGCATTTCCATGATACAAACTAAATAACTCTCTGGATTTTCTAATGGAAAAACAGTAACAGCAGGTGCACACACACAAAATCTTTCCTTAAGCAATAAATCACTTCTGCATATGTTTTTGAAACCACAGCTAAGCCATGATTATTCAAAAAGACTATTGTATTGGGTATTTTGATTTGGGTTCTTCTCTCCCTCATGTTATCTTCATTTCTATCATTGACCTCTTATCCCAGAGACTCTCAAACTTTTATGTTATATAAATTACATTCTGTCTCAAAAAATATCTCACCCACTTCTCTTGTGTTTCTGCGTGTGTGTGTGTGTGTGTGTCTGGAATATGATGCAATTAAGGGTGTGCTACAAGGTGAACCTTCCATAATTAAAAGGAAGACTGACTGCTATGCTTTTAAGATGACAATGTGTGGCCGAGCACAGCGGCTCATGCCTGTAATCCCTGAACTTTGGGAGGCCAAGACGGGCAGATCACCTACAAGCTTGAGAAGAGCCTGGCCAACATGGCAAAACCCCAACTCTACTAAAAATACAAAAATTAGCCAGGCGTGGTGGCTCCTGCCTGTAGTCTCAGCTACTTGGCAGGCTAAGGCATGAGAATCACATGAACCCAGGAGGTGGAGGTTGTCGTGAGCTGAGATGGCACCACTGCACTCCAGCCTGGGCAACAGAGCAAGACCCTATCTCCAAAAAAAAAAAAAAAAAAAAAAAAAGGACCATGTGTAAGTTTAAGTTGGAGAGTGTACGTGTAAGTAACTTTGCAGTGGCTGATATACAGTAGACAAACAATACATGATAAATTATTATTATGGTCCTCATTTATGTTATAAAATTGTAGCTACTAAACATTTCAAAAGTGGAGACTAAGAGAAGACAAAACACTGAAAACCTGAAGAACAACCTCCAGGTCACTAATATCTGCACAAATCACTGTATCAAAGCAGATTTACATTTGTTTTGAAAACTTGATAATGGCACTGCAAGTAACTGGAGTATGTAAGAGATATTGGTAGAAATTAAACTCACAGATGCTGAATTCCTAGTAGAATGTTGGTGAGGGTTTAATGAAGATCAAATGAAGAGAAAACACCAGTTTTCCTTTATTTGGAAAGTCTATCCGCTACAAGGAAATATAGAAAATGCAACCTGAAGCAGTTATGGACAGAGTGCCAGATATGAAAAAAGAAAAATATTAACATAAAACCAACGGTTAAAATAAGAACTCTCACACTGTGTATTTAGTTATTTGTATTCTTCAAATGAATTAAAATAAATGAATAATAATATCATTCATCAAAGTAATGACAGGCCAGGCACAGTGCCTCATGCCTATAGTCCCAGCGCTTCGGGAGGCCAACGCAGGTGGATCGCTTGAGGCCAGGAGTTTAAGACCGGCATGGCGAAATAGAAAAATTAGCCAGGCATAGTGGCGGGCGCCTGTAAACCCAGGCTGAAGCAGGAGAATCACTTGAACCCAGGAGGCAGAGGCTGCAGTGAGCCAAGATTGTGCCACTGCACTCCAGCCTGGGTGACAGAGCAAGAGTGAGTGTCTCAAAAAAAGAAAAAAGAAAATTCAGTGTTAAATCCAATTTATGGTTTTCAAACAGTGAAAAGTTTTAACTATCATAAGGCTATTTTCTCTCTTTTTTTTTTTCCAAGATACATCCTCTTTGCTGAAATGTAATGATGTTTTCCATGTAGAATTCAACTAAAGGACAAGAAAGTTACCAAAAATCTGACACCAGAGGGTTAGGGCTTTAAGTAAGCAAGTTACAGCAGCATTTGATACTTTTATTGCAAGTATTAAAATTCTTAGGTGCAAGTAGTGTCTCAATTAAGGTATGCCAAAGAGTATGAATGCCTCTATTATACCCTACTGTAACAACCCTAAGAAGAAAAAACTCAGAGGGTTACCAAAGGATGAGAGTCCAAATAAACATATGTCATTCATTGAAACATGCATGACATCCATTCAAAACACCAACAGGGCCGGGTGCGGTGGCTCACATTTGTAATCCCAGCACTTTGGGAGGCCAAGGCAGGTGGATCATTTGAGGCCAGGAGTTTGAGACCTGGCCAACATGCCAGACCACCCCCACCCTGGCCCCCTACTAAAAATACAAAAAATTATCCAGGTGTGGTGGCACATGCCTGTAGTCCGAGCTACTCCGGGAGGCCGAGGCATGAGAATCGCTTGAGCCTGCGAGGCAGGGGTTGCAGTGAGCCGAGATCGCACCACTGCACTCCAGCCTGAGCGATAGAGCAAGACTCCGTCTCAAAAAAAAAAAAAAAAAAACGCCAACAGAATGGTGGTATTCAGTATGAATGAAAGAACTAAATTTTAACATTTTAACTGATTTCTTTTTGTGAAGCTGGAAGCTCGTACATGTACATTTATTTAAACACCTCACAAATGGTAATTGCAAAAATAAATTGTCCAATTTAGAGACTGTAAAAGGAAGATTTGGTTTTCATATGAGCAATCTCTATGGGGGAAAAGCACCATGTGAAATACAGAAATCCTTTAAGTCACAGAGTTAAGCAAGACAAATATTTTGATTCTGTCATAATCACATCCCATATCCTCTGATCTTTGATTCTCTAGCCTGGTCATTTTATAAAGATAAGTCAACCAAAAATAACAACTATAATGTAACCTGTGCCAGTTAGTCAAAGACAAGATAAATTAAATGCCTCCACAGCATTCATATTTTTTCTCCTGCTTGTAAAAATTAAGACATTCAGAAAAACTACAAAGATGACCCTGCCTACCAGGAAGCACTCTAACTTTTCAACTTTCAAAGTACAACCAACACCATCTCCCTGATAACATCCAACCATTAATTAAAAGCAACGATCTCAAAAATCTGAAAACGTTGTGCACACCATAATTACTAAGCTAAAATTACTATATTTCTCAGTTTACAGGAAAACAAGTAAACATTTACTTTCTGCTTTTGGACAGATTAAATTATTTTTAAGAATGCTCTTGCCTCCATATGTCTCAGCTTACTGTGGGATGCAGAACACCTAAGCGAGGCAGACCAATGGCTCTAGACCTCCCTAAAAACCCAACCTGCACCACTCCCTCCTACCAGCAGGGCCCTGAATGGGCCACCTGGGTATCTCCTCCAGGCTCACAGACATTCTTGACACCAGATACCATGTACACACTGTATATGACCCAGGGTACTACATACCCCGGATATGACAGTGGTTACTGCGTACACAGTACACATGACACTCGGTACTAGGTACACACTGCATCTGACACTGGGTACAGCTTATGCGACAAGGATAGTGCATGCATGGTGCATATGACATTGGGTACTATATATGCATGGCATATGACATTGGGTACTACCTACACACCATATATAACACTACTTAATGTATACACACTGTACATGCCACTAGATATATATACAAAACACAGATAACACCAGGTAGTGTATATACACTGTATATGACACCAGATACTATATACCTAACGTATATGACATTGAATACTGCATACACACCGCATATGGCAGCACGGTACCGGGCACATACTGCACAGAATACCGGGAACCGCGTAAGGGCTGTATATGACACTGGGTGCCGCATACACAGTGTGAAAGGATACTATGTAAACACCATATATGACCCCAAGTACTGTGTGCATACACTATATGACACCTGGTACTACACACACCGCATATATGACACCAGGTACTACATACACACTGTATGTGACACCAGGTAAGGTAAATATATTCAATACTATCCAGATACTATATACACTCGTATATAACATGGAGTACAACACACATACCTCATATGGCAGCAGAGTACCATGCACATACTGCACACAATACCGGGGGCTGAGTGCACAGCCTAAGTGAGGAAGATACATGTACACACCGTGTATGATAGCTGGTACGACACCGGGTACTTCGAGCACACTGCATATGACAGAGTACACACCATATATAATCCCCGGTACTGCGTACCCCACCGCATAGGACACCGCACTGCACAACGAGCACTGGTACACACGAATAAAACAGGTACGGCGGTCACTCTGCAAGACACCGGGCACGGCGCACACATCGCCAGCTCCTCCTCCCGGCTCGGGAGAAAAGCCCGAGGGGAGACTGCAAGTGAGAGTCCGGGTCCCGGCGCCCCCCCTCGTCCCAGCCGCGTCCTCAGCAGCTTCTCCCCGGAGCTCTGGGTGGGAGGAGGGCGGTGGACCCCGCAGGACTGTCCCGGAGGTCCGCGAGGACCTGTTGAGGCGGCGGCCTCGCTGCCGGGGTCGCTCACAGCCCCGGGGGACCGACGAATCTCCGCCCCGGGCCTCGGGGCCAGCCCTGCCCGCCGCTCCCGGGCTAGCACACGACGTGCCGCGCCAACAAACGCTTCCTCTCCGCCCGCCACACGCCCGGAGCCGCGTTCCCCGCCGGCCTGGACTGCGCACGGGCCCAGGAGGCCTGACCGAAAGAGGGGCACGGGGCCCGGCGGGCGGTGCTCACGCGACTCCGCGGCTTCCCGGCCCGAGCAGGCCCCGCGCGGTCCTCCGGGGCCTCATCCCGGGGCCTCCTCCGCAGCCGCCCAAGGCGAGTGGGCGCGGGCCGGCAGCCTCCGCAGGCCCCGCCGCCGCCCTCGCAGGCCCCGCCAGCCCGGCCCGCCCCGCCATCCACAAAGCTCCCCGGCAGCTCGGAGCTCTTCGCGAGCGGGCGAGCGACCGTCCGCACCCACTGGTGCCGCCGCCGCCTCAGAGGCCGCGGCCAGGCAGGCTCCACCGCGCGGGCCGCGCCATCTCCACTGACGCCCCCGCCCGCCCCACCGCCCCGCCGCCGAGCTTTCCCCACCATTATGTTCCGGCTCCTCCACCGCCGCCGCCGCCGCCGCCGCGCCCGGCCCTCCCCTCCGGTGCCGCCTCCTTCCCGCCGCCCGGCGCCTCTCGGGCCTGAGCCGGCGACGGGCGCGGGGGGCGGGGGGGACGCTCAGGCCGCCTCCTCCTCCTCTCTGCCGGCCTCCTCCCTCCTCCCCGGCTCCCCCCGCCCGGACCCCGCCGCCGGCTCCGCGCGAAGGGCTCCGGGCTCGAGGGGCGCCATGTTTGTAATACTCCACCTCAGAGAACGCCGCGGTCGCGCCTGAGCGAGGGAGGCGAGGCGGCCGGGGCGCCGCGTGCGGGGTGAGGGCCGGGAGGGCACCGCCGCCCGCACTTACTCGCGTCTCCCCCTGGCGCCGCGGGCCTGCGGGGCCGGAGCGGGCGGCGGGAAGTTGGGCGCCGCCGCCCGGGAAAGTTGGGTCCCCGCGAGGCCGCGGCAGCCGCTCACATGGCGATGCTGCGCGGGGCGGCCGCTCGGTCCCACCGGCCTCTCGGCCCGCCCGCCCTCGGAGTTTATTGTGTCGGGTCGAGGCGCCCCGCGGCCGGGCCGCGCACTGGGGGCTCTAGCGGCTGGCGCCGGACTTGCGCGCGGCCGGCCCGGCTCGCGGCCGCCTCCCGCCCGGGGCCGGAGCCGTGCACGCGGCTCCTACCTTCCCCACGTCCTGTCCTCGGCGCCTCTATCCGAAATTTGTTGGAGCATATTCCTCTGTCTCCACACATGCACTCCGTATCCACACACACGTGAAGGCTACGTACGTGCAGGCGCGCTGGAGCCGGGAGCGGGCGCCGAGGCCGGGGCGCGAGGGGGCATTGTCAGGCGCCGCCGCAGCTCAGCCCCGGGTGGACCTGGCTCCTGCCCGTGGCTCGCGGGGTCCGGAACGGCGAAGTCTGAGAAGTACGAGTGCTTCTCTTAACAACGTTGTTTAGGTAGTCTGAACAGACCTTTACTCCTGTCATCAGAAAGAGTGGTAGGGATGCGCTAAGTTCCCCGTTCCATCTCTGCGCAAACAGGACTGCGAAAAGAACAGGACCACCCATCAGCAGCCCTGCAAGAACACTGCAGATTTGCGCGAGAAGTAGGTTATCTAATATGGAGAGGAATTCTAGACCTAATCAGAGACGATCCCTTAAAACTGTGGTTTAAGAAAGGTTCGGAGATAAGCATACTTTGATAGCGTTCACCTGTTTTCCCTGAGGACCTTTCGCCACTGGGAGTTGGGGAACACCTGTCAGTCAGAGTCCTCTGAAATTCGGTGAGTACAGGACAGCGAGGCGTTTTCAGGGAGACCGCATTCTCATAACTTTTAGTATAGTATAGTGTTATAATTGTTCTCGTTTATTATTAGTGTTGTTAATCTCTCATTGTGCCTGACTTATAAATTAAACTTTATTATAGGCAGGTATGTATAGGAGAAAACGTAGTGTAAGTAAGGTTCAGCACTACCCCGGGTTTCAGGTATCTATTGGCCGTCTTGGCACGTGCCCCCACCTGAAAAGTCATTAGGAAGAGATCGTTGTAGGAATTTGGGGATTCTGATAAAATATATCAATCTGCTTCTACAGCTGGTTTCTAAGACCGTTAGAATTTAGAAATGGGTGGTACTTGAATAGGTCTGTGATATACACTAGTCAAATTAACACAATCTTTCATACCATTCACAGCCCTCAATCTGATACATCCCAGAGAGTTTTTGGTAATCTCAAAGAACATCACAGAATAATTTTAATTCATTTTAAGAATAAATATATATCGTTAACATTTAGTAGAGGAGTTAAAACGTGTCAGAAGAAAAGCAAGCCATGCCTAGTTTGAATGTTGGGCCAGGAATTCCAACAATGAAGAGCTTTCAGTGAGTCACCTTTTTAAAAAGTCTGTTACTTCATCTGTAAAATAGAGGACGGCATGGTTCTGTGTATTTTACAGAAGGCACTCGAGTAAGACAACATCGTATCAATAAAAGGAAGCTTACTTTTAGGAAAGAAGTGGCTGCATAACTCCACATTTTTTTTCCAGTTATACTTTGTAGGGATCATTTAAAATTTTATACCCAGATACCATCTCTCATTCAACCTAATGTAAGTTAGATAACTTACCCTGATTTTCCTGTTGGTTTTGCCTAGAATTTAACCCTTGGCTCTATTTTCCAAGTAAGATGGTATTTATCCACTAAGATGAATACGAATATCCCTCCCCATATAAAACGCAAAAGCCATGGATAATTTACAAAAGAATAAATAAAACTATTAATAAATACTGACAACTATTCAAACTCACTAGTAATGACACATTCAAACAATATAACGTTGCTTTTCTTCAAAAGACAGAATTCTTTTCCAGTGATAATGCTACTGAGGGTTAGTGAAATGAACGCTGATATACACTGCTGGCAGAAAATTGGGTTGATCTTAACTCTCTTGAATGCATACCAAGAGGCCATTAAAACAGTTTGATTTATCTCATTTGCCCCTCAGCTGAATGAATATGTGTGTGTGGGTCTGGGGGCCAACGGTTCGAGGTTTGGAGGAAGCCCAGAAGACCAGTAACTAATTGCTGTGCTAGTCTCTTACATGACAAAGCTATACTCTTTACAGAATTGAATACAGACAGATTTTTACTTCTTGATTCTCCTTTTTGGATTGGTGAGTTTCAAAGTGGGTGCCACTGAGCCCTGGGGCTTCTCAGAGCTGTCGGGGAGCTGTCTCTGCAGGACCAAGACGCGGGAATACCCCTCCCGCCCCCAATCAGACAGCACTGCTCTATTTTCTAGAATGAGTGTCCAGATCAGATTTCATTACCTGGCTATTGGGACAATATAGTGTGTGTAAGGTAATAATTGCTCAAACTCATTTGACATGAGTTAGGGCTTAGTCTCATTATTTATTTTGTTAAATATTATCAGGAAATACTGTGGAAGAAAATGTTAACTGTAACTAATAAAGTGTGGACTGCTGCAGATGGCTGTGAGTGTAAATGTCACAGCACCTTTATTGGCCCATGGCCTCCAGAGCCGCTTCCTGATGCGGGGCAGCTCTCAAAAATGTGTGCCTAATGAGCGTCATCTCTTACACATGCTACAGCCCCCCATCCTCAGACCCCCAAGAAAGCAAGAGGATAAGAAACATTCAGTAAAAGACAGATGCTGAAGTGAGCAGTCATGATCTAGCCACTCCACAAGGTTAGTTCGTACTGCAAAGGGAGACTTTCTCAGAGACCAACTATATATATATATATATATATATATATATATATAGTTATATAGTTATATATAATAATATATATAAAATATATGTATATATTTTTTTGAGCAGCAGCAGGATTTATTGTGAAGAGCAAAAGAACAAAGTTTCCTCAGCGTGGAAGGGGACCCGAGTGGGTTGCCCCAATAAAATATTTTCTAAGACTATGCAATGTTCTTTGATTTCATTCCATGCCTTTCTGACTTTTTTTTTTTTTTTGAGACGGAGTCTTGCTGTCGCCCAGGCTGGAGTGCAGTGGCGCGACCTTGGCTCACTGCAGGCTCCGCCCCCCGGGGTTCACGCCATTCTCCTGCCTCAGCCTCCCGAGCAGCTGGGACCACAGACGCCCGCCACCTCTCCAGGCTAATTTTTTGTATTTTCAGTAGAGACAGGGTTTCACCGTGTCAGCCAGGATGGTCTCGATCTCCTGACCTCGTGATCCGCCCGCCTCGGCCTCCCAAAGTGCTGGGACTACAGGCGTGAGCCACCGCGCCCGGCCTCTGACTTCTAATTACAGTTTTCCGTAGTCTTTAGTATTAGATATTGATGTTTTGAATATGATTGTGGTCTCTCCTTCTCCTCTATTAGATTAACATTCTGATATATAAGTTACTATATAACAAGTTTATTAATGTTGCTTAAGGATTTCCAGTCACCTGTGGATGCTTTTAAAAATCATGTTTTTGAAACTAGAAGGCTGTGGTCCGAACTCTGTAACAGCAGTTACCATTCATTGATGCTGCCACCCTCTGTGGCTCAGACTGAAACTGCTACTATCCATATTTTAATTTTAAAAAATTTTCAGCCAGGAATAGTGGCTCACATCTATAACCCCAACACTTTGGGAGGCCGAGGCGTGAGGTACACTTGAGGCCAGGAGTTCGAGAACAGCCTGGGCAACATAACGAGGACCCATCTCTACAAAATAAAAAAAAAAAATAGCCAGATGTGATGGCTCACTCCTGTAGTCCCAGCTACTCGAGAAGCTGAGGGAGGAGGGTCGCTTGAGCACAGAGGTCAGGGCTGCAGTGAGCTATGATTGCACCCCTGCACTCCAGCCTGGACAGCAGATCAAGACGTTCTCCAGGAGAAACTATCAGTATAAGAAATCCATTTCCATTGAATGCCATGATTCCTCCAATACTTAAGTGGCAGCTTTTTACTACACAGCAACCGAGGAGCTGAGCTGACAGTGCTTGCCAGGCCTAGTTCCAGTTCCTGTGGGCCTTGAAACCCAGGCTCCGGGCATCTCTTCAGGGCTCCATAGCTGTGGCTCCTGAACTTCAGTTCCCCACTTCTGTCCATGAAGTACACTATTTATTAGAAGTAGGTCCTCCCACACCCAGGTTAATATGCTTCAGAACATTTAAAGAAAAGTAGGGTCCTGTCTTTTCAAGGGCAACTCATCACACAAGATGAAAAACGGGTGTTTGTGTATATGTGTGCCTTCTTTCCTTCAAAATTGTGATTCTTACCTTTTCCCTGTCTCCCTTTTTCCTGTTTTCCTTTTTTTTGAGATAGGGCTCACTCTGTCACCCAGGCTGGAGTGCAGTGGCACCATCTTGGCTCACTGTGACATCCGCTCCTGGGCTCAAGTGATCCTCCCACTTCAGCCTCCTGAGTAGCTGGGACCACAAGTGCATGCCACCACGCCCAGCTAATTTTGTATTTTTGGTAGAGATGGGGTTTCACCATGTTGCTTACACTGGTCTCGAACTCCTGAGCTCAAGTGATCTGCCCGTCTTGGCCTCCCAAGTGCTGGAATTACAGGCGTGAGCCACCATGCCCGGCCCCGTCTCTCTTATATAGCACGATGTAGAAGAATATGCACTAGTGCACCTGAGTCGAAATTCCACCTTACCGTGAGACGTTCAAGTGATTTCACCTTTTTGAACCTTGGTTTCCCTGTTTTTCAGGAGTATGATTTTCTAACATCAGATTACTTGGATTAGAGTCCTAACTCCACCATTCTCTAGCTATTGACCTTAGACAAGTTATTTACCAATTTATGTCTCATTTTCCTCATCTGTAAAATGGGAATAATATAATTATACAATTTCATAGTGGTCATTGAGAGGATTAAATGAGAAAATGCATGTAAAATTATAATACTGCCTGATTGGAATAACTTCAGTATTAGTGGCTACAATTATTATTATCTGTAAAATGGTGATGAATATTAAACGGACCAAATATTGTGAAATGCCTGACAAAAGGAGCTCCCCTTCTACCACGTCCCGTAGTCGAGCACACAGCACAACAAAGTGAAGACATCCAAGGACACAAGAATGTACGTGATTAATCGCAGGTGCATCTCCAATTCCTCATTGCTCCCCACAGATCCAGCAGCCCAACCCAGGCGGGATCCTGGGGATTTCCTCCTGGCTGTTGATCTTTAGCTCCAGATGAATTGCCATTATCTGGAACAGAAGAAACAATTTCAGCCTGTGTTGACTCTCTTAGGTTTTTTGTTTGTTTGTTTGTTTGTTGTTTATTTTTCAGAACTGCACCTCCAGCAGCCACTTCCCCAGACTCTTGCTTCTGACTAGTTATGTAACTTTTGGCACGTAGCAACCTCTCCCAGCTTCAGTTCCCTTGTCTGTAAACGATGGAGGTTTACAATTCGCACAAGGTTTGCATTAGTACTAAAATTCAATGAATTCCAATGCTATACCGGCCTCTGTTCCTAGAAATCCTGTTGTTTCTGCTCTGTTCTTCAAAAGCTCTCTTATCAGATATATTTTCTGGTCCTATTTCTCTTTACCGCTGACTTCCTTCCTTCCCCACCGCACTTGATGCTTGGCCCCTCTGCAGGCACTATCACACCAGTGCTTCCCTGTAGAAAACTTCTTCCCCTGGGATGGAAGCCAGGACTCTTTAAGAGACTTTATTCTTGTATTCACAATATACAGAGGCATGGGGATAATTGCTGTAATATCTTGAGAAGTTTTTCTCTTCTTCATTTAAACATTTAAAGTACCAGAAAATGCACACTTACATGTTTGTATACTTCCTCCAACCTCTTGTCAGGGATACCTTTCCAACATCTTTTCACTTTTTAGGAACAAAATTTAGTCATAGGCTCCACTATCAGCTTATGGAGAGTTTCATGCAGTGAACTTACATTAAAACAAAAAGAGGCACCTGCACTTGGCCGTCATTACTAAGGTCTATACACACATGTCAATGATCGTGTCTGAACACAGAGCTGTGAACATGCCTCTTCAATGTTACATTTTACGGAAATTCCCTTCTCATTGCCACCTATTTGTGGCAATGGCAAATGAGAATCTGTGTGGGAATTTTTTTAGTTTCTGTTTTGAGACGGAGTCTCGCTCTGCTGCCAGGCTGGAGTGCAGTGGCGCAATCTCAGCTCACCGCAACCTCCACCTCCTGGGTTCAAGCGATTCTGCTGCCTCGGCCTCCCGAGCAGCTGGGACTACAGGTGTGTGCCACCACGCCCGGCTAATTTTTGTATTTTTAGTAGAGATGGGGTTTCACCATTTTGACCAGGTTGGTTGCTATCTCTTGACCTCGTGATCTGCCCACCTCGGCCTCCCAAAGTGCTGGGATTACAGGCGTGAGCCACTGCGCCCGGCCTTTTAGTTTCTTTAAAACCCAGTACTGCGGTATATAGCATTTAAGATTTTCATTCTCTTCCTTCAGCTTTCTCACAGCTGTGATTACTCATGTTCCCATGCAAATTAATGTTTAAGAAATCATCACAATATTTACCACTGATGCCTTTGGAATTTTATGTTGTTCTAAAGGATTCTCCCTTTTGTTAGTTTTCAGAAAAGCTTTCTTTAGGTTTGGTTAATTGGCATAAAATTAAAACTGATGTTATCTTCATGTATGTTTTAGGTTTTTAATACAAATAAAGCTGAGAGAAATTGTAAAAAGGCTGATGGGATAGGAACATTTAAATAAACATTTATAAACACATAAATAAACAGTTCATAGGAAACTGTCTTCTAGAAGTAGTAAAGTATAAAATGTCCATTTGTATTCTTCTTTCTGTTATTTAAAGAAAACTATGTCTCAATAAATTGTCCAGTGATAAATCCCCTAAAGATCTAGAGAAAAATAGAGTAAATACATTAGATCTCCCAGGGGAAATGGTAGAAAGTAAGTATCTAGGAGAACAATAAAATGAAATGTAAATAATTACAGTGCCGAATTATACTTTCTACAAAATAATTATATTTCAAAAATATTTCCTACATTATTTGGCCATCGTCTCTGCATTTACAGTTTGATTGGTTTCTTTTGCTTATGTGCAGTATTGAGATAAAGTCAAAAGTTGGAGGCCAGACTTGGTGGTGCACACCTGTGGTCCCAGCTACTCTGGAGGCTGAGGCAGGAGGATTGCTCAAGCAAGGAGTTCGAGGCTGCAGTGAGCCATGATTGTGCCACTGCACTCCAGCCTGGGAAACACAGCAAGACCCAGTCTCAAAAAACAAACCAAAAGAAAAAAAAAAGGGGAAGAAAGAAAAGCTTCAGAGAGCACAACTTCCTTTTTTCTTTTAATGTAACTGCACTGAGAATTTCAAGCACAGGAAGTTCTACATCCTCAACTACCACGCGTAGAAAGCAAAACATAGAAAGCAATGCGTTTCTTTCCTCATCCTCGCCCTCCTCCTTCCGTCAGTCAGTCCACAGTCCCTCTTCTCCAGTGAGGCCTGGTGTTAATTTTCCACACACAGTGCTATTCAGGGGCTGATTATCCTTTCTTATTTGTATTCATTTCTTTTTTTATACCTATTTTGAAAGTTCATGCAGAATATAGGCAAAGAAGCTGAAAGAAAAAGTGAAACTCAGCGCATTTTTAATTTTTTATTAGTAATTGCATTTTTAAAAAGGACAGTTGCTGGAAGAGAAGGTAATTGAATATAGATTACAACAAGATTTAGGGACAATTACAGAATTTCTTATATATTTACTATTAAATGAATGGTAATTATCTTTTATGTAAATGGCATTTTATGCCAGCCAGATGTTTTATATATATATATGCACACACACACATGCAATAGCCTGATGGCTAAATAGTGATTTATTCCTATGATAGGATTCATGTAATTTTTTTTTTTTTTTTTTTTTTTGAGACGGAGTCTCGCTCTGTCGCCCAGGCTGGAGTGCAGTGGCCCAATCTCGGCTCACTGCAAGCTCCGCCTCCCGGGTTCACGCCATTCTCCTGCCTCAGCCTCTCCGAGTAGCTGGGACTACAGGCGCCCGCCACCAAGCCCGGCTAATTTTTTTGTTTTTTTTTTTAGTAGAGACACCGTGGTCTCGATCTCCTGACCTCGTGATCCGCCCACCTCAAAGAAGTTGTTTATAAAGGTCTTTTTTAATGTTAAGTGCAAAACTAGGATTAGGATAGACGTTAAAGAAAAGGATCATATAGTGTAAAAATAAACATGTATATTAGTAGAAAAAGACCACAAAGTGTTATGAAAAAATACTAACTATATTAATCTCTAGCAAATAAAAGTATTTGTTTTATTTTTTCTTTTTTATATTTTTATTTTCTTGTGTCATACTCATATTTCAATTATTAAAAAATGTTGTTCTAGAAATTGTGAACCAAAAGTATCTGAGACAGGTCTCAATCAATTTAGAAAGTTTATTTTGCCAGGGTTGAGGACGTGCCCATGGCACTGCCTCAGGAGGTCCTGATGACATGTACCCAAGGTGTTCAGGACACAACTTGGTTTTATACATTTTAGGGAGACATGAGACATCAGTCAATCCGTGTGAGATGTGCATTGTTTGGGTCTGGAAAGGCAGGACAACTCAAGGTGGGGCTTCCAGGTCCTAGATAAGAGACAAACGGTTGTATTCTTTCGAGTGTTTGATCAGCGTTTCACTGAGATACACAATTTACACGTGAGACGGGGGTAGACAGATAGTTACTTATGCCTTAGTCGGGCTCAGCGACTGCATTTTTACATAAATGGTCATTCAGAGGAAGCAATCAGGTATGCATTTGTCTCAGGTGAGCAGAAGGATGACTTTGAGTTCTGTCCTTTGTCCCACACCTGTGAAAATAAGCTATCAATTTACCTTGCCAGGGTAAAAATTCAACAGAATGGTTTTAGGGTAAAGATCTTGAGCCCTCTCCACAAGGAATTTCCTTGTGAGCAAAATTGTGAGTAAGGTATGAGCTTTTTTATCTTTGTGGCTGTCTTACTTGGGAATAAAATGGAAAGCAGCTTTGTCTGACACAGTTCCCCAGCTTGACTTTTCCCTTTGGCTTAGTGATTTGGGGTCCTGATATTTATTTTCCTTCCACAAAGTGAAATGCTGGATTTTAGCAGACTTGCCGTGCAACTTTGAGTGGTATTTGTTTAGCAAGCAACTAAACGCAAAAGTACCATGCAATGCAGGTAACAGAACATTTATTTTATTTATTTATTTATTTATTTTGAGACAGAGTCTCACTCTGTTGCCCAGGTTGAAGTACAGAGGCATGATCTCAGCTCACTGCAAACTCTGCCTCCCGGGTTCAAGCAATTTCCATGCCTCAGCTCCCTGAGTAGCTGGGATTACAAGCGTGCACCACCACACCTGGCTAATTTTTGTATTTTTAGTAGAGATGGGCTTTCACCATGTTGACCAAGCTGGTTTTGAACTCCCGACCTCAAGTGATCCACCCGCCTTGGCCTCATAAAGTTCTGAGATTACACTCAGGTGTGCTGGGCCATGGTACCTGGCCCAGAAAATTTATTTTTAATTAAATATTATATTCCTATGAATACATTTATTCTGTTAAATGAAGAACAACTCTACTGTTCATAGTAATATCAAATTGAAGCCATTTTTATAGGTCAAAGAAAGTGGATACTGTCATTTTCATATGGTTCAACCTCATAGCATTGGTTTTCACATTCTCTGATTGGGATTTTAGAAAAATAAAAGCAAAAGTGAAGCCAGACTTAAGTGTGTTCTAAATGGTAATCCAATAGTCTAAGTGGGAGTCCAATTAGAAGAAATGCTCATGATAGCATTTCATGTAGGTTTTCCCTCAAATTCAATCAACTTCTAGAAGTCAGTTGTATTAGTCCACTCTCACACTGCTATAAAGAACTACCTGAGACTGGGGAATCTATGAAGAAAATAGGTCCAGTTGACTCACAGTTCAGCAGGCTTAACTGGAAGCGTGGCTGGGAGGCCTCAGGAAACTTACAATCCTGGCAGAAGGACAAGGGGGAAGCAAGCACCTTCTTCTCATGGTGGCAGGAGAGAGAGAGCTGAGGGGGAAGTGCCATACACTTTTAAACCATCAGATCTCGTGAGAACTCACTATCACAAGAACAGCAAGGGGGGATATCCACCCCCATGATCCAAATATCTCCCACTAGGCCCCTCCCTTGACATGTGGGGATTAAAACTTGATATGAGATTTGGGTGGGGAAATGGAGCCAAACCATATCATCAGTTCAATATTTTATATTAAGAGTTATAGTGATGTTGAACTCATATTCCTTGTGGAGGTTAAAAACTCTTTATATGATGGTGAGAAGTTTTAGTTAGAAAATTTATTTCTTCTATAAATTTATCTTTGATTATTAGAGCCCTTGCACAATAAGTACCTGTATTCATTAAACTAAAATAAAATATTCTGAGAACTGTATGATGTGACTAAGCTGTTACCGTTCCAGCTCATTTAATCCTTACCAACTGATAACTATAGTGCCCACATTTTACTCATGAGGAAACTGAGAATTAGAAAGATAAAATATCTTGCCTAGGCTCCCAGCTGACAAGTGACCTATCCCAGGCTTGAGTCCAAGATTATCTACTGACAGATCTGAAGTCTGGACTTCTAGTTACTATTCCTATTCAAGTCTGTCATTTCAGATGTATTACCCAATTAGGAGCACATTGTTTAAAGTCTATACTTGTAATGCCACACACAGAAAACCTCCTTGACTTGTATTAAAAATTTATATTTTGTCCATCAGAGCAATCGATTTAAAAAATTTTAAAAAGAAGCACGCACTAAACCAAGGGTTTTAGATATGTGAAAAATTCTAAAACAAGCAACAAATAAATCCAAAATATTATGTTCAGATGAGTCACTCAAAGTGAAAAAAAAAAATCTTCCCTTTGGCCACCTAGTGTTTAAGAGTGCAGAATTCACAGCTAGGCCCATGGTGGTTATTATGCCTATTAATTATTCCAAGAGATTCAATTACTCAGATTCTTTTATGGCAACACTTGGTAGATGAGGACAGATAAAGAGAAGGAATTCAAAAGTATGGTCAGGTGTGAGACTTACAACTACTATATTCTTTTAATTATAATTCTTTTTTTTTTTTTTTTTGAGATGAAGTCTCTCTCTGTTGCCCCGGCTGGAGTGCAGTGGCACGATCTTGGTTCACTGCAACCTCCACCTCCCAGTCTCAAGTGATTCTCATGCCATTGCCCTCAAAATAGCAGAGACCACAGGTGTTAGCCACCACACCCAGCTAATTTTTGTATTTTTTTGGTAGAGAGGGGGTTTTGCGCCATGTTGGCCAGGCTGGTCTCAAATTCCCGACCTCAAGTGATCTGCCCTCCCCAGCCTCTCAAAGTGCTGGGGCTACAGGCATGAGCCACTGCGCCTTGTCTATAATTCTTTATCAAAGCATTTGCATTAAAATGCAGCTTGTATGACACTCTTATATTATAACCTGAATTGAAATATTTTTATTACTGTTAATCTTATAACATGACATTAATTTTTGTTAGTATGTGACTGTGTGACATAGCCAATTTCCATGCTACAGAATTTGAGTCTACATAGTTTTCCAATTGCTTATGTGATGTTCTATACATAATGTAAAAAATTTCTTAAATGTGAAAATAAAAGCAAGAAAATAAGCTAACTCTAAAATGAAAGGTAAAGTCAGAAGCAATTTAGTACACTTCTAGGGTTAAGAAAATTCATTAAAATCATTTTTTACCTATAAAACTCAACTTACTAAATTTATGTTTAGATATTGACATAAGCTTGTTGTTCCTATATCATAGAAAAGAATGAAGAGTGTTTTCCTTCCATATGTGGATTTTACAGAATATTTTGGAACTGTAGGTTCATTTGTCCTTCCCTCCCTCCCTCCCTCCCTTCCTTCCTTCCTTCCTTCCTTCCTCCTTCCTTCCCTCCATGTCTCCTTTACCTCATATAAATATATTCCTTCTTCCTCTCTGTGGAGTTCATCCTCCCTTTAAACTTTATTAGCTAGATCACTGTGATCTTCCGATAATCTGTATTCCTAAAATACTAAAAGTCAAAAACATATAATCTAGCAATTGACATCATGCATAATAGAGGTGAAAGAGGTCTCCAAACATCCATTGGTCTAGAATTTTGCCTTTTGCCCCTTGGAAGGATGGAAGGAAACTGGGTCTTTGATAACATCACTGAGTCTGAAAGATCCATCCCAGGAGTTGGATATAAACTGAAGCTGGACAGACGTCAATCATTTTTATATATATTTAGGAGTTTAGAAATGACAGGTCTTCTTGTTGGATAAAATTGGGGAATCAAGGAAATGAAGAAATTAGATATAACTCCCAAATTTTTGGACTGAGTAACTGAAAGAATAGTGTCATTTTTGGAAATGGAGAATATTTGGGGAGGAACAGGTTTTAGAGTGGAATCAGGAATTCTATTCCTGATGTTAACTTTGAGTTATGCTCAAGACATGCAAAAAGAAATATCAGATAAGCAGATGGGTACAGATATAGTAGTCAGGAGCTTAAGCGAAAGGTAAAGACTGGGGACATGCATTTGGGAATCACCAACATTTAGTTGTTACTTAACATCACTGGACTGGATGAGGCTGTCAGAGATTATAGATGGGAAAAAGAAAGACACCCAAAGAAAAGCCCTGTTTGATCCCTACGTAGACTAGAAAGACTCTGCAAAGAAGAACAAGAAGCTGGCTTGTGCTGGGTCCAGTGGCTTATGCCTATAATTCCAGTACTTTGGGAGGCTGAAGTGGGAGGATTGCTTGATCCTGGGAGTCTGAGGCTGCAGTGAGCCATAATCGTGCCAATTCTCTCCAGCCTGGGTGACAGGGTGAGACCCTGTCTCAAACAAAAAAATAAACCCAAAAAGTTGGCTTGTGAAGAAGAAGGAAAGCTAGTTCTGTGTGGTGTCATCAAGAAGTGAGAAATGAAAATGTCTCGATCATAGAGCATGATCTAATATTTTAAAACTTGCTGAGAAAATCCTTAGAGACCTACAAAGAGACTAAGACTCCCACACAATAATAATGGGAGACTTTAACACCCCACTGTCAACATTAGACAGATCAACGAGACAGAAAGTTAACAAGGACATCCAGGAATTGAATTCAGCTCTGCACCAAGCAGACCTAATAGACATCTACAGAACTCTCCACCCCGAATCAACAGGATATACATTCTTCTCAGCACCACACCGCACCGATTCCGAAATTGACCACATAGTTGGAAGTAAAGCTCTCCTCAGCAAATGTAAAAGAACAGAAATTATAACAAACTGTCTCTCAGACCACAGTGCAATAAAACTAGAACTCAGGATTAAGAAACTCACTCAAAACCGCTCAACTACATGGAAACTGAACAACCTGCTCCTGAATGACTACTGGGTACATAACGAAATGAAGGCAGAAATAAAGATGTTCTTTGAAACCAATGATAACAAAGACACAACATACCAGAATCTCTGGGACACATTTAAAGCAGTGTGTAGAGGGAAATTTATAGCACTAAATGCCCACGAGAGAAAGCAGGAAAGATCTAAAATTGGCACCCTAACATCACAATTAAAAGAACTAGAAAAGCAAGAGCAGACACATTCAAAAGCTATCAGGGGCAAGAAATAACTAAGATAAGAGCAGAACTGAAGGAGATAGAGACACAAAAAACCCTTCAAAAAATAAATGAATCCAGGAGCTGGTTTTTTGAAAAGAACAACAAAATTGATAGACCACTAGCAAGACTAATAAAGAAGAAAAGAGAGAAGAATCAGATAGACGCAATAAAAAATGATAAAGGGGATATCACCACCGATCCCACAGAAATACAAACTACCATCAGAGAATACTATAAACACCTCTATGCAAATACACTAGAAAATCTAGAAGAAATGGATAAATTCCTCGATACATACACCCGCCCAAGACTAAACCAGGAAGAAGTTGAATCTCTTAATAGACCAATAACAGGCTCTGAAATTGAGGCAATAATTAATAGCTTACCAACCAAAAAAAGTCCAGGACCAGACAGATTCACACCCGAATTCTACCAGAGGTACAAGGAGAAGCTGGTACCATTCCTTCTGAAACTATTCTAATCAATAGAAAAAGAGGGAATCCTCCCTAACTCATTTTATGAGGCCAGCATCATCCTGATACCAAAGCCTGGCAGAGACACAACAAAAAAAGAGAATTTTAGACCAAGATCCCTGATGAACATCAATGCAAAAATCCTCAATAAAATACTGGCAAACCGAATCCAGCAGCACATCAAAAAGCTTATCCACCATGATCAAGTGGGCTTCATCCCTGGGATGCAAGGCTGGTTCAACATATGCAAATCAATAAACATAACCCAGCATATAAACAGAACCAAAGACAAAAACCACATGATTATCTCAATAGATGCAGAAAAGGCCTTTGACAAAATTTAACAAACCTTCATGCTAAAAACTCTCAATAAATTAGGTATTGATGGGATGTATCTCAAAATAATAAGAGCTATCTATGACAAACCCACAACCAATATCATACTGAATGGGCAAAAACTGGAAGCATTCCCTTTGAAAACTGGCAAAAGACAGGGATGCCCTCTCTCACCACTCCTATTCAACATAGTGTTGGAAGTTCTGGCCAGGGCCATCAGGCAGGAGAAAGAAATAAAGGGTATTCAATTAGGAAAAGAGAAAGTCAAATTGTCCTTGTTTGCAGATGACATGATTGTATATCTAGAAAACCCCATCGTCTCAGCCCAAAATCTCCTGAAGCTGATAAGCAACTTCAGCAAAGTCTCAGGATACAAAATCAATGTGCAAAAATCACAGGCATTCTTATACACCAATAACAGGCAAACAGAGAGCCAAATCATGAGTGAACTCCCATTCACAATTGCTTCAAAGAGAATAAAATACCTAGGAATCCAACTTACAAAAGATGTGAAGGACCTCTTCAAGGAGAACTACAAACCACTGCTCAATGAAATAAAAGAGGACACAAACAAATGGAAGAACATTCCATGCTCATGGATAGGAAGAATCAATATCGTGAAAATGGCCATACTGCCCAAGGTAATTTATAGATTCAATGCCATCCCCATCAAGCTACCAATGACTTTCTTCACAGAATTGGAAAAAACTACTTTAAAGTTCATATGGAACCAAAAAAGAGCTCGCATTGCCAAGTCAATCCTAAGCCAAAAGAACAAAGCTGGAGGCATCACGCTACCTGACTTCAAACTATACTACAAGGCTACAGTAACCAAAACAGCATGGTACCGGTACCAAAACAGAGATATAGACCAATGGAACAGAACAAAGCCCTCAGAAATAATACCACACATCTACAACTATCTGGTCTTTGACAAAACTGACAAAAACAAGAAATGGGGAAAGGATTCCCTATTTAACAAATGGTGCTGGGAAAACTGGCTAGCCATATGTAGAAAGCTGAAACTGGATCCCTTCCTTACACCTTATACAAAAATTAATTCAAGATGGATTAAAGACTTAAATGTTAGACCTAAAACCATAAAAACCCTAGAAGAAAACCTAGGCAATACCATTCAGGACATAGGCATGGGCAAGGACTTCATGTCTAAAACACCAAAAGCAATGGCCACGAAAGCAAAAATTGACAAATGAGATCTAATTAAACTAAAGAGCTTCTGCACAGCAAAAGAAACTACCATGAAAGTGAACAGGCAACCTACAGAATGGGAGAAAATTTTTACAATCTACTCATCTGACAAAGGGCTAATATCCAGAATCTACAAAGAACACAAACAAATTTACAAGAAAAAAACAAACAACCCCATCAAAAAGTGGGCAAAGGATATGAACAGACACTTCTCAAAAGAAGACATTTATGTAGGCAACAGACACGTGAAAAATGTTCATCATCACTGGTCATCAGAGATGCAAATCAAAACCACAATGAGATACCATCTCACACCAGAGAACGATGGTGCCCGTGACTGTCTGCTGTGCCCAGTGTAGGCAGGGGGACCAGAGCCCATTCTGGGCACCACCCCCAGGGAAGCCTGCTCTCTGCAGAGGGCCCTGCTCATTCACCAGGTTTCCCATTAAAGCCTAAGTAAGAAAATTAGCACATTTACAAGAAACGGAATTCCACTGCATCCTTCATGAAAAATGAGAGTAAGGAGAAAAATATTTTTTCTTATGGACTATCTTCCCGTTTATCTTTTCCTCATTGTAACAGAGACACTGCTCACGCATGTAACTCCACTTTTATGACCCTGCAGCTTGTTAAAGGCCTTGTAATTATGCTATAGATGTAAAATCCTGGCAGAAACTGCCCAAGAATGAGACCAGTATCTGGCTCCACAGACACTGTTTTTATCTTTGGCCGCCCTATTTCCAGTCCTCCCATTCAGACCTGGATTCTCAGCATCAATCAGAATGATCACCACATCGCCATTGAGGAGGGATGTTCCGCTGAGAACATGTGACCCCTCCTGGCTCCAGGCAAGGAGGAGCTTTCTCCATGGCACAAGCCACCTTTTCATCTTTTGGACTTGAAGCTGTCTCACAAAAATAACATCCACACTCAGAGATGAGGTAAATGTCTGTTAATTTGTATGTAACAAGGCAATGTATTGGTAATTTTTAAAATTAATTTCAAAGTTTAAAAGAATATAATAGGTTTTTAGGAATCATTTTAAAAGTACTTTAAAAGAGGCTGGGCGCGGTGGCTCACACCTGTAATCCCAGCACTTTGGGAGGCCGAGGCGGGCGGATCACGAGGTCAGGAGATCGAGACCACAGTGAAACCCTGTCTCTACTAAAAATACGAAAAATTAGCCGGGCGTGGTGGCAGGCGCCTGTTGTCCCAGCTACTGGGGAGGCTGAGGCAGGAGAATGGCGTGAACCTGGGAGGCGGAGCTTGCAGTGAGCCGAGATCACACCACTGCACTCCAGCCTGGGCAAAAGAGCGAGACTCCGTCTCAAAAAAAAAAAAAAAAAGTACTTTAAAAGAGTATAATCCTTATTTTGTGTGATCACTAATGTTACTGTAATATTTTATCACTCATTTATTTTCTTGGAGAATGCAGAATTTCAATCATTTTTGATGGAAAAAGAATAGTAATTGGTCTTAGCACTCAAATAAAATGGTATCAGCATAAAACATTATGAACATTTTAAATTTCAATGTACAAAGATAATTACAGATTTAAAAATAAAATAACATTTTTCTATAAAATAATAATTATAATAACTGAACTTAACATACTTAGAAACAGATTGGAATAGATAGCATGCCTGATGAAGTCTTAAAACTAATACAAAGCTTATGCTGCATGTTTTGCTCTTTCAGAAAGGTAGGCTGGGTGTGGAGGCTCACACCTGTAATCCCAGCACTTTGGGAAGCCAAAGTGGGCAGATCACCTGAGGTCAGGAGTTTGAGACCAGCCTGGCCAAATGGTGAAACCCCATCTTTACTAAAAACACAAAAATTAGCCGGGTGTGGTGGCGCACACTTGAAGTCCCAGCTACTGGGGAGGCTGAGGCAGGAGAATCACTTGAACCCTGGAGGCGGAGGTTGCAGTGAGCTGAGATCATGCCACTGCACTCCAGCCTGGGCGACAGAAGAAGACTTCATCAAAAAAAAAGAAAGAAAGAAGAAAGGAAAGGAAAGGAAAGGAAAGGAAAGGAAAGGAAGGAAGGAAGGAAGGAAGGAAGGAAGGAAGGAAGGAAGGAAGGAAGGAAGGAAGGAAAAAAGAAAGGTAAAGTTCCCATCCCTATATGCACACACATAACCCTGGTTCAGTCAAGAAACATTGTTACTTACACCATCTGTATGGACAAAGGGGCTGTACACTCCACTGGCTATGAAATACATAATTATCTTTGTTTTTCCAGGGAATTTTTTTTTTTTTTGAGACGAGTGTCACTCTGTCGCCCAAGCCAGAGTGCAGTGGTGCGATCTTGGCTCCCTGCAACCTCTGCCTCCCAGGTTCAAGTGATTCTCCTGCATCAGCTCGCCAAGTAGCTGGGATTACAGGCACCCGCCACTACGCCCGGTGATTTTTGTATTTTTAGTAGAAACGGGGTTTCACCATCTTGGCCGGGCTGGTCTCAAACTCCTGACCTCAGGTTATCCACCCACCGCAGCCTCCCAAAGTGCTGGGATTACAGGCATGAGCCACTGCGCCCAACCTCCAGGGACTATTTTCTAAATGCTTGACAATGTAATGACACAAAATAGAAATATATTCCCATATCTGAACTGACTCTATTTGAAAAAAGAGTTTTAAAATGTCTTTATCAGGAGAGATAAACGAAGTTGCTGCCTTTTAAGAGGTATTTATGATTATGAGTTGCCTGCTTCCTCACCACGCTTGTCAGAGGGTTTTCTTCCTTTGTTTTGTAAGATGTTGGTGGATTGCAACCCTTTTAGCAGTGTGCACAGCTTAGATTCCACGTAGGGCCCCTGAGGCCTCTCTTCCCACGCAAGGATCCTGAATACAGGCGCAGGGATCTCTACAACTCCTGCCCCTGGCAGGCATTTCCTACAAGGATGCAATGTATGCCAAAGGAGAATCAGAAAGCTTTACTCTGCTAAAATATATTCTTGTCGAAAAATGTCTTTTAGGAGGAATGTGGTTGTCATGTATGCATTTGTCGTGTATGTTGATGTACATGTGTAAAGTTTGGGTCCTTCATTTGAAAGAATTGCTATTAAAGGAGAGTTTAGCAGATCTGTTTAAACGTGGAACTAGATTGAATAATGGGTTAATCAAAGACTAAGGAATAAAGTCGCTGCCTATATTGATAATTCATTAGGAGTTTTCTTTCCCAGAAGACACTATCTCCACATACCGTAAGGAATTCTCTCTTTTGATTCCCTGTGGGTCCTGGTTACGTGGGCTTCAATTGTAACAGTTAAACAAACCTCCTTGTATATGCAGCCTATATTTTTATGCCTGGCTGGAGGGAATAATAACCCCAAAGCCACTGCAGCCTGTTGTGTGGTTGCTGGGAGAGTGAATTAACTATGCCTGTTTTGATTTTGAATGAATATACCCCCAGCAAGCCATATGGCCAAAATAGTTTCTTAGGTGTCAAGATTACCATATTTATAGAACTGGTAGTACACCATTACCAACACCCTGTGAACCTATGGGGCTAGGCTTTCCTTACCAAAACATGCACCAATACAAGAACGGAACTCATAGCAGTTTTGCCTGCATGCCTTTCTTATTTCTGTTCTAATTTCCTTTCAACCATTCCTTTATTATCTTTATCTATCTTTCCAAAGAAGGAAAAGACGTAAGGACATGTCAACCTGCCTTTACATTATTCTGTTGCTACCACATCTCCAGGAAAATTAGACCAATTAGTTTATTCGAATTGTCTACATCAGGAAGTTAAGAATCAGTAAAACCAGCTGATGTAGAGTTTTGTGCTCGGTATATTTCTCATGAGCAAAATATTTGCCTGAATCCTTTGTTCAGCAGGTGGCCTTCCCTGATTTTCTCCAGTAGAAATGAATATATTGCCTGAACAAATCTGCGGCCGGTTTATGTTTAGGCACGTGGTCAGGGATGAGTGTGTGGTTTCTGTTCACTTCCTGGAGTGGGAATTCCAACACTGCAGATCATGAGAATGCTGAGGAGTCAGTTCCACTCAGGTGGTGAGCTGAGGTCACCTAGACTGTGGCGAATGGATTCCAACCTGGTATGTGACACATAACAGCAGTTACAGCTTTCTCTTTCAGTTGAGGCATGTATATCTAGAGATCTGTAAACATGTCCTAGAAGAAGAAAATAATTTTGAATTCAACCTCTTTCAAGGCAATAAACTTTTACCAAATTAGTTAGTCCAAAACTATTGAGGAAAATTAAATGGCATAGCTGAAATTCCTAAAGTACCAATTCTAGTAAAGAATTACGCTAGGCTGGGTGCAGTGGCTCACGCCTGTAATCCCAGCACAATTACGCTGGGCCGGGCACGGTGGCTCACGCCTGTAATCCTAGTACAATTACTCTAGGCCAGGCGCGGTGGCTCACGCCTGTAATCCCAGCACTTTGGGAGGCCAAGGCAGGCAGAGCACTTGAGCCCAGGAGTTCGAGACCAGTCTGGGCAATATGGTGAAGCCCAGTCTCTACTAAAAATACAAAAATTAGCCAGGCGCAGTGGCCCACACCTGTAGTCCCAGCTACTCAGGAGGCTGAGGCACGAGAATTGCTTGAACCCAGGGAGCAGAGGTTGCAGTGAGCCGAGATTGCACCACTGCAGTCCAGCCTGGGCGACAGAGCAAGACTGTATCTCAAAAAAAAAAAAAAAAATGACTCTAGTAAGTGTCTCCTGTTGCCAGATGCTGATTTTTTTCATGACTATATGGAGATGAGGAGTGCGGGGTAGGTTTCTTAAGCTAAGAGGGACACACACATGTATATACACGTCTATATATATATATGCATAATATATATGTACTGATTATATCAATTTAACCAAGAAAATTAGTAATGTGTTGATTTCCAGTGGAGATTGAAAGGATCAAATCTTTTATTTTTATTAAGAGTGAAAGGGTTGGAAATCCAATTTCTTCTTTATTTTCCTTTTTCTTCTTCACCAAGAAAATGAGGTTTTATTTATTTATTGTTATATGCACCTGTTTTGTTCTTTCACTCCTTACAGCCAGTTGGCAACTGTAGCCCTGAACCCTTTCTGTGCTGTTGAATATTTTTGAGAGATCAAGTAACACCAGTCAGAGCAATAACTATAGTATATCTAGAGATATAACCAGTCAGTATCAATAACCACAGACATCGCTTACATTTGCCTTCCCACAACACTTTCAGTTACGTATAAAAAAATATACTGATAAGGTTTGGTTCTGTGTCCTCACCCGAATCTCGTGTCTAATTGTAATCTCCAGTGCTGGGGGAGGGACTTGGTGGGAGGTGATTGGATCATGGCGGTGGATTTCCCCCTTGCTGTTCTCTTGATAGTGAGTTCTCACAAGATCTGGTTGTTTAAAAGTGTGTAGCACTTCCTCCTTTGCTCTCTTCCTCCTGTTCCACCATGGTAAGACACGCTTGCATCCCCTTCACCTTCTGCCGTGATTGTAAGTTTCCTGAGACCACCCATCCATGTTTCCTGTACGGCCTACAGAACTGTGAGCCAATTAAACCTCTTTTCTTCATAAATTACCCAATCTCAGGTAGTTCTTTATAGTAGTGTGAGAATGGACTAATACATATACCTATACACACAGACGTGTGCACAAACACAAGTACTTAGGGGAATTTTTATTTAAATAAATGTATTTTGGCTGGGCACAGTGGCTCATGCCTGTAATCCCAGCACTTTGAAAGGTTGAGGTGGGTGGATCACTTGAGGTCAGGAGTTCAAGGTCAGCTTGGCCAACATGGTGAGACCCCGTCTCTACTAAAAATACAAAAATTAGCCATGCGTGATGGCGGGTACCTGTAATCCCAGCTACTCAGGAGGCTGAGGCAGGAGAATTGCTTGAACCCGAGAGGTGGAGGTTGCAGTGAGCCGAGATAGTGCCACTGCACTCAAGCCTGGGCGATAGAGTGAGACTCTGTCTCAAAAATAAAAAATAAAAATAAATAAATAAATAAATAAATGTATTTGCATATTTTTAATTCAATAAGTAATTTTGTAACGAAAATACACACCCATGGTTTATTGGCAGCATCAGGAAAGTAAATGCGGTTTTCTGGCCCATGTCAAAATCATTTGCCATAAAAATCATTGGATATTATATATCAGTTACTCTAAAATAGGTGATTTTTCTCTCTGTTCTGGCTATGTTTTAGCCCAAACACATTTGCCTCCCTTGGGTCCTAAAGTTTTCAACTGAAACATGTTTTCTCTCTTTTCCAAAATTGTTGCGCCTATCTGGACCTGCACAATAGCCGTTTAAAGACTGACATTTTATCTGTCATACAGACATCTTTGAAGATTCATAAAGCTTACTGATGCCTTTTGTTAGAAGAGTCCACTGATACTTAAGAGAATGCTAAAATGTAAAATTAACCTTCTCCCAATTCGTCAAGGGCATATTTTTCTGTAATAACTAGATTCACTATGCCTTCATACTAAAGGATTCGTGACACCACATCTGTTGGAATCTTGTTGGGCTACATCTGTATGTGAAAGTGAGGCATCATCATTCAATCAATCCTGATTGAGCTCATCACAGGACAAGCAGCATTTCAAACTCTGTAAGAGAGAAAACCTTTCATCTATTTCTTCCCATTACAAGATGACACTGGTAAAAAGAAAGGATGGCTGCACATTGAGGAAATGTGCCACTGAGCTCATCTCCCTTCCCCTACACTCCTCATCCACCTAGCTCCTCTTTTTCTGGAGGCTTCTCCTTAGAGCAGCAATGCCCAGGAGAACTCTCTGAGATAACGGGAATGTCCTGTATCTGCACCATCCAGTACAGTAGCCACTGGTCACACAGATCTGTTTAGCACTTGACACAAAGGCCAGTGCAATTGATGGACTGTATTTTTTATTTCATTTAATTTAAATATTAGTGACCACTGGCTACCATATTGGGTAGTGTGGCCTTATAGTTATTTGCATCTGGCTGGTTAAAGAAACATCTGTTCTTCTCAGACCCAATTTTTATAAGATGCTAAATCTTCTCCTACAACAAAGAATAATCTGAGCAGTTATTGCAATGTTACAAATTTTACATTTAATCATTCTGTAGTTTAATAATTTGATGGAGATTTAAGACCTTTAGAAGTTATTCCTGGCTGGGCACAGTGGCTCACAGCCGTAATCCTAGCACTTTGGGATGTCGAGGTGGATGGAGTTCATCTGAGGTCAGGAGTTCAAGACCAGCCTGGCCAGCCTGGTGAAACCCTGTCTACTAAAAATACAAAAATTAGCCGGGTGTGGAGGCAGGTGCTTGTAATCTCAGCTACTTGGGAGGCTGAGGCAGGAGAATGACTTGAACCCAGGAGGTGGAGGTTGCAGTGAGCCGAAATTGCACTCCAGCCTGGGTGACAGAGCAAGACTCTGTCTCAAAAAAAAAAAAAAAAAAAAAAAAGAGTTATTCTTATGCCTAAGCATGATTATAAGAAATTCTTAGGGTGGGAGCAGTGGTTCACACCTGTAATCCCAGCACTTTGGGAGGCCAAGGCAGGCAGATCACTTGAGGTCGGGAGTTTAAGACCAGCCTGGCCAACATGGTAAAAACCTATTTCTACTAACAATACAAAAATTATCCAGGCATGGTGGTGCATGCCTGTAATCCCAGCTACTCAGGAGGCTTAGGCAGGAGAATCATTTGAACCCAGGGGGCGGAGGTTGCAGTGAGCCAAGATCATGCCACTACACTCCAGCCTGGGTAACAAAGTGAGACTCTGTCTCAAAACAAAACAAAAAAAAAAAGAAATTTTTATTCAAAGGAACATACATTCTGTAAGACATAGTTTGAGATTAAAAGTACGGTAATCATCATGGTGGTAAAATAATAAACGTGATATATCTTAACATTGCTGACATTTATTATAAATAAAAATATTATAAATAAAAATTACTTATTATAAATAAAAAGTAGTGTGTCCAGCTAATCTCCTATTGTTTAGTTAATAGATGACTTTTAGAATTTATTAGCTCAGCAGTTTGATGAAACATACAATTCTCATTTAATAGTCTACCAATTATATTCAGCTTTTGTCCTATAAAGAGATTATGTATTACATTGCAAAGAGACATAAAATCATTGAGTTTTGTCATTTCAATATTTTAAATACATTAATGATGGAACAACATTGTCTGAAACACAAATGAGGCAGAGTTGCGATGCTTGAAATGAAACTTTACAATGTCAAAACTTAGGTTTTGTTCTCATTCCCTTGATTGATGTATGGTTCAAACGATGTCACCAAGTTAACCTCTCTCTTTCACAAAAATCAACTGAACTGCTCAATCCATATACAGACTTTGTGGCGGGGGGACACACAGTAGGGAGAAGAAACTTGAGAGGGAAAGCTTGGAAGGGTTAAGATTGTGAAAGGAAAATTTACTTGTTTTAGCCACTCCCCCCAGAAGGAAACTTTGACCCCTGGGGAATCACTCCAGGAGCTTTTGCCATCGAAACCCACATTGCAGTCCCCCTGCAAAAAGTAGAAGCAAGTTATGCTGAAAGTAGCACACATGTAGGGTATGAAGCTCACAAAGGAGCTGGCCTATAATGCTCTGTCCCCTTAAATAGCAATCTCAGCTGCATCCCAAGATTTTAGAGGTCTTTATCTCATCAGAAAGGGATCAAGAACAACTGCTTCTCTGCCTAGTGTATAAATCTCAGTGTATTCCATTCCTCCTGAGCTTTGCTTTGTTTCTTTCTTTCTTTTTTCTTCTTCTTCTTCTTCCTTCTTTTGGGGGTGGATGGGTTCCATTGTCTATTGCTTTGCTTTTTTATTTTTCAACAGAGAAAACCCTGAGGATTAAAGAACAGAATTTTTCCTTCTAGGCTCCTGTGTCATTATGTTAAGTTACACAGTATTCTTCATTTCCCCATTAAGTACATTAATTTCCTAGACATACGCTTTGTCTTCATAATAGTCACAGATGTTAAGTTTCATGTATATGTATACAAAATAAAAAAAACTTAAGCCACATGAAAGGCTTACTATGGGAGGTTCAATTTAATTACTATCACATATATTTACTTAAGTAGTATTATTTATTGCTATTGAGGATGAAACTGACCTTTTTCTTCTCTTGTCCAAATTCCTATCTCAGGGGCCTAGGTGTCAGAGGCATTCAAACAAGGGCAACTCCATCTTGAATAGGGCTGGGTAAAACAAGGCTGAGACCTACTGGGCTACCTTCCCAGGAGGTTCGGTGTTCTTAGTCAAAGGATGAGGTAGGAGGTCAGCGCAAGATTCAGGTCACAAAGACCTTGCTGATAAAACAGGTTGTGGTAAATAAAGAAGCCAGCCAAATTCACCAAAACCAAGACGGCTACAAAAGTGACCTCTGTCCTCACTGCTCATCCACACACTAGTGATAATGCACTAGCATGTTAAAAGACACTTCCACCAGCGCCATGACAGTTTCAAATGCCTTGGCAACATCAGGAAGTTACCCTATATGGTCTAAAAGGGGAAAGAACCCTCAGTTCCAGGAATTGCCCACCCCTTTCCTGGAAACCTCATGATGAATTCACACCTTGTTCAGCACATAATCAATAAATAACTATAAGTATATTTAGTCAATCAGCCCATGTTGCTGCTCTGTCTATAGAGTAGCCATTCCTTTATTACTTTGCTTTCTTAATGAAATTGATTTCACTTTATGGACTCGGCTATAATTCTTTAATCCGTGAGGTCCAAGAACCCTCTCTTGGGTTCTGGATTGGGTCCCCTTTCTGGTAACATAGGGAGTCATGCCTACAAACCATAAAATCTCATCAGATGTGTTTTATTTAACCCTATATAACATGGCTTACTTTCCAATCTGACCCTGGCATAATGTCACATGACAGATAAAGAAGGAAATCAAAATATTTTATCCCCAAATATATTTATTTGTAATATTTTGAAATGGCCTGCAAAGCCATTCTGTGGAGGGAAATTCTATCTGTAAAGAACCTCTAATAATGTACGTAGATCTTTCGCTATTCCAGGCCCTCCCAATGCTGAAGAGAAACTGAAAGTCTAGCACCCTTTAGAGGTCTGAATAAGAAACATTTGCCATCTATTGTCTCTAAGGGTGGCTTTATCTACATAATAAGAATCCTGATCTCCACAACCCCTTATCTTGACCCAGCCACTCCTTTCCATTGATTCCATGCCTTTAGATAACAACTCTTTCAACCATTTGCCAATCAGAAAATCTTTGAATCTGCCTATAACCTGTAAGTCACAACCCTTCAAGTTGTCCCTCCTTTCTACACGGAACCAATGCATACTCCAAATGCATTGATTGATGTCTTATGTCTCCATAAAATACATAAAACCAAGCTATAGCTCAACGACGTTAGGAAAATGTGCTCATTACCACCTGAGATGGGGCCTTGAGCCTTGGCCACTCCTATTTGCTCAGAATAAACTTCTTTAAATATTTTTACAGAGCTTGACTCCTTTCATCACTATTTTTGAAAGTCAGGTAATGGTATCTTATAGTAATGAGAAATAATATCTTCTGATGTAAAATTCTATTTCTGCCCTGTCCTTGTGTATTTAAGGTTAATAATTGTCTCTTCCATATTAATGTATGTATCAATCATTCTTAAACTTTACAAGTGAATATCAGAAGTTTTCTAAGTTATTCTAGGCAAAGTCTGACAAAATAGAGTATCTGAGTATTTATGTATTGACAAAATATTTTATTTGAAGATTCTGATTGTTTTTGGTAGATGCTGTTACTCGGTGGTGGTTTAATATGTGCCTTTGACATCTGGAGTAGCATGTGGCAGTAATAGCAATGGCAGTGGCAGGAGCCAGGAACAAGAGGGAGCCCTACCCCGTCCAAGTTGGGGCAGGAGCTCCCTGGGTGCTGCCGCAGCCACTCTAGTCACAGCTGTGGACCCGGGTCTCTCCCTCCAGGGAGCAGGCAGGAGCCCCACCCTCCTGGGTGCAGCTGTAGCTGCAGCTGCGCAAGTCGTCGCTGCGGGCCCGGCCTCCCTGTGCTCTTGGTGGTAGGAGGGGGCAGGAGCAGGCAGGAGCCCCGCCCTCCCAGGTGCAGCTGCAGCTGCCCAAGTCGTGGCCGCAGACCTGGGCCTCTGGCTCCACAGAGCAAGCAGGAGCCCTGCTTTCTCAGGCACAGCTGCAGCCACCCAAACCATGGCTGTGGACCCAAGCATGTCTGTACTCTCGGGGACCCAGGAAGGCCCCCCCACTCCCCTCACAGGCTCCAAAGTTCCTGCTTCCACTGCTGGCTTCTTCCTGCTCTCAGCCCCTGCTCCAATCTCGGAGCAAAGTCGGGGCCAAGCCTGGGTGCTTTCACAGCCCAGCCGGGTGTGCACACACTCAGGGCGGTGCTAACACACCAGCCCCCTGTCGCCTTGGATCCCTCTGGACTTTGGGTGCTGAGCAGCATAGGAGGGAAGTCAAGGGGGTGCTGAGGGAAGCTTGGCACTGGCCTGCAGGCACCCCTTGGCACCTACAGCCTGGGCACCGTGAACAGCAGGAGACAAACAGGTTCCAGGGTGGAAGGGGGTGTGTCCCTGGTGAGGCCTCACCTTCCGGCCAGCTGGGTCCTAAAGGCTGGTGACTGGGCTGCCAGTCCCACAGACCGGAGAGGGAACTTGCGGTGCCTTTTCTGGACTTGCCCATGGACCAATTGGTACGCACTTCCTCCCCTCTGAGGCCCATAAAAGCTCCAGGCTCAGCTGGGACTGAGCACACACTGGGATGACCTGCCAGTGGAGAGAGGCTACCCACTCCAGGGCCACTTCTCTGCTGAGAGCTGGAAAGATGACAGGGTGACCTGCCTGCAGAAAGGAGCTTTCCACCCAGGGCCTCCTCCTTGCTAGGAGCTGAACACTCGTTGGAACACCCTGGCTGTGGAAAGGAGGTACCCACTGTGGGTCTCCTCTGAGCTGTTCTGTATCATTCACTAAAGCTTCTCTTTGGCTGGCTCACCCTCCACTTGACTGTGTACCTCATTCTGCCTTGTCGCGGGACAAGAACTCAGAACCCATTGAATGGCAGGGCTAAAAGAGCTGTAACACAAACAGGGCTGAAACATGCCCCTTGCTTGCCATGTTGTGGGCAAACAGAAGGAAAGAAGAGCTGTGGCCCTTTGGGGAGCCCAGACCTGGGAGTTCCCTGAGTCAGGGCTGTGACTCCCTCTTTAGGGCCCTGTGGTTCTGCCATCTCTAAGCTTCCAGGCACCACCGTGTTCCCTGGTGCCAGCCATGGAAGGTGCTTGCAGTGCACCTGGTCCAGCTGCAGCCTTGCGGACAGCTGGTGTCACCTGGAGCTGCCCATCCCACTGCAGCAGCCAGCATGTCTAACTGTGCTGTGGTCAGACCCGATGCTCGCTCACACACCTCTCACTGCCCCATGCCTGGCTCACCCTTGGCAGGCATGGGATCCAGGCTGGTGGCATAAGCCAAGCGCAGCCTTCCAGGCCAAGTGTGCAGAACAAGCCCAGAGTGCCTGATCAAAACTCAGGCAAAGGCACCACCGGCCAGAAAAGTGACACCTCAAGGGTCCTGTAACAGTATGTGTGTCACGCTGGTACATGCATGGAAGTGACTTTGTATAATTTTACATTTTTTAGGTCGAATAATGAACGCCAATCAACAGGGAACAGAAGTCTATGATTTCCCCTTTTTTGAACTCAGGTTTAGTTGGCTCTTTTTGGACATTTCCATTTATATATTGCAGGAAGTAATAACTTCTTGGTGCTTTTTTATTGACAAACAGGTCCAGATCTGGGAACGATTTTTCTTTTCTATCACTGCTGACTTATTTTTGGTCATTGGAATACAATTCCATTGTATTCATTAACATGAGACTGATCAAATGAAAGGTTTTTTAATTGAAAAGAATCAAAATCCATCTTTGTAAATAAGGCTTGAAACCACTAGCTAGACACAGATCTCAGGAATCACACCACAGGGTTAGAATTCTCTACACTGTGGACGAAAAGGGTCAAACATCTACCAAATATATTTAAGATATACATTGGTTTGGTCCAGAACGATGCACGAGTTGAGTGTGGGGCTGGGGGTGAGGGGGTGCTTCCAGTTTATAAGTAGATTTTTAAATTTTGTGATTGGTAATTGGTTGAAAAAGTTACTATCAATAGAAATGAATGTTACAATAAGAGGTAGTGGAGACCAAAGTTTTGTTTTTTTTTTTTTTTTTTTTTTTGAGATGGAGTCTCGCTCTGTCGCCCAAGCTGGAGTGCAGTGGCACAATCTCTGCTCACTACAAGCTCCGCCTCCCGGATTCACGCCATTCTCCTGCCTCAGCCTACCGAGTAGCTGGGACTACAGGCGCCCACTACCGTGCCCAGCTAATTTTTTTTATATTTTTAGTAGAGAAGGGGTTTCACCGTGTTAGCCAGGATGGTCTCGATCTCCTGACCTCGTGATCCGCCTGCCTCAGCCTCCCAAAGTGCTGGGATTACAGGCATAAGCCACCGAAGTTTTATCATCCAGACTAAGCCTTCAGGTAGCAGGCTTCAGAGAGAATAGGTTGTAAATGTTTCTTATCAGACTTAAGGTCTGTGTTGATGTTAACGCTGGAGGGTATAATGAGGCATGTCTGACCCCCACTTCCCACCACGGCCTGAACTAATCTTTCAGGTTGCATTTTAGAGTGACCTGGCTTAGGAGGAAGTTCATTCAAATAGTTGGGGTGGCTAGGGGAGCTTAAAATTTTGTTTTTGGTTTAAAACTCCCAGAGGCAGAGCCCTGTATTTAAGAAAAGAAGCTGGGACAAGAGCTTAGCTCTAGAGAAACAGCCAAGTCTAAGGCCACAGGTAGTTCTAGATATGAGGAAGTAACAGTTCTTCTACAAATGGAGTGCGGGCTTCTTGTGATTTTTTTCCATTAAAACAAAACTGCATAGATAGCCTTAGGTTTTAAAATACTGCCTTTCTATGTGTAGTGCATAGTTTAGGTGTATAGTTCTTAGAGACGAAATTTTGCACTGCATTCAGCTTTTATTGCTAGTCAGTTCAAATACCATAGTTGCTCCGTGTTAACTTCTTTCTCTTAGCAATAACAGCAGTCATTTAGCGCAGTACTGTATGCTATCTCGATTCTCAGGGTGCTCTGTAAGGTAGACTTTATTGTTCCTGTTTTACGTGGGAGAAACTAAATTTCAGAATGTCTAAGTGGGTTTTCCAGGATCATATACCCAAATTTCTCTGAATCCAAGGCAAGTACTCTTTGCATTTACACTATAAAACTTCATCTCTGTAACCTTACCTTGGTTGGACAAGACAGGGGCTAAATCAAGGAACCTTCTTCCATTCAGATTCGCCTTCAATTTTCGTAAAACACATTTTGGTCTCCTAATACACTTAAGCACTGTGAATCATAAAAAGTTAACATTTAATGAGGCCCTTGCCTGGCATATAGATTCTCTCTACTCCTTGCTTCTCCTTTACCTCCTCTGTTACTGCAGTGGCTTTGTTAAACTGGATTAGAGGAATGAAAAATAAAATTAATTGATAGCAGTACTGGCCAAAGATTGCCAAAGCATAAGACATGAATAAAATTTAGTCAAGGGATATGGAATTTTAATTTATTCTTATTAGTCTATTCAGGCTACCATAACAAATTTTCATAGATGCGGTAGGTTAAACAACAGAAATTTATTTTCTCACAGTTCTGAAGGCTGGAAAGTTCAAGATTAACATTCTAGCCAGTTTGGTTTTTGGTGAGCACCCACTTCCTGGCTAGTGGACAGCTGCCTTCTCACTGTGTCCTCGCACGGTGGGAGAAGAGAGAGAGAGAGGAAGAGAGTTTTTTGATGCCTCTTATAAGGACACTAATTCTATTGTATCATTGTATCAGGGCCCTATCCTTATGAAGGCCATATTACAGTCACATAAGAAGTTAGGGCTTCAAGATATGAATTTTGGACAGACACGATTCAGTCAATAGCACTCCTAATTTTTCTATTTATTATACTGTGCTTGTCTGAGAGTAGAGCAGGTATGTCATTGTCATGAAAATCACATAATCCATCCAGAGCTTGAATAGTAAATCATTGGAGAGGAATTTATAAACATTTTGTTTACTTTTATTTTAAATAAATGTTTTTGAGACACGATCTCACTCTATCACTGAGGTTGGAGTGCAGTGGCACAGTCATGGCTCACTGCGGACTTGACCTCCCCACCTAGCCTCCTGAGTAGCTGGGACTACAGGCACATGCCACGACACCTGGCTAATTTTTGTATTTTTTTGTAGATATGAGGTTTCACCATGTTTCCCAGGCTGGTCTCAAACTCCCATGCTCAAACAATCCAACACCTTGGCCTCCCAAAGTGCTAGGATTACAGGCATGAACCACTGCACCCAATACAAAAAATTTACATTACATATAAATA
Organism: Hylobates moloch; assembly: GCF_009828535.3. Taxonomy (NCBI): domain Eukaryota; kingdom Metazoa; phylum Chordata; class Mammalia; order Primates; family Hylobatidae; genus Hylobates; species Hylobates moloch. The sequence goes on along the minus strand of NW_026652277.1, from coordinate 36,916 downwards.
TGTTTAACTTATTAATAAAATTTATTGTCATTCAAAAAGAAATAATCATTGTTAACTATTTCTTCAAAAGTAATGATTTGGCCAAGCGCGATGGCTCACACCTATAATCCCAGCACTTTGGGAGGCTGAGGCGGGTGGATCACCTGGGGTCAGGAGTTCGAAACCAGCCTGGCCCACGTGGTGAAACCCCGTCTCTACTAAAATTTCAAAAATTAGCTGGATGTGGTGGTGGGCGCCTGTAATCCCAGATGCTCGGCAAGCTGAGGCAGGAGAATCGCTTGAACCTGGGAGGTGGAGGTTGCAGCTAGCCAAGATCACACCACTGCATTCCAGCCTAGGTGATAGAGCAAGACTCCATCACTCTATCTCAAAAAAAAAAAAAAAAAAAAGTAATGATCTGACTCAAAAGTGCTCAGAATTTACAATTGACATATGAATATTATAAAACAAACTTCACATTTAAACCAATCCAACCTATATTCAAGCCAGAGAAACACAGTTCTACAGGTATCATGGGAAATATGTGCTTTATTCCCTATAAAAACATATTAGCTATTGTGATGGTTAATATTGAGTGTCACCTTCATTGGATTGAAGGATGCAAGGTATTGTTCTTCAGTGTGTCTGTGAGGGTGTTGCCAAAGGAGATTAACATTTGAGTCAGTAGACTGGAAACGGAGGCCTACCCTCGATCAGCTGCCAGCAAGGACACAGTAAAAGCAGGGAGAAGAACATGGAAAGACTAGACTGGTTTAATCTTGTGGCCTACATATTTCTCCCATGCTGGATGCTTCCTGCCCTCGAACATCAAACTCCAACTTCTTCAGCTGTGAGACTCCGACTGGCTTCCTTGCTCCTCAGCTTGCAGATGGCCTACTGTGGGATCTTATGATCGTGTGAGTCAGTACTCCTTGATAAACTTCCCTTTCTATCTACATCTATCCTATTAGTTCCGTCCCTCTAGAGAAAGAACCCTGATGAATATAGATTTTGGTATCAGGAGTGGTTCTAGAAGTAGAGAATATTAAAGATGGAGGTCTTTGATTGGTTTTGGGGTTTCTGGAGTTGGCTGCTTAATATGATTAGACCCAAAAATACTAAGGACCCTACTTCTAATAGTATGGAGAACACTGATAGTCCTTGGCATGAACTGTTTAGAGAGTTATGCAAAATAAATGCATCTGATACTCCCCGATACACTGCTCATGAAAGGAAAGGAGTTTAGTGACACTATACATAATACCTTTAACCGTATGTGGAGAACTAAGGAATGTAATGAAGTTGATTGGTTGCTTCTAAGTTCACTGGCCAAAGTAGTGAAAGAAAATGATGAACTCAGGGATTCTAACTCCCAACTTCAGAAGTAGATACTGAGCCTCAAATCTTCTAAGATTGCCCTGAGCAAGAGTCTTATCTCCTGTAGAGAAAGCACCGAAATTGTGGAAAATCAGACACAAGCTCTTATCATGTGAATGGCTGACCTGCAATGAAAGGTGCACACACACCCCTGCCAGGTGTCTGCTGTTAAGGTGAGGGTATTGATTGGAAAAGAGTGGGACCCTGCAACATGGAATAGGGACATGTGGGAGGACCCTGATGAAACTAGGGACACTGAGCTGGTGAAATCTGATGAGCCTCTTTTGCCAGAAGAAACAGCTTCCCTATCCCCAGTAGTGGCAACATCCCCTCCCTGACCCACACTGCCATCAGCCTTTCCATCTTTGTGTGAGGAGATAAACCCTGTGTGCCTGAGGCAACAGCGATGGCCTCCCCTGAGGCAGTTGCCAGGCAAGACAATGTTGATTCTTCTCAGGTCCCACCTGCAACACCCTTGTTTGCTTCTAGACCTATCCCTAGACTAAAGTCCTGGTGGGCACCTAGAGGTGAAGCTCAGAATGTGACCCATGAGGAGGGGCAGTACACTCCAAAAGAACTGCTTGAGTTTTCTAATTTATACAAGCAGAAATCTGGAGAACAGGCATGGGAATGGATATTCAGAGTGTGGGATAATGGTGGAAGGAACATAGCATTGGGTCGGGCTGAATTTATCAATTTGGGCCCACTAAGCAGGAATTCTGCATTTAATGTTGCTGCTCAGGGAGTTAAAAAAGGCTCTAATCACTTATTTGCTTGGTTAGCTGAAATATGGATTAAAAGATCCACTGTGCGGCCAGGCATGGTGGCTCACGCCTGTAATCCCAGCACTTTGGGAGGCTGAGTCAGGCAGATCACGAGGTCAGGAGATCGAGACCATCCTGGCTAACACAGTAAAACCCCATATCTACTAGAAATAAAAAAAAATTAGCCAGGTGTGATGGTGGGTACTTGTAGCCCCAGCTACTCTGGAGGCTGAGGCAGGAGAATGGCGTGAACCCAGGAGTCGGAGCTTGCAGTGAGCCAAGATCACGCCACTGCACTCCAGCCTGGATGGTAGAGCGAGACTCCATCTCAAAAACAAACAAACAAACAAACAAACAAAGAAACAAACACACTCTGAATGGGCTGGAAATGCCTGATTTCCTTTGGTTTAATGTAGAGGAGGGATCCAAAGTCTTAGGAAGATTGGGATGCTGGAGTGGATTAGTCACTTTAGACCTACTCATCCTGGCTGGGAGGGTCCAGAAGATATACCCTTAACCAATACTTTTTGAAATACATTGTGGCTTCAGAGAGAATAGATGGTAAATGTTTCCTATCAGGCTTAAAGAGTCTGTCCTAACAGTCTTAAGGTCTGTGTTGATGTTAATGGTAATGAGACATGTCCAACTCTCCCTTCCCATCATAGCCTGAACTCATTTTACAGGTTAACTTTAGGATACCCTTGGCAAAGAGGAAATGCCATTCAGATGGTTGGGAAGCTTAGAATTTTATTTTTTGTTTACGGTAGGTGTTTCAATAAAGAGAATGGATAAAATCACTTAGGAAAGGTATTTAGAAAGAAGACAATAGGAATACTAACATGAATTCTTAAAATCAAGAATACATACATGCCTACATGTGTATCAGCCCTCAATGCACAAAGTATGTTACCATCTATAAACACTCAGGCATACTCATAAGTTTTCCTTTAGGCCTATTTGTGAGAATCACTGAATTATTTGTTGCTTCTTAAGTATGCTTTTCTTTCTTTTAAATTAGGGATCTTCAAAGAAATTGGTCTGATATGGTTTGACTCTTGTCCCCACCCAAATCTCATCTGAAATTGTAATCCCCACATGTCAAGGGAGGGACCTAGTGGAAGGTGATTGGATCATGGACATGGTTTCCCTCATGCTATTCTCATGATAGTGAGTGACTTCTCATGAAATCTGGTGGTTTAAAGGTTGTATGATCCCCCCGCCCCCTCATGACACCATGTAAGATGCACCTTCCTTCTCCTTTGCCTTCCACTATGATTGTAAATTTCCTGAGGGCTTCCCAGCCATGCAGAACTGTGAGCCAATTAAAACTCTTTTCTTTTTAAGTGACACAGTCTCAGGTAGTTCTTAATAGCAGTGTGAAACAAACTAATACAGAAAATTGGTACTGAGAGAAGTGGGACATTGCTATAAAGATACCTGAAAATGTGGAAGTGACATTGAAACTGGGTAACAGGCAGACATTGGGTAACAGGACGTGACATTGGAACTGGATAATTGGACCAGTATGAAGGCCTCAGAAGAAGACAGGAAGATGTGAAGGTTTGGAATTTCCTAGAGACTTTTTGAATGGCTTTGACCAAAATGCTAATGATATGGACAATAAACATCTAGGCTTGGGTGGTCTCAGATGAAGATGAGGAACGTATTGGGAACGGGACTAAAGGTCACCCTTGCTATGCTTTAGCAAAGACAATGGTGGCATTGTGCCCCTGTCCTAGAGATCTGTGAAACTTTGAACTTGAGAGAGATGATTTAGGGTGTTTGGCAGAAGAAATTTGTAAGCAGCAAAGCATTCAAGATGTGACCTGGGTTTTTCAGAAAGCATACAGTCATATGCATTCACGCAGAGATGATCTGAACTTGTAACTTATGTTTAAAAGAGAAGCAGAGCATAAAAGTTTGGAAAATTTGCAGCCTGACCATGTGATAGAAAAGAAAAACCCATTTTCTGAGGAGAAAATCAAGCTGGCTGCAGAAATTTGCCTAAGTTGAAAGAAGCCAAATATTAATCACCAAGACAATGGGGAAAATGTCTCCAGGGCATGTCAGAGATCTTCACGGCAGCCCCTTCCATCACAGGCCTGGAGGCTGAAGAGGAAAAAATGGTTGTGTGGGCCAGGTCCAGGGCCCCACTGCTCTGTGCAGCATTGAGAATTGGTGCCCTGCATCTCAGCCACTCCAGCTCCAGCTGTGGCTAAAAGGGGCCAAGGTGCAGCTTGGGCCATAGCTTGACAGGGTGCCAGCCCCAAGCTTTAATGGCTTACACGTGGTGTTGGGCCTGCAGGTGTGTAGAAGGCAAGAGCTGAGCTTTAGGAGCTTCTGCTTAGATTTCAGAGGATGTATGGAAACACCTGAATGCCTAGGCAGAAGTCTGCTGCAGGGGTGGAGCCCTCATGGAGAACCTCTACTAAGGCAATGCAGAAATGAAATGTAGGGTTGGAGCCCCCACACAGAGCCCCCACAGGAGCACTGCCTAGTTGAGCTGTGAGAAGAGGGTCACCATCCTCCAGACTGCAGAATGGTTGTTCCATTGACAGCTTACACCATGCACCTGGAAAAGCCACAGGCACTCAGCACCAGCCCATGAAGCAGCTGCAGGGGCTGTACCCTGCAGAGCCACAGGGGCAGAGCTGCCCAAATCATATGCAAATTTCTAAACCTGGCTTGAGTTTCTTCCCAGAAAATGGGTTTTTCTCAAGGTCTTGAGAGCCCACCTTTTGCATCAGCATGCCCTGTATGTGGAACATGGAGTCAAAGGATATTACTTTGGAGCTTTAAGATTTAATGACTGCCCTAGATTTGTCACCATGCTTGTACAGCCTGCAGAAATGTGAGCCAAATAAGCTTCTTTTCCTTATAAATGACCTGGCCTCAGGCATTTTGTTGAGCAACACAAACAGACTAAGACAGTAGAAATCCTTGTCTTGTTCCAGATCTTACAGGACAAGTTTTAAGTATGATGTTAGCAGTCGGCTTCTCATAAATGACCTTTATTGTGTTGAGTTACAGTTCTTCTTTAAAAAAAATTGCACTCGGGGTATCCTTAAAGAGGTACACGCCTTCTATGTCTAATCTGGTGAAAGGTTTTTTTCATCTCTCTCTCTGTCTTTGCTTAGAGAATGGAAGATAAGAGTTTTTGTCATAAAAGGATATAAAATTTTGTCAAATGCTTTTTGGCATCTAATGAGATGATTATATGGTTTTTGTCTTTAAATTCTGTTAATGTGGCATGTCACATTTATTGATTTGCATGTGTTGCAAATATCATATTGGCATACCATCCTTGCATTCCAATGATAAAAACATTTCTTAAAAGAAGACATGCAAATAGTGAACAGATATATGAAAAAATGCTCAGCATTACTAATCATTAGAGAAATTAAAATTAAAACCACAACGAGATATCATCTCTTACCTGTCAGAATGTCTTTTAAAATGTTTGTTAACCAACTTACACATCCTGAACATGTACCCTAGAACTTCAAATAAAATAAAAATTAAATTTAGAAAAGATTTAATGACTGCTCTGTTGGGTTTTGGACTTGTGTGGGCCCTGTAGCCCCTTTGTTTTAGCCAATTACTCTCATTTGGAATGGGAGCATTTATTCAATGCCCATACCCCCATTGTATTTTGGAAGTAATTGACTTGCTTTTGATTTTACAGGCTCATAGGCAGAAGGGACTTTCCTTGTCTCAGATGAGACTTTGGACTTGGACTTTTGAGTTAATGCTGGAATGAGTTAAGGCTTTGGGGGACTGTTGGGAAGGCATGATTGTGCTGTGAAACGTGAGAAAGACATGAGATTTTGGAGGGGCCAGGGATAGAATGATATGGTTTGGCTCTGTGCCTCACCCAAATCTCATCTCAAATTGTAATCCCCATGTGTCAAGGAAGGGACCTGGTGGAAAGTGATTGGATCATGGGAGTGGTTCCCCCATGCTGTTCTCATGATAGTGAGGTGGTTTTAATGAGATCTGATGGTTTAAATGTGTGTGGCAAATTCCTCCTCTCTCTCTCCTGTTGCCATGTAAGACATGCCTAGCTTCCCCTTCACTTTATGCCATTATTGTAAGTTTCCTGAGGCCTCCCTAGCCATGCAGAGCTGTGATTCAATTAAACCTCTTCTCTTTATAGATGACCCAGTCTCAGGTAGTTCTTTATAGCAGTGTGAAAACTAACTAATACCTAGTCAGAAAATTTCTTTTAAGTAAATCTTCTGCCTAAACAAAAATAGCTTTAAGAAGTTAACAAGATTAATTCAGGAGATAGAAGATTCTGGTTAGAATTGGATGTTAGGTTAAAGACAGGGTCCTGGGGTGCTAAAGAACAAAGTAGAAAGAAAGCCCTGGGGACAGGGAAGGAATTTGTGCTTTTATCATACAAAAGGGAACTTCTGAGAATAAACGTGTAGTCTCATGACTATTATTTTCCTAAAGCCAGAAACCCTTTATTTTGCTTTTATTTAACAAGCTACACTCATTATTCAGCTTAAGGTCATTCACTGAGCAGCCATCCCTTAATACAGAGTTTATATCCCAGTAGACTCAATTTTAAAACAAAGTTCCCTGAGATAGTATCTATATTGTGTTTTAGACCAAATAGTGGATCATGTATACTAGGGTTTCCTCTACCCCACTAATATTGTGATTTTACTAAGAAAATCTCTTCATTATTAGACCTGGTTTGTTCTTTAACATTTCACTATTATTTATTATTTTTAGTTTAAGTCCATTTCCAGAAGTTTTCTACTACACGTAATTTTATTAAGGTATTTAAATTGGATTCGGTTTAATATCGTTTTAAACAAACCTTCATTTTTGTCTTTGAATTAGTACCATATTTGCTTTTTAGAAGTAATTACTGTTTCCTAGCACAAAGCAATTTAAAAAAAATAACTGGCTTTGTAGACAAACCAACTTTTGCAAATAACTTATGTAAAACTACTTATTTAAAATTTCCTAGGGATCCCTTCTCCTGTTTTGGAGAATGAAGTGTGTGTGTGTGTGTGTGTGTGTTTACACCAATACACAAATTTTGCAGAATGACATTTCTTTCTTTTTTTTATCGGGTTAAAAGCTAAAAAAAATGACTGAACTTACCCATTGAGAGTCACAACATTTTCATGGTTAATTGGTGGTCTTTTTTCCCCTGAGATTAATTCAATATTCTGTTCTGTATTAATTTCCCCCAGAAAACTTATACTATAATGCATCTTGTTTTTATATGCATTCTAACCATTTTCTATTTTTATATTTAGTTGCTTAAAGAAGACCTTAAAGAAACACAAATTGGATTTTTCAGATTTATTTTCTCCATTTTTTAATTATGGAAAATTGCAAACATAAACAAAAGTCAGTGAAGAGTGGGAGTGATTCATTTTCATTTACCTCTTATCCAAGTTTAACAATTATGAACACGTGGTCAATCTCACTACATTTTTATATATTTTTACTTTAGTTGGCTTGTTTTTTCTTGTATTTATTTAAAATGCTCTAACTTTATCTCCTGTTGTATTCAACATTTTACCCTAATTTTTGTGTACAAAACTGACCATGTTTCTCAATGACTTTAAATTTACTGTTAGTGGGAACCAATTTGTTTGGTTTTGCTTTCTCAGGCATTATTCGTGCTTCATGGTGAACATTTGAATGGGTGTTCGGGGACTCCTATATGTGTTGACAAGAAAGCATTTTTGATTTAGGCCTACCTGGATTCTGAGTAGAGGAAAAACTGGTGAAACCAGTTTGACTGACATAGGAAATGTGACTAAAAATAGTACATTTTTCAAGTTCAGTGAAGGTTGAAACTGACAATTTTAAGTTTCCTAATAATGGCTACACCATCAACTGTATTCCTTTGTGTTTTTCTTTCTTTGTATAAGAGGAACATTGAAGCAAGGAGTCAAAATATCATTGACTGTGTGAGGGAGGTTGGCTTCTGTTACTTTAACAAGCTCTCATTTTCTTATTCTTTCTAATGTCCAAGGAATGCTGTGGATATTAGAAATTTATTAAAATGTCAGCGAGTCATAGGTTACTGGTTCATATATTTTCTACAGTGAATTAATTAATGACAGTAATGATGCAATATGGGTCACTTTAAACAGTGCCATACAAAAGTTAGGACAAATTTAAAAGGGTATCATATCCAGATATCATATCTGCAGACCTGTGCCTCCCACTCCATGGAGCAGACAAGAGCCTTGTCCCCCCAGGCACAGCTGCAGCTGCCCAAACCACGGCTATGGACCCAGGCATCCCTGCACTCTTGGGGGCCCCCAGGAAGGCCCTCATTTCCTCACAGGCTTGGATGTGCCTGCTCCCACTACCTGGCTTCTCCGTGCTGTCAGTGCCTGCTCCAGTCTCAGAGCAGACACTCTCACAGCCCAGCCAGGTGTGCACACACTCAGGGCAGTGCTGACACTCCAGCCCCCAGCCTTGGCCCACTACAGACTTTGGGTGTCGACGAGCATAGGAGGGAAGCCAAGGGGAGCTGAGGGCAGCTTGGTGCTGGCCTGCAGGCACACCTTGGCACCTACAGCATGGGTGCCATGAACAGCAGCAGGAGGCAGACAGGTTACTGGGCAGAAGTGGGTGGGTCCCTAGTGAAGCCCCACCTTCAGGCCAGGGAGGACCTTAAGGCTGGTGACTGTGCTGCCAATCCCATGGATCAAAATGGGAACTTGTGGTGCCTTTTCCTGGCCCACCCATGGCCACACATGGACCAATCAGTGCACACTTCCTCCCCTCTGAGGCCCATAAAAGCTCCCAGCTCAGCTAGAGCTGAGCAGGCATTAGGACAACCAGCTGCAGAGAGGAACTGTCCACTCCAGGGCCTCCTCTGAGCTATTCTGTCACTCAATGAAGCTCCTCTTCACCTTGCACGCCCTCCACTTGTCCGCATACTGCATTCTTCCTGGACACAGGACAAGAACTCAGGACCTCCCAAATGGCAGGACTGAAAGAGCTGTAAGACAAACAGGGCTTAAATCCGTGCCTTGCTTGCCACATTGCAGGCAAAGAGAAAGAGAAATTCTGTGGCCTTCAGGGTGCCCGGACCTGGGAGCTCCCTAAGCCAGGGCTGTGACTCCCTCTTTGGGGCCCTGTGGTTCCTGAAATCTCCAAGCTTCATGGTGCCACTGCATTCCTTAGTGCCAGCTGTGGAAGCTGCTGGCAGTGCACTTGGTCCAGCCACAGCCTCATAGACAGTCAGCACCTGTGCTGGCACCTGGAGCTGCCTGCCCCACTGCGGCATGGTTGACTGTGTGCAGTGGCCAGAACCCACGCTCACTCACTCACACACCTCTCACCACTCCACGCTTGGCTTGCCCTTGGCAGGCATGAGGTCCAGGCTGGTAGAATGAGCCAAATGCAGCCTGCCAGGCCAAGTGAGCAGAATGAGCCCAGTGGGCCTCAGCAAAACTCAGGGAAAGGCGCCATTAGCCACAGAGGTTTCCAGCCAGAAAAGTGACACCCCAAGGATCCTGTAAGAATGCTTGGCTATATATATATATTTTTTTTTTGAATCAGAGTCTCACTCTGTTGCCCAGACTGGAGTGAGTGCAGTGGTGCAATCTTGGCTCGCTGCAACCTATATCTCTCGGGTTCAAGCAATTATCCTGCCTCAGCCTCCTGAGTAGCTGGGATTACAAGTGTGCACCACCACACCTGGCTAATTTTTGCATTTTTAGTAGAGACAGGGTCTCATCACGTTGGCCAGGCTGGTCTCAAACTCCTGATCTCCAGTGATCCACCTGACTCGACCTCCCAAATTGCTGGGATTACAGGTGTGAGCCACTATGCCTGGCCTTGTATTTTTGGTACAGACGGGGTTTCACCATGTTGCCAGGTTGGTCTCAGACTCCTGAGCTCAAGTGATTCATCCGTCTTGGCCTCCCGAAATGCTGGGATTACAGGCGTGAGCCATTGCACCCAGCCAGAAGGCATTCTTTAAGAGCACACAACACAACTCAAATTCATGTGGTAAAATTGTTTATATGTCTGTTTCTATGTTGAGTCCATAATACTAAGGGCACAGTCTGTGTTTTATTCATCTCTGTATATGCCTTACAAACAGTCAACAGAACATTTATGTCCAAGTGAATAAAGGAGTGAGGAGATCGATATTTACATATAATGTCTACACACCAAATCACTTGTTGAGAGTACTTAGACATAGCAAAGTTATTCTGAGTGAGACCACTAGGTTGTAAAACAGTGATGGTCTTTGTAAATGATGCTGGAGGTGAAAATTTGAGGATGGTAGTTGTTTATGTACTTCCTGTGAAGTACTACAGGCCAGGCATTGATGATTAGAAATTCACTACCCACTTGTGAAGTTTTAGAAAGAGAGTGCTTTCAGGAAGCACATCATGGCCAAGGTTCAGGAAAGAGGGTAAACACCAGGGATGAGATTGCATCTGCATATATTTTGTCTACAAGGGCAGCCCCTAAAGACTTCAGAGCACACAGAATAAGGGCATTGCAGTGTTAGTGCGCCAAGAGCGCCTAAGAATATTGTGCAAATAGAAAGCATGTGTGTGCTAAGAATTAACCACAAAAATAGCCTTTTAAAGAGTAACCTTTATCTGAAAGTTTGGAAAATTGAGTAGTTTTGGTAACTGAAGATAACTTTAAAAGTTAAGTTGCTTTGAAAATATCATTTTGCGACACTAAAAAAAGTTGGAATAATTCTCTCTCCTTTTTAGTTGTTTTAATATCCTGGACCTGTGTGCAAATTATTTGATTTAGCTAGATATGTTATTTTTTAATTACTAACCTTATAGAAATATATTTCTTCTTTGTATTTGAATATGAAATGACCACCATCTTTATTTCCTAGCAGTTGATAAGGGATACTCTGCTCTCATTTTAAGATTAAGAGGTTGCGAAATAAGAAAGTAGCAGGTGGGGAGCATGTGCCTGTAGTCCCATCTACGCTACTTGGGAGGTTGAGGTGGGAAGATTACTTGAGCCTGGGAGTTTGGGGCATGATCGTGCTTATGAATAACACCCTGGCCCGGGCAAGATAGACCTTGTCTCCTTTAAAAAAGCAATTAAAATGAGATTTTCAGAAAACACTTATTTGCACGTGATATTGCATATGCGAATCCAGTGTTTCAAAGAGCAGCGTGAAGAGGTAGAGACTGAATTTGAAGACACATTTATTCTGTATAAATCAGACCATGCAATCATTTTCTTGCTAGACAGGAAAATCTCTCTCCTTTCCTAGTAGCTTAATATGTTAACATTACTGGGAAAGATTCTTAAGCAACAGTTTCTATCCATGTATTATTTTTAGCTGGCTCTGAATATATAAAGAGCCCCAGGACATAGTACAAGTATGTCTTAGGTATGTATTATTCTTTTTGTCAGTCATAGCTTGGATGAATGATATTTTCAATATATCAGCAATCTGTACAAATGGCCTGCTACTGTTTAGTTATTTAAGAAAAACCCTATGCCACCCACCTCCCAGAAGGGGTGTGTGTGTGTGTGTGCGTGTGTGCGTGTGTGCGTGTGCGTGTGCATGTGTGTGTGTGTGTTTTCCCAAGGTTAGGATTTTGTTTCATGTTGGTGATGAATAATGAGAAATTGAGCTAGTTGTAGAATAATTTACTCTAAAGCTTTATAATATTCTTTGCTCTGGGGTTATCTTATCTTGGGAGGCAAATCCAGAAACACCAGTGATCAGTTATGACTGGCCAGGAAGAACAGCCCCTTCTGGCCACCTTCTAGAGAGCCTGGCCACCTTCTAGAGAGCCTGTCTACCTTCTAGAGAGCTTGGCCACCTTCTAGAGAGCCTGTCTACCTTCTAGAGAGCCTGTCCACCTTCTAGAGAGCCTGGCCACCTTCTAGAGAGCCTGGCCACCTTCTAGAGAGCCTGTCTACCTTCTGGAGAGCCTGTCTACCTTCTGGAGAGCCTGTCTACCTTCTAGAGAGCCTGGCCACCTTCTAGAGAGCCTGTCTACCTTCTAGAGAGCCTGTCTACCTCAGGGCTGTCCCTGGAAAGAGTGGGGATTCCTTTCAAGGTATGGGTTGTTCAGAGTGGGCTTGTGAATCCATATCCTGCTCTGAATGAAGCCTCTTCATCTAGTTCTTCTTCTTTCAATAGAGGGTTCATTCCCTGCTCGTTCTGGATTCCACTCAGGAATTTTATCTCCTGTGTAGAGGATCTGGCCTGAGGCAGGCACCCTGGGTGAAGGGGGAGGAGATGCAGACACACTATTGCCTGGAGGGGAGGGCCTGAGCAACAGCTCCTGAAATATCGTCCTTGTTATTTTTAAATGTTCCAGGTAGATGGAGTCATGCTGTAGTGCCCCTCAGTACCCCCCACCCCCACTGGAAGTTAATTAGTCTAAGAAGTTAGATTCTGAGAACTGGCTGGTTATATGGTTGTTGTTTATATGCAATGAATCATGAGGGGCCCACAGTAGCTGCAAAAGTATAGAGGTATGAAATCTATTTACAATGAATATTTGATGAACTGTAAACACTGTAACCAAATTGCATATCCCAGCTGTATTTCTTACATGTGATGCATTTTATGAATCAATGGTCTTAGATGCTGTTTTAAAAGATGTAATATGTGATTCCTGTGTTCAAGGGGTTTAAAATCTCCTTGAGGAGTGAAATATTTAAGGCAAAGATGCAGACACACCATAGGGAAGTATTTATTTAAATAAAAAATGACCTAAAATTCAAGAAGGGAAGTCTTCGCTGTGAGCTGGATTTATTAAATCTTAGAAAAGAGCCTGGAGAAAGACTTTGAAAAGTTAATAAGATTTATCTCAAGTCTTTCTAAGAAGCCAAGAAAATTGAGATTTATGGAATGAGGAAAAAACTAGCAAAAATGCAACATACTTGAAGTCTTCCTAGAAAGGCAGAAAACTTAAAACTAACTTACCTGATCCTTCTTATACCTTAGATTATGACAAAACAATGAAATTGGCTTGACAAGGCATGAATAACATGAAGGAAAGAGATTCCGTGATGGGCCCTGGAGGAGGTGATGAGGATGGGAAATGTCAGTAGTGCCCAAGCCAAGGTCTGTATGCTGAACTGTTGTTAGACACCCAACCCTGCAGGTTTTCTCCAAAAACAAGTTTATTTTTAAATGAGTGATTGATTGAGACAGAGTCTTGTGCTGTCGCCCAGGCTGGAGTGCAGTGGCATGATCTCAGCTCACTGCAACCTCTGCCTCCTGGGTTCAAGCGATTCTCCTGCCTCAGCCTCCTGAGTAGCTGGGATTACAGGTGCCTACCACCATGCCTGGCTAATTTTTGTATTTTTAGTAGAGACGGGGTTTCACCATGTTGGCCAGGCTGGTGTCGAGCTCCTTACCTCAAGTGATCCGCCCACCTCAGCCTCCCAAATTGTTTGGATTACAGGCATGAGCTACCGCTCCCGGCCTCCAAAACAAGTTTAGTTCATACATGACAGACATAATTATTTCTATGCCTGCTCCTTTCAGCATGGAAAGGACCTCACTCTAAGGGCAAACTGAACATGACCATATCAGAGAGCTGCAGGACTTACCTCTGGTTACTTTTAAATATTCTTGATTTTCAGAAGTGTGAGCATTTCTCTTAAAATTCCTATGTCTTTTAGAACTAAAGATGATCAAGATGCTTCAGAGAATAAAGGTCAAATCTACTTTAGGGTATAATGACCTGTCAGCCTTTCTATTTTAACAAGCATCACTGTCTTATTACACACTTAATATATGATATTTTCACAGTGAAGCTTTCTTTTGCAAATTCATCTGCAAAAGACCATCAAGTATCTACACATATGCCCTTGTGTTTTGATAAAGAAAAACACTCTTGAATGTGGTTAATGAAACTGGCTCATGTCTCTGAAGAAGTTATTTGAAACTGTATGAAGAAATACATCTTTCTAGATGAGATCTATATGAACAAGCAGGTGCACCTGGTTGAGTAGGGGTACCGTCCTAGCCCAGTGATCCACATTTTCTCATCCTGATTCCTTTTACTGTTGCTTTGTTCCAGAATAGCAACTTTTACCTGCTAAAAAAAATCTGATGCTAGAGACCAGGTTTCTGCAGATGGCATAGAAATTTGAATTTGAGACAGCTTAGAAACAATTTAGAGACTTAAGGTAAAATGTGGGGCATTTTGGTGTGTGATGAATTATTTTTAAAATTCAAAAATTTTTAAATAAATTGGCTGCTAAGCTCTTCCTCTTAATTTGTGCAAGCAGGAAGCCTGAGTGAACATTTAGATCTTGCAAAGTCTCACTTTGCCCTTCTATAGGGTCACATAATTTGGGTATATAACAGACTCTGGATCCATTCGTTGTATAAATATCTTCTCCAATATCGTTCTATATTTCTTTCTGTCCTGAGAACTGACTGATATGAATTGACAAGATTGTCTCAAATCCAAAACTTTGTTAACATCATAATAAAAAATTTAAGTGAAAACATTATGAAATATGGAAATTAAAGTCTCCATAGTATATCAGTACATTGATAAACTGTAATTTACTAGTATAACTAACAATTACAAAACATTTAGCATGGTACATTGCATTAGCAGTGCTAAGTTTATGCATTACTCAAAAGGTGTTCATATAAAATTTAGGATTTTTGTATAACATTATTCTTATCCACCTAGCAATACTACATATTAAGCTGTCACAATCTAAACATGCATGACAGATCATGAATATAAAAGATGAAATACTATTTTAGATACTATTTATACACTGAGGTAATTTCTTCTACGCTGGGAAGATTAGATGGGGTTCAATGAAGTGATTAGTACATTTACCAATATGCAATGGAAGATGGATGTGTTTGCTTTGATTTTTTTAGTCTCCCTGCTCAAAAGAGCGTTTCATTTTCTTTAGAATTACGAAATAATTTTGGATTAGATCCATGTGAGAAAGTCAGAGAAATGTAGTTAGCAGAATTTCCTAGAGTTCCTAAATCCAAAACTAATAACATAATAGTTTGGGTAAAGGCATGCTAATGATGACATCCAACCCTAATCATGAGTTACAGGTCATCTGAGATCACTTAACAAATAAGCAGGCAGATTCTTAGAGGGTAGGTCTTTCCCAATTATCCCAGCATTGTAATCTTTTAGAGCTGCCTGTAAAAGATGTCTTGTCCAATTATCTCACTTCATAGAAGAAGAAACTAAAGGTTAGCCCAGACCTGCTGGCTTTTTTTTTTTTTTTTTTTTGGCAGGGGTCCTGCTCGTCACCCAGGCTTCAGTGCAGTGGCATCATCTCACCACCTCAGTTCATTGCAACCTCTGCCTCCTAGTGACATCCACGAGCAGGGAGCCTGCAGGTCTGGGTGTGTGCACGTGCCCTGACTGCCTGGCCCTGTGGTTAAGGATGGGGGAAGGCAGCTCTGCCTGCAGCTCCACCCCATTTATAAAGCACTGTGGTGCCTTCTGCTGGGGCATGTGCTGAGTGGTGCCTCACAGGCACTGCCCTCGGGAAGTTCATTGGCTTGTGTAGAAGCTGGTAGGAATGTGCTAAGAACAGAGGTGTCAGGAGCCAGGTATTGGGCAGGTCCCAGGTCTCTGAGCCTCGGTTTCCTCATCTGCAGGAGGGTGGTAACCCTGCCCTGCTCAGCTTACCAGGTACAGATGCAAGCTTTCAGTGCAGAGGAAAAGCAGAGACCTTCCCCTCAGATGGCCATATTGCCTTATTGCGGTATCCAACTCTCCAGTGCTCCCCCAGGGGGTGTCCTGGCCTCCTTTGTAGCTCTCAGGTGTCACATGTGGGTCCTGCCCTACCATCCCCTCTCCCTGTCTAGAAATGAGGCCTGCTGAGCTTGGAGCCACCCACTCCCTGCTCTCAAGCCGTTTGCTCCTGGGTTAGCTTGTGGCTGGCCTGGCCTGATTCTACACAGATGTGGGTGCTTCTCCACTGTTAGGGCAGCGGTCATCCATCCTGGGGCCTGGGCCAGCTCTCAGCTGTGGCTGTTGTGCCTGTGCTTCCCCCAGGTCCTGGTGGTGACTCCAATCCTGCCCTCAGATGTCCCAAGAGCAGGCTGACTGTCTTCCCCATTCCCACCTTTTCAGTAGCTGCTGCAAGAAGGGACAGACACTGCTGCAGAGAACTTGCCACGGTGTTTCATGCAGTGGCTGTTGGGGCCAGGCTGCACGCTTCATTCCAGGGAAAAGTGAGGATTCCTGATCATTGGTCTTAACAGGGGACTGTCCAGTGGGTACCTGGATAGGCTGCCAGGAGCGGGGTGGAGTGGGGTTAGAGTAGTGCCTGCTGCCCGTTGAGGGTGTGTGGGTTCCTTAAGGGTGTGCATGTTGTAGTCTGCGTGCATGTCTGGCTTTTTCTCCTCCTTATCACTAATCAGTCTTGTGTAACCAGGTTGGCCCTGCTTCCTGCCTACAGGCTATGGGTGTATTACTGGAGCTGCAAATGGGGTGATGGGGCACCAGCAGCTTTCCCACACCCAAGAGCTTCCTGACACCCAGCCCCTTATCTCCAGCCAACCTCTGGCTCCTCCAGGGATGCTGGGACTCAGGCTCACACTCCAGCATGGGGGGCTTTGCCCTTCTGGTGGTACTCTCCTTTGGAGGCACTTTGGAACAGGGGTGCAACAGAGTTAAGGCAGTGCCATCTGTTGCATGGATACCCCGCTGCCACTCTCGTCCACCTTCCTGGGGCAAAATCCTGGAATGGGTCTTTATTTCAGAAGACAAAAGGGAGAGAGAATGCATAGAGGCTGGGAGCAGTGGCTCATGCCTGTAATCCCAGCACTTTGGGAGGCCAAGGCGGGCGGATCACTTGAGGTCAGGAGTTCAAGACCAGCCTGGCCAACATAGGGAAACCCTATCTCTACTAAAAATAAAAAAAAAAAATTGGCTTGTTGTGGCAGTGGGAGCCTGTAATCCCAGCTACTCGGGAGGCTGAGGTAGGAGAATCGCTTGAACCCAGGAGTCGGAAGTTGAGTTGCAGTTAACCAAGATCACACTACTGCACTCCAGCCTGGGCAACAGAGGGAGACTCTGTCTAAAAAAAAAAAAAAGTGCATAGAAGTTGTCTGTGTGACCCTGGGCAAGTCATTTCCCTTCCTTCCCTCCTTGGGACTCAGCTCCTTGCCTGTGAACGGGGACAGTGCTTCTCCCTTACAGAGCTGTTGTGAGAATTAAAGCAGAAAATGCACCTGTGGTGGTTGTTGGTAGTGAGTTGTCCCCCCAATCCTGACTCCCCTGCAGGATGGGGCCTGGGCCCAGGGACAGGGGATGGACTGGCAGAGGATGCCCGTCCTAGAGAGGAGCCTTCTTTGCAGATGTGGAGACTTAGCTAAGTCAGAGTCCGAGATCTAAGTTTGAGGGTGCATCTTACACCCTGCAGCCATGAGTCTGCAGCTGGGTCAAATGGCCTTTCTGAGCTTCAGTTCCTTGTCGGTAAAGCCTGGGCAGTGGTGCCCAGCGTCTTTCACAGGACACCATGTGAGTGCAGATGGAGACCCACTGAGCAATCTGCTGGGGAGCAATTCATGGGGAGCACCCCTCCAGAGAGGGATGGCTCACACGGGGCCCTCAGAGCAGTCCCTTGCAGGCTGGACCTTGGAGAGTGAGGCCCTGAGGAGAGACGTGGGCACCTGGCTCCTGGCCTGCACCTGTGTCTGCTCGGGAGTCTCTGTCTCAGGGGATGGACGAGGTGAGGGCTGGGCACTAGTGTCTGTATGAGGTGGCTGGAGAACTAGGGCATGTTTGGGGGACTGGGTTGTCCGATGCTGAGCCCCTAGGGAAAGGTTTGGCCCAAACTGTGCTGGGGCATGTCCTCTAGGGGTCAGCCTGGACCTCAGTCTCTATTCTCCCTACCTTTACCTCCCTACCTTCAGTCCGTGGACCAACCCTAGTCTCCCTTCCTTCACCCTCTTGATGCCTCTCTGGGTCTTACTTGCCCATGTACCACGGGCCAGAGCCCATCACTTCCCAGGCCTCCCAGTGCTTCCCTGGACAGATTCTGGGATCATTCACTGGTGACTGCCCTGCTAGGGTGTCAGCTGTCAGATCCCCCTGCAACCCCCCAACTCAGCTCTGCCCTGAAGCACTCACGGTGGGCTCCCAACCGTCACTGTCTCCAGGGCCAAGGGCTGGAAACTTCACCTGCTTCACCAACAACATTCTCAGGATCGATTGCCACTGGTCTGCCCCAGAGCTGGGCCAGGGCTCCAGCCCTGGGCTCCTCTTCACTAGGTGAGGGTGGAGGGCCATGCCCACCTGGACAGGGATGAGGGTGAGGTCCCCAGGATGGCAGCAGCTACACCAGGACAGTGTAGCAGCCCCGTGCTGCTGACACTTGCCCTTTCTAGCAACCAGGCTCCTGGTGGCACAGATAAGTGCAACTTGTGGGGCAGTGAGTGCACTGTAGTGCTACCACCCAAGGCAGTGCTCCAGCCGTCCAACAATTTCATCATCACTTTCCACCACTGCACGTCTGGGAGGGAGCAGGTCAGCCTGGTGGAGCTGCAGTACCTGCCCTGGAGACACGGTATCAGCTATAGACCTGGGGCAGGGCCCTTTGGCAAGAACATCCTGGCTGCTTGGGGGCTGGGATCAGGGCCCTGCAGCCTGTGACCCCTGTGGCCCAGTGAGTGTTCTCAGTCCCTGCCAAGTGAGATCCAGGGCTGGGGTCAGGCTTGGCCCCTGGGAAGTGAGGGCACACATGGTTACTGCAGGGGCAGGGTTTTGGCAGAAAATAAAGATGCAGGGCTGCTAGTTGGGGCAGGGGCTGGCATTTCAGTCATGTGAAATGCACTTCAGTCATACCAGGAGGGACTCCAATAAGATGCTGGGAAGAGCTTCCAGCAGCAGACTGTGAAGGAAAGGGAAAGCAAGATTTAGAAACCACCTAGTCTAGCTGCAGAGGCCAGAGGAAGTCACTGCTGTCCCGTCACCTGGGGCTTTTCTGGACCAGTCTCCCAGTGAGGTGCCTGGTCTGAGAGGGCCTTGACCATGCCCCTTGGGAATCTTTCAGACCCAGTCTTGTGTGTTCTGACACACCCAGACCCATGGGGCTTCGGCCTCACATGGATTCTCTCTGTTCCAGTGAAGCTGGACCCACTCTCCGACTTGCAGAGCACATCAGCTCTGGCCACTGCATCCTGACCTGGAGGCTCAGTCCTGCCTTGGAGCTGATGACCGCACTTCTCAGCTATGAGCTGGGCTTCAAGAGGCAGGAGAGGTAACACTTTGACTGGCTTCCCCTGGAGTCCTCTCTCCTGGGAGCAGCAGTCCAGGGCAGACTCCCCACTCTAAATAAGGAGATGTCAACTTGGAGTGATGAGGAGGCGAGGAACTGGAGCCAGGTGTGTGTGTGAGTCGGGTGAGTGTGCCTGTGTCTCTGTGAGTGTGTGCACATAAGTGTGGTGAGTGTGCATGCATGTGTTTATGTGTGCACACATGTGTGCACTGAGGCTGCTCACAGCCCTTGGCCCTTCCTGCCCACAGGCCCTCTGATCCCACCCTGTGGGCAGCCAGGCAATACCTTTGTTGCTGTGTCTGTCTTTCTCCTGCTGACGAGCCTGACCTACCTCCTGTTCAAGCTGTCGCCCAGGTAGGTAGCTGATGTGTGCGTGTGTGTACATGTGTGAGCGGGCGAGAGTGTACATGTTAGTGTGTGTGTGCAGATGTGTCACCATGTGCATGTGAGTGTGTGGCTGTCAAGGGCCACCCTTGTGTTGTTCCTCCCCTCCCCTCTCCACCGTCTGGTCTTGGATGGGGTGGGCTTTTCCAGTCTCTACCCTGGTCCAGAAGAGGGTTCTCAAGTTGCCAGGGGAGAGAAGGGAAGGGGGATCTGAGGCAGAGGCTGAAGATAAGGGCAGCTTGGTCCCGACCAGACCCAGAGTCACCGAGATCGAGAGCCGGAGGTCCTAGTCTCCTGCCTCTGGAGGAGCTTGGTTTGTTCTTTTGCTCACATGTTCTACGAAAGGACAGTTGGGGCATCTGGTGTGCACAGGACCCTGTTCTCACCCTGGCCAATGCCTTAGAGAACAAGATGGACAAGGACCCTCCTTAAATAAACTGTCACACCTCATGCGCCATATGTCAGCTTACAAGAGGGGGTGCAGGGGCCATGTCAGGCCGCAGATGTGAAGAAGAGTGTGTGGGTAGAGGGGTGTTGGGTGGGGCTAAGCAGGAGGGTGCTTGACTTCTCCTTGGAGCAAAGGAAAGTGTGAAACTGTAACATGACCTAGTTTATGTTTTGAGGAATGGATTGCTGGGACAAGGGGACATGGGGGACCTGCTGGGGGCCAATGGGGGCCAGTGGGGTGCCCACAGGGAGATGATTTGGCATGAGCCAGTGAAAGAAGTGGAGATAGAGCAAGATGGAGGGAATTGCAGGGTCTTAGGGGGAGAAATAGAGGGGATGTGTGACTGGATGAGATCTGAGTGGTGACCCCTGAGGTGGGGAAATGGGGGACATCCTTGCGGGGAGGTTGGTGAGGTCTATTTGCACCTGTTGGGTTGGAGCCCCAGGTGACATCCTTGTGGGAGGGTCAGTGGATCTTTGGCAGCAAGTCAGGTGCTCAGGGAGACACTGGGTGGGGTGGGAGCCACAGACCTTCTGCTGATGGCAAAGATGAGGTTCCTGGAGGTGCGGCTCCCTCTGCAGGCTGAGGACCCAGCTGGTAACTCCCCACTCTGAACCCACCATTGGAGGTCACGCTGTAAAAGATGGCTGCCTCAGTATAAATCAGTTCTGTGCGGCCGTTAGGCAAAGAGGCCCAGTTGAGACCTGCCCTGAGAGTGGGTTGGGATGTGATGAGATGGGAGAGAGGCAGTGGAAGGGACGAACTGGGCGGGCTTCCTGCTGAGGGAAGGAAGCTCAGCCTCTGCAGTGACCTCAGGCCACCTGGGTCCCCATAGGCCTCTGACTGGCCTCCCCTGGCCTCAGGGTGAAGAGAACCTTCTACTAGAACGTGCCCTCTCCAGCGGTGTTCTCCTAGCCCCTCTACGGTGTGCACAATGGGAGCTTCCAGGTGTGTGCAGAGACCACGGCAGGGCTTCGGGGGCAGGGGTTGTCCAGAGCTCTGGCCTGCCCGAGATGTTGGCTTTCATGAGGGTTGGCGGCCAGTATGGGAGCCTTGTCAGTGCTTGGAGCCTTTTTTGTATATTCAGTGTATTTCAATTTATACGCTGTGTCTCAAATGGGGAAAAACTAGCTTTATTCTCCATTACTGATTTCTTTTTGTTCTCATGTCTTCAGTTCCACTGTTGATGGAAAAACGTAAATTTCTCATGACTTATCTCTGTCCCCTCTGGTTTGCAGCTGTCTGCACGCACCATGTGCCTCACCTCCTCCTTCTGCGAAGGTGTCTGTCCTGTGGCCGTGGGGAAGGGTCTGTGGTGTGTGCACTGCCCTTGGGGCTCTCACTGCCTCTGGGCTCCTGCTCTGCCTGGTCCCCTGGTCCCCTGGTCCCCACAGATCGCATGCTGGCACCACAGCTGTGGAGTGGGCTCTGCAAGTCCCCCTCTGTGGCCCTGTTGGGCCCCCACAGCCCAGGAACCAGTGAGCAACTTGGGGGTTGCATCAGCCCCTCCCCTCCTTGCTGGGCTGGCAGTTCATGCTCCCTGGGTGGGAGGACGGGGAGAGGGAGGGCTCCAGTGAGTGGTCTCTGGTTGTTCCCCTCAGACTCCTCACTTTGGGCAAAGGACAAGAAGCAGTGAGGGCCCCTCCCTGCGTTCTGGGCCAAGCTGACCCCTCTTCTCCAGGATCTTCCCTCCCTGTGCGTTAGGGCATCCCTGGGCCCTGGGTGGCAAGGATGTCCCCTCCACACCATGGCTCCAACTTACTATGCAGAAAAATCCTTCTCTCTCTCAATGAGGAGCCTAGTTTTCAAGATTTTTGTCCAAATATTCAATTTGAACCATAAACTGGGCACCTGGCTCTTGGCAGAGTCTCCCCTTTTCCCCAGGGTGGTAGGTGTGTCTGTTAAAAGCCTAGGCAGCCGAGTACAAGGCTGAGCAGGGCACAGATCGTGACTGTCTCTTGGACTGTCATCCTGTTGCAGGTACCAGCTCTTCCCTAGAGAACAAGGGCACCTGCCAGGGGTTATTTAGACCTGCAGGTGGGGATCTGGTGCCGTAGGTTTGTCTCCAGGGAGCAGTGCAGTGATGGAGGGTGTGGTGTGTGTTGTGCATGGCATGGAGACTCCTGGTCCCACCAAAGGAACAGCTTCCTTTTGGAGGCAGGGGCCTCCTGTGGCCCCACAGAAGGATCCAGGTCTGCTGGGCATAGCCCAGCACTTTGAAAGTCACCAGTCCTGACAGCAACTCGTGTGTGTGTGTGTGTGTGTGTGTGTGTGTGTGTGTGTGTGTGTGTGTGTGTGTGTGTGTGTGTGTGTGTGTGTGTGTGTGTGTGTGTGTGTGTTGGGGATGCCCAGTCTCTGTAGCTGCTGAAAGGCCTTGAGGCACATGCTGTCAGGAGTTGGCTCTGTCCCGAGCAGATATCACCATCTGTACCTTGGTTCAGGCTGCTATGAGCACCAGGCCCTGTGCTGGGGGAACGGTGAGGGGCCTGAAGGGACTCAGAGTCCCACGATGAGGATGGGCTGGCACATGGAGGAAAGACAGAATGTTCAAGACACAGGCGCTGCTTGGCCTCTGGGTGTGGACTTCAGAAGGGCTTCCTGGAGGAGGAGGGAGGCTGGGCTTGCCAGAAAGGAGGCAGCTGCTCCCAGGATGAGTTCTGAACATGCTGCCTGAGCCCTTCCCTCCTCCCACACTCTGTTCCAGACTTGGATGGGGGCCCACAGGGCCGATGTGCTGCTGAGCTAGGATTGTGCTGGCACCCGACGAGGAGACTCGGAGCCTGCGTCCAGGAGGCCACTGCACTGCTCATCTGTGGCCCCAGCGGGTCCTTGGAAATCTGTGGTCCTGGAGGAGGAGCAGGAGGGCACTGGGACCAGCCTCTAGGGGAACCTGAGCTCAGAGGATGTGCTGCCAGCAGGGTGTAAGGAGTGGAGGGCACAGCCGCTTGCCTATCTGCTACAGGAGGACTGGGCCCCCATGTCCCCCACCAGGCCAGCTCCCCCAGACTCAGAGGGCAGCAGTAACAGCAGTGACTACTGTGCCTTGAGCTGCTACGGGGGATGCCACCCCTCAGCCCTCCCAGGTAACATGCAGAGCCCTGGGCCCATCCCAGCCCTGGCCTGTGGCCTTTTCTGTGACCATCAGGGCTTGGAGACCCAGCAAGGAGGTGCCTGGGTGCTGGCTGGTCACTGCCAGAGGCCTGGGCTGCATGAGGACCTCCAGGGCACGTTGCTCCCTTCCGTCCTCAGCAAGGCTCGGTCCTGGACATTCTCGGTCCCTGACTAGCCAGATGCATCATGTCCATTTTGCGAAAATGGACTTAAGTCTCTGGAACCTTGTCTGGGACTGAACCTCCTGAGAACGGGCCCCAGCAGGGTTCGAAGGTCCTGTCTGGATGGAGGCTCAGGGCAGCTTCAGGGAGGAAGGATCCCTCCGCTCAGTGCCTGTAGGGAGGAACCTCTACCCTCAGCAACCTGCCCACAGGTTCCTCCTCCCGCTGTCCCTTTTCTTTCTCCCTGGCCTCTCTGAGAAGAGGGGTGTGGTTTCTCAGCTGTTCCACCATCATCCCCTGAAAGGGCCAGCCTGGGCCCAGTGGACACAGGTAAGGCACCATGACCACCTGCTGTGACCTCTCTGTGCCTTCCTGAGCCACCTTTCTAGAGATTAAAAGGGGCTTCATGGCTGTTCCAAAGTGTTGATGGCTGGGAGGAGGGGCCAGAGGAGGAGGGAGTGGTGAGGTTTGGCCAGCCCTGGGTTTTCTGGGCTCTAGGGACAGTGTGTTGGAGGCTCAATGACAGTTTTGGGGACAGCAGGGTGGAGGTTCAGGGACAGCTTCAGGGACAGCAGGGTGGAGGCTCAGGGACAGTTCCTGGGAGGCCAGAGCCCTCATTCCTCCTTGTCCTCATCCTCCCATCTGCTCCAGGAAACTGAGAGCTGAGGCTGGAGCTCCCAGACAGTCAGTGCTGGAAGTGACCATCCAGCAGTGATGGTGGCCTGTGAAGGGTCCTGCTTCTGTCCTCAGCCTCTCATGGGGTGGGCTTGGGGAGGAGCTGTGGTCTGGAGAGAGCGGCAGATGGAGCAGAATGTGCCTGCATTTGTTTCCTAGGGCTGCCGTAACAAAGTGCCACAAAATGGGTAGCTTAGAACCACAGAAATTTGTTGTTTCACAGTTCCAAAGTCCAGAAGTTGGAAATAAAGATGTTGGCAGTGTTCCCGACTACATGTTCTTGGGCTCCCATGAAACAGACATTGATACAAGGCCAAGCAAGCTTCCCAGACAAGGCTTTATTAAGTCTTATGCCCCTAAAGGTTGGGCAGAAAAGAGACATATTAAGTCTTATACCCTAAAGGTTGGCCAGGAGGAAGGATTCTTGGCTGGCTCCCCAAGGGGAGTGCATTGTGGTGTCTTAAGGAGGGTGACATGCATAATTTATGAGTTAGGTGAGTGTCATTACACGTATGGGGTGGAGTGAAGGGTGCTCAGATGCAGTAAAGAATCATGCTAACACATACGTTGTGTGATCAGAAAATAGCTGAAAAGCCCATACCTGGGTGGGGACTTTAGTATTATAATGAGGCCACGGGTAAGGATCAGTCATTCTCCTGGCCTCGTGCACAAATGGGTGATAGAGTCAACTCCCTTGAGTAGGACTTACAGCCAGATGCTGCTTATCTTAGTTTATTTCAGACAGTTGGCAAGGTCTGGCCAGCGAGTATGGCACCCGGAGGGTGGTGCTGCAAGGTCTGGTGGTCTGTGGGCACGTATGGAACAACATGTTAGTGGGGGTGGGCCGAGTCCCATTTCTACTCTGTCTCAGCAGGGCCATGCTCCCTCTGAAGGCACTAGGGAAGGATCTGATTTGGGCCTCTCTTCAGCTTCTGTTAGTTTCTTGGCTTGTGACAGCAAAACTCCTTTTTTTTTTTAAGATGGCGTCTTGGTCTGTTGCCGAGCCTGAAGTGCAGGGGCGTGATCTCAGCTCTCTGCAACCTCTGCCTCCCCGGTTCAAGTGATTCTCCTGCCTCCACCTCCCAAGTAGCTGGGATTACAGGCGTGAGCCACCACACCCAGCTAATTTTTGTATTTTTAGTAGATACAGGGTTTTGCCATGTTGGCCAGGCTGGTCTCAAATTCCTGGCCTCAAGTGATTGCCTGCCTCCCCTTCCCAAAGTGCTGAGATTACAGACATGAGCTACTGCACCCGGGCATGTCATCTGTAGATCTTTTTTGGTGAGGTGTCTATCTTTTAATTGGGTTGTTTTTCTTTTTGTTATTAGAATTTGTTTGTATATTTTGCACACAAGTCTTTTTCAGGTTTGTTTTTTAAATATTTTCTCTCAGTCTGTGGCTTGTTTTTTGATTCTCTTAATGGGGTATTTCACAGAGTAGTCATTTTAAATTTTAATAAAGTCCACATTATCATTTTTTTATTTTATGAACTGGCTTTTGGTATTGTATCTAAAGACTCAGCACCAATCCAAAGTCACATGGATTTTCTTCTATAACTTTTACAATTGTATATTTGAAAATTTAAGTCTACAGACATATCTTGAGTGATTTTTTAGGGGTGAGTTATGAAGTTTGTATCTACGTTCACTTTTTTCCCTATGGTTTCCGATTGTTCTGTCACCGTCTGTGGAACAGACTTTTCTTTCCCCATTGAATATTTTTGCCCCTTTGACAAAAGCAGTTGACTACATTTATTTGGGTCTTTTGGGTTCTGTATTCTATTCTGTTTATCTTTTTGTCCATTCCTTCACCAATATCACTCTCTTCATTACTTTAGCTTTGTGGTAAAGCTAACGGTAATGAGTGTATTGCTCCTAAACAAGGAGTATCTGCATTTATTTATATATTTTTTATTCTTCCCAACCATGATCCAAGGTTTTCTGAATGCATATTTAGATGTATTGTGTTACATTTATGCTTAATAAATTCAATTTTGGGGGTGCTATTGTAAATGGTATTTTTTTAAATTTCAAGTTCAAATTATTCCTATACATTATTGCTGATAGAAAGAAAGTCAGGCATTGCATGGTGGCTCACGCATGTAATCCTAGCACTTTGGGAGGCTGAGTTGGGAGGATCACTTGAGCTTGGGAGTTCTAGACCAGCCTGGGCAATATAGTGAGACCCACCCCCAATAAAAAATAAAATAAAATAATTAAAATAAATAAATAAAAGAAAATCAGGTGGGCATGAGCACGGTGGTTCACACCTGTAATCTCAGTGCTTTGGGAGGCTGAGGTTGGACAATCTCCTGAACCTGGGAGCTGGAAGCTGAACCCAGGAGCTGTGATTATGCCACTGTCCTCAAGCCTGGGTAACAGAACGAGACCCAGTCTCTTAAAAAGAAAAGAAAGACAATCAAGTTAGTTTTGTCTACTGGCTGTCTTCTTTTTCTTTCTTTTTTCTTTTTCTTTTTTGAGAAGGAGTCTCGCTCTGTTGCCTAGGCTGGAGTGCAGTAGCACAATATCAGCTCACTGCAACCTCCGCCTCCCGGGTTCAAGCGATTCTCCTGCCTCAGCCTCCAGAGTAGCTGGGATTACAGGCTCGCGCCATCATGCCTGCTAATTTTTGTATTTTTAGTAGAGACGAGGGTTCACCACGTTGGCCAGGCTGGTCTCGAACTCCTGACCTCAAGTGATCCACCCGCCTCAGCCTCTCAAAGTGCTGGGATTACAGGCGTGAACTGGCCATTTTCTTTGATTACTATCTCAATGCGTTCCAGTCAAGGCACGGGATGACGGGCTCCATTTCAGTTGAAATTTCCAAAATATCGGCCTGGAAAAATCCGAGACGCTGAGTTTTAGAGATTCTCCAGAGCTGCCGCGAGGGGGCGCCCGGCCCTGCCAAAC
>NW_026652277.1:0-9773 GCF_009828535.3 Hylobates moloch | reverse complement strand
CCCCCCGACCCATCCCGACCCATCCCGACCCTCCCCGACTCCCCCCGACTCCCCCCGACCCTCCCCGACCCTCCCCGACTCCCTCCGACTCCCCCCGACTCTCCCCGACTTTCCCCGACCTTCCCCGACAGTCCGCAACGTCCCGCGCTGGTGGTGGACCACCACTGCCGATCTTCTTTTATTCTACCTGTCCTCTCCTGCAAGATACCATATAATTTCATAAGAAAAATGTGTTTATAGGAGATACAAAGTTTCAGAAAATGTCACGGCGATGCAGAAATCGGTAAGGGGTGCCCGATCCCACGACTTGCAGGACCGAGGCAAATGTCTGGCAGCCCTTGTCCCGTGCACGGTCCCCCGAACTACTCCTTTCTAGTTTCCCCACCAGCCCGGATTCCAAGCCCACCCTGCCCACAGCAGCTTGCAGCAAGGCTTCTGTCCTGTGCTCTTTGGACTCTAAGAAGCAGTTCAAAACCCAGGTTAGGGGGCCAGGCCTCCTGACAGTGGCGTTAGAAGCCGTGGGAGAAACTCCCGAGGCCCAGACTTTGCACAGTGTGCCGTGTGTGTCCACGGTCCCCATTAGAACGGTTCGGCCTTGAGAACGCTCAGGGTTCACCCAGAGGTCCTGTTTCCCGCAGCCGAAAGTGTCCCCTTGTGTGTGGCCCATTAGGAAATGGGGCAAAATCAGCGCCGTGAAATACTGATGAAACGGATGAAACCTTATCTGTGGGTTTTTCTGTACCCTGATGTGAAATAAGGCTGCCCCTTTTACTGTGGACCAGATCAGTAGCACACATGTGGTTTGTATAATTTATGGCTTCATGCCATCAGGATATTGCCATTCTAGAAACCTAAATTTATTAGATCCCGCTTTTTAAAACCGGATAGATCTGATTCTCCCACTGTAGCCACCGAAATCCACTTTGCATCTTCTGGAAGCCCCCAGGAGAAGGGATTTCCGTGCAGGCTGCTCCTGCCTATGAGGGAAATGGTTCCCATCCTTGGGCAGACTTTCGGAAAACTTCTCGAACCAGGGTGCAGCACCAGCCCTTTGCTTTGTGACTCTGACTCGGGTGCTGTGCATCGAAGTCCCTGCAGGAACAAAGCTGTGGGCACTTGCTTGTTCTGTGGTCATGTGTGATGGGGATTTTCCCAGCGTGCATGTCTTTTACTCCCTGCAGAGAAGCACGCGGTTTTAAGACCCAAAGCACTCAGCCTCTATGGGTTTGAGTATCCAGGTTGCCCCACCTCAGCCCGCACAGCCTGATCCGACCGCACAGCCTGATCCTCACGCCCGTGTTCTGTTCCAGTTCCTGTTCCTCTCGGAGGTCTTGCAGTGGAGAGCACAGACCACCCCGGACCACGTCCTCTACACGCTGCTCAACTGTCGGGTGAGGCGCGGAGCTGGCGTTCCCTGGCTACTGGCCTCAAGGGGCCTAGCCTGGTTCCTGGGAGCGCTCCTGCTTCTTTCTTTCTGACTCAATCCTTTTGCTTCAGTCTTATGCGAATTCTTTTTACGTTTTGCTATTTTGACTAATGAGACTTTTGTACCTAGGGATTGCTTTTAAACGTAACCATTTGTGCAGTTATTTACACCTATTTGTGTGTACAGATATTTTAGCACCCTATTTACAATATTTCTCCCCCAAAATTAGTAATTAATGATATCTGCAAGAGAGAAATCGTAAGTCTATGAGATATTTGCATTTTTATTTTGATTACTAAACTAGTTTTTGTTTTGTGTTTTGAGAGAGTCTTCCTCTGTTGCCCAGGCTAGAGTTCAGTGGCTCAATCTCCACCCACTGCAACCTCCACCGCCCTGGTTTAAGCGATTCTTGTGCCTCAGCCTCCGAGTAGCTGGGACTATAGGCGCCCACCACCACATCTGGCTAATGTTTGTGTTTTTAGTAGAGATGGGGTTTCACCATGTTGGCCAGGCTGGTCTTGAACTCCTGGCCTTGAGTGATCCACCTGCCTTGGCCTCCCAGAATGCTGGGATTACAGGTGTGAATCACCGCACCGAACCCTAAACCACTTTTTTATACACCAGAAGTTGTTTATTGCAGACTCAAGAATGAAAATCATTTCCACTTTGTAATTAAAGTTCCTGTTTACACTTTACATGAGAAAACCACACTCATCAAATATTGTTCCATAGTAGTACTTAAGAGTAAGGCATTAAACAAGCTAATACTATTAACAATAAAAATTAAATGCAAAAATCTTAATATGCTTGTTACTACTTTTTACCATGGAAATAAAGCTTGAAAAATGGGTGAAAAATGTAAGTCTTCTTGACAAGTATAGGTACTTGCAACTCTTCAAAAAGTCATGGCTGTTTAGAATTGCTAAATATCAAAATCTTAGTGTGTGAAGCAGCGGATTGAAGACAAAAGGAAATTCCAGCAGCATCACGAAATTATTCCCCGACTCTCTGGTTTGAGTTTCATTTATCAGACCATTCTCTGCACATAGTTTGGTTCATAGGCACAACCTCTCCTCCTCCTCTGCCAGAGAAGTGCACGTCGTCTTGACATTGTCACAGATGCTGAGTTGATCCCAGCCATCGGTCGTTCACTGTATCTGCTCAAGACCGTTTCCCAGGAAGAGGCTTTAAAACCAGGAAGGCCCGTTTCTGCCACTTCCTTCTGGCCCTCGTTCACTGGCGCCGTGATGGAGCCCCTGCCCCACGCTGACAGCTCAGGTGTGGGGGCCGGAGATCTTGAGGACCAGAGTTGCTGTGGGTCCCTGTATCTGAAATGCCTACTTTCGGCTTTTCATCTTTCTCCACTGGACCCTTCCTCAGCCTGTGAATGTGGATGATACCCCCTTTGCTAACCCGATCGCCAGGTTCGCCGGCCTTGGTTGCTGTCTTGATTTCCTGCCCATCTCCGCTTCTCTGACTCTTTGTCCTCTCCAAGTAGTGTTTCTCCTGTAAACTGCTTGTGACTTCTCGTTCCTCTTTCTCTGAGGTCTTGGAGGTTCTCTAGAGACTTCCAATATCACCTCCAACGTGGTGACCTAAATCTGCAGCACTAACTCCAGTCTCCTTCGGCACCCCAGATCCCTTCTGCTGAAAGTGCTTCCTCCCTCCCCTAATTTCCTCACAGAGGTGGCTACCCCTCTGCAAGCTGCAAGCAGTCAGGGGCGGAGTCAGCTCTCAGTCTCCCTGAATCCCTGCCCCGATGTTGCCTGACACGTTGCTCCTGTGTGTGGGGGTTGCACGAGCGTGTGTCCAGTAATCTAGAGGTATTGATGGGCAGCTCAAGAAGTAGTAGACTCCCATATACGCAGATTCAGAAATGATTTGGGTACGTTCATGGGCAACATGTACCATCAGGAGGAGGAAAATAGAGCTGTGCCTGATTTGGGGAAGATCTCTCATTGTTTGCTGGGTGGTGCCACGGTCCTGGGCTTGGCTTCTGGTCTGTCTGGCTCTGTGGACAGCCCTGTGCCCCTGAGCACCTGTGGTCACCTGCATAGCTGGATGCTGGATCTTCAGGGAAAATGTGTTTCCCGGAAATGATTCAGGTTCTCTAAAAAGGGCTTTATTAGAATCAACTGCAAATCCGATGGGGGCCAGATGTAGGGATCAGAGCCATGAGTGATGTCTTTTCCTTGGAGGTGTGACCTGTTTCCAAGGCTCGCTGGACATAGAGGCAGGCACACTTGAGCTATCGCTTGTGTTATTTTGCGCCAAGCATCAGATCAGGCATGTGTCCTTCTCCCCTCTGCTGCCTCATATGCACACTCAGAGATGCTCGGCCCGGACCAAGGTAGCAGCATCGTCCTCACGGCATTCTTGGTGTCATCCCCACCTAAATCAGCTTCCCTGTTCAGCACCGTCCAACGGAAACACAGTGCACGCCACATACAGAATCACGCATTTTCTAAAAGCAAGATTTTAAAAAGGAAGAAGAAACAGATGAAATTCATTCCAGTGATGAATCACTCCACACACCATAAGTGTCCGTTCAGCACGTACACCGGCTGCCCAGCCGCTGCTTCCATGAAGGATGCACGTTTCTGCTGATTATGAATTTGGCCCCGTCTTGCTGGCCGTGTAGTCACAAGCTGATTTAAAGTGGTGGAGGCTGGGCACCATGGCTCATGCCTGTAATCCCAGCACTTTGGGAGGCTGAGGCAGATGGATCACTTGAGGTTGGGAGTTTGAGACCAGCCTGGCCAACATGGTGAAACCCCGTTTCTACTAAAATACAAAAAAAATAGCTGGGTGTCTTGGCACATGCCTGTAATCCCAGCTACTTGGGAGGCTGAAGCACGAGAGTCGCTTGAACCTGGGAGGCGGAGGTTGTAGTGAGCCAAGATCACGCCACTGCACTCCAACCTGGGCAACAGAGCGAGACTCTATCTCGAAAAAAATTAAATGGTTGAACCAATGGGTTTGCAGCCAACTCTTTTGACCTTTTTTAACTTGTACCTTCTTTAGAATTTTAAAATATAAATTTAGTTTGGCTTTTTATTTCTTTTTTTTTTTTTCAAGTTATTTGATTTAATGTGAAACGTTAAAATGGTCCCAAGTTTACAGAAACTGACACTGAATGTGTCTCCTTAGACAAGAGCAGACTCTTTGTTTCCCTGTGTGCCCCTTCGGTCATGCTGCCTCCCAGCACTTCTGTGGGGGAAAAGCCAGCCCTCATTTCTCTGGTGAAATTGATTTTACCTAGAACCTTCTTCGTAGCTGGTGGGTTTCAGGACGGAAACCCCAGTGAATGTTGATGAGGATGCCGGAGAATGACTGACTGTTACCTACGGTGAATGGCTGAGGATGCCGGAGAATGACTGACTGTTACCTGCGGTGAATGGCTGTTGCTTTATGGGACACTCGCCGAGAATGCATCACATTCTGAACACCTAGTTTGTGGGAAAATGGAAAGTGCAAGCAAAAGTTAGTGGCATTTCTCCTGGGGTAGAGGCTGCATTAGGATTCCTGGGGAGTGAGGCTGAGGAAGAGTGTCTGTCACGTGTGTGGAGTTGCCCTGTGGTGTAGCTGTGTCCCGTTCAGCCACACCAGGTGGGGAAAGGCGGCAAGGAAGAAGGGAAACTGCTCAGCTGCTGCAGGTGCCTGGGGCTGCCAGCCTGCAACGTGAGCCAGGAGCGACTGTCCCTCCCAGCTAACGGTGGGGTCCAGGGTTCATTCACCTTGTCCTTTCCAGGCAAGAAAGGCGCCCACCTGGTTTGACCCATGGCCCTGCCCGGCCATGGAGCGAGGGGTGCCTGCTCACGTCCGACTGGCTGTGAAATCGTGTGCCTGTCTCCAGCACAGCACTATCTCAAGGGGTTTTTGAGGAATTTATTTTAAATTACCCTGTGAGCTGGCTTCAGGACCTAACACCCGAGAAGGGCGCCGTCCTCATGGAGCATGACTGGAAGCTTTGCTGTTTGTTTTTATGTCAGCCCTGAAAGACGTCAACCAGCATTGAGAAAATTGTGTTTCACAAGGTTATCAAAGATAAAGGACAGCATGCATGTTACTCACGCTTTGCAAGTACCCATAGGTGGGGATTTCTGTGCACCAGCATCAAAACATTTTCAAAGACACTCTTGGCTGCTGGCTGTGTCTCATCCGAGCCTCTCAAATCTCAGGACCCAGAATGTGGGCAAACCACAGGCTTTGTCATCTGACAGCGCAGTGGGTGTTTGATAGGGAATCAGCTTCAGCTCTCCAGAGATGGGGAAGAAACAGTTCCACAAGCTGAACAAACCAGACTGGGCGCCGCTGCTGCAGGCAGACCTGGCATGAGAATGAGCTGTGGGGTGGCAGGGCCTCCCTCAGTGGGGTGGGGGCTGAGCCAATTCTGCCGGGGCTCTTTTCTGAGACCCGTCCATGCTCACGGCGATGGGTGGTGTGCTGGTTTTCCTCATGGGAGACCTGCCCCTGGAGTCGGGGTGGACCTGAATGGGTCCCATCAGCGCCCAACCTGGCCATGCTGAGTGTCTCTGTCCCATGTTCATTGAAGAGCTCAGAGGACGTTGGCGGCAAGGAGCCGGTGGGCTGGTTGCTGTGAACAGGTGGCAAGGAACCCGTCTCAGACTAAATGCTCAGAGGAACAGTCCAGTTTCAAAGGCCCCCAAATCTAACTTCTCAGCGGGATCTCCCAGACTCCAGCCCTGCGTTCCTTGTTGTCTCTGCCCATCTCTGCCGCCACCTGCTCTTGGGCTCTTCTACTTTAAATCAGTTTCTGTTTTCTTATTTTTTAGGTGTCCTCTAAGTGGGGAAATAATTAAGGAAAATGTGTAGGAAGAGAAGGTTGAATTCAGAGAAATGTAAGCTAACCCTCTTCTGCATGGAGGAGGCCAGCCACAGTCGGCAGGAAGGGTCTGAAGACCCACCGGGCAGTTATGTGGGCAGCCTCCCCGCAGCCCTGGCCCTGGTGCAGAGGTCCCCAAGGAGAGTGCACTTTCCCCGCAGACCTCGCCGGGCTCATCGGCTGTCTTGTGGACGTTTTGTAGAGGTCAGGGTCTGGTGTTCACATCTTGATGCTTCCTGAGACATTCTCTTCCACTCCCACCGCTTCCCGCCACGTATTTCTGACACGGGCCCTTGAGCTGGGAGGCTGACGTGCTTTTCCCAGCGTCACCGCTGAATGGCCCCAGACACTGTTCGTCCATGCGGCGTCCTCTTTGTTGCACTAACTCGGCTCCCTGCCAGCCCCTCTGGGCCTCTTTCCCTGCGCCTGTGCTCTGAATCGCAGCATCCGGTCCCCAACAGCCTTCTCGGGCTCGCCGCGCACTCTCCCCACTCTGAATCACAGCGTCCGGTCCCTGACAGCCTTCTCAGGCTCGCCGCATGCTCCATCCCCATACTCACACATTCATCTTTGTAGCTGTGACTCACATAAGAATTCCTGGGCCGGGCACGATGGCTCACGCCTGTAATCCCAGCACTCTGGGAGGCCGAGGCAGGCGGATCATGAGGTCAGGAGTTCAAGACCATCCTGGCCAACATAGTGAAACCCCGTCTCTACTAAAAATACAAAAATTAGTTGGGCGTGTTGGTGTGCATCTGTAGTCCCAGCTGCCCAGGAGGCTGAGGCAGGAGAATGGGAGAATTGCTTGAACCCGGGAGGTGGAGGTTGCAGTGAGCCGAGATCGCGCCACTGCACTCCAGCCTGGCGACACAGCAAGACCCCATCTCAAAAAAAAAAAAAAAAAAATGCCTGAGCCCGAGTGTTCAGTTATTCTTTGGCTCTGGAGTCTTCCTGGCCTCATGGACTGCAGTCCAGTTGCCCACTGCTTGAGGGAAGATCCTCACCCTGTTAATAGCTGTGAGACAGAATCCGATCGTAAAGGAGAGGTTTTTAAATGACTGTAGAAGCGGTCTTCACATCTGAGAATGCTGCAGAGGAACTAGAACTATAAAGTGTGTCCTCAGGAAAAGCTTGTTTTTGTTAGTTACATGCTTATAATTTGCAATTTATTCACATTTTTCTTTATGGCTTAAATAGGCCAAGATGGGAAGATCACTTGAGGCCACGAGTTTGAGACCAGCCTGGACAACGTAGGGAGACCCCATCTCTACAAGAAATTTTTTTTTTTTAATTAGCCAGGCACGATGGTGGCACCTGTAGTCCCAGCTACTCAGGGCTGAGGCAGCAGAATAGCTTGAGCCCAGCAGGTCCAGGCTGCAGTGAGCAGTGATCATGCCACTGCACTCCAGCCTGGGAAACAGAGACCCTGTCTCAATAAACAGTGAATCCCACACTCTTGCGATGTTTCTTGGTATATATCTTGCAACTCACCTTCCCTCACAACCCTCCTGTAAGGTATTTTCCTGCACAAATATGTTTTCTATTTGTTTCTACATTAAAGTCTACGTGAAAATGCGTTTGATAGTTCTTTTCATTCCTTTAGGGTGTGTTTATTTATTTTGCTTTTGTTTTTTGCTTTCTGACTTCCTTGATTTTTGATGTGGTCTTTCTAAATTAAAATTTTTAATTAGTTTTCGGATGTGCAGGTGTACTAGGAATTCCCACTGCCCATGACAGTGACACAAGTCCCGGAATTGCCAGGGTTTTTTGTTCTCCTGTTTTTTAATTCACGTAATCATTTTTTAAAATATTGCTTGTTACCCTAAATATATCTAGATGCATCTTTGGTCTGCACCGCTTACCTAGTTGGAAGAAAATGGAGTTGACCTCTAATGTATATGTAGTTTTGGGGGAAGCTGAAAACGTTCTAAAATTGACTGTCATGTTGGTTGCACAGGTCTGTGCTTGTTCTAAAAACCAGTGACGTACGCTTCGTGTCAGTGAGTTGTATGACGCGTGCGCTCTCTGCAAGCTGCTCTGCTGAAGGAATCTTATGCGCTTGTCCCTGTGATCGGCCCGCAGGGTGCGATAGCGAACTCACTGACCTGCGTGCAGCTGCACAAGAGAGCTGAGAAGATCGCCGTGATGCTGATGGAGAGGGGCCACCTTCAGGACGGCGACCACGTGGCCTTGGTCTACCCCCCAGGTACGGGCGCAGGGTGGGCTTCCCCTGAGAGGCGGCCGGCCGGTCAGCCGCAGTGCAAGGAGGTCCCTCACACCCGCCGGTGCCTGAGCCGAGGGCGGCGTGATGGCCAGGAGTCTGCACTGTATCCAGCTGGATGCTAACCGGCCCGTTTGCGTCTGGCTACGACCACTCACAGGCACCCGCCGCGTGTGCTACTGTTAGAGGCTTCAATAAAGTGACGTTTTCAAAGACTTTTATATCCAAATTTGTGTTATTAGCTACCTCAGGTGGTTCTCTTAATAGTACCTAAATCTTGACTAAATTCACAGTTACAAAGGTGGGTAATTCCTTAGCAAAATGATACAGAAATTAAACCTCCAGGTTGCCTCGTCACCTCGTGTCCGAAAGGACAGGTAAATGACAGTGACCGCCAACGCTGACAAAACCCGCCAGATGACGGAGCCTGCGAGAAGTTCAGCTGCTCGTTTCCCCGTTGAACTTGCCCCAGACTAGCATTTATGCTGACAGGGACAGTGTGCAGTCAGCAGCATGGTCTGCCTCAATAATGATGTTTCCCTCCTTGTGTAGGAATAGACCTGATAGCGGCGTTTTACGGTTGCCTGTACGCAGGCTGTGTGCCAATAACCGTCCGTCCCCCGCACCCACAGAACATCGCGACGACGTTGCCTACCGTCAAGATGATTGTGGAGGTAACGTGCCTGGGAGCGTCGGGGCCTCCACCTGCCTGGAGCTGAGTGTGGAGCTCGCGGTGTGCAGACTCTGATGTCTCTCAGGGCATCTGCTGGCTGTGGGAGCCAGGGTGTGTCTGGAGTCCAACGGTCAGGACAGGACAGGGTCTCTACCTGCAGGCAGCCCACAGTCTAGGTCTGGAAGCGAGATCTAAATGTGTGTGTGGAGGCAGAGGCTGGATGGTAGCCTCTGCAGGGTCTTCCCTGGGGAAAACGGCTCCCAAGAGAGGGCATCGCCACCATTCCTCGGGCTTCCCCATGAACCCAGCCGAGCAGACCGACCACGGGAAGAGGCAGGGCCTTTTCCCAAACCCTCTCCTCAAGATGTAGAAGTTTCCTGCTCCTTTTTGAAAGTATAGATCTGTTTTCCTTCATCTACAGCTGGAGAAGTTTCAGAGGATTCAGCTGTATTTTCCTCATTGAAGGAGGAACTACAGGGGAAAACAGTTTGGGCAGAGAATGCACCTGTCCCGCCCACACCTGAGTCCCTTTTGGCGTGTGGTGCTGGAGACTCCCACAGTGGCCACTCCTCCTAGAAAGTGTGCGCGGTGTGTCTGGGTGTGTGTG
>NW_026652276.1:239447817-239559583 GCF_009828535.3 Hylobates moloch | reverse complement strand
CTCGCCGCCGGGCGGGGGGCCGTGCTGGACGCGGTGCAGGCACAGAGACGCACGTCGCCGGGGGCGCGGCGCAGAGACAGGTGGAACCTCAGTAATCTGAAAAGCCGGGCACTACAGGACCTGTTTGCCCACGGTGCTGTGCCACTGCGCCTCCTGCTGGCGTTTAGGGCAACTGCAGCGCCCTCTTGCTTACAATGGTGGTCAGCGCCTCCTGCTGGCGCCGGGGCACACAGGGCCCTCTTGCTCACAGTATACTGGCGGCACGCCTCCTGCTGGCAGCTAGGGACGTTGCGGGGCCCTGTTGCTCACAGTGTAGTGGAAACATGCTCGGCTGCTGGCAGCTGTGGACACTGCCGTGCCCTCTTGCTCCAAGTGTAGTGGCGGCTGGCTCCCCTGCTGGCAACTGGGGACACTGCTGGGCCCTCTTGCTTGCAGTGTAGTGGGGGCACGCCCTCTTCTGGCCGCTGGGGGCACTACAGGATCCTCTTGCTCACAGGGCAGTGGCAGCACGCCCCCTGCTGGCAACCAGGGCACTGCAGGGTCCTCTTGCTCATGTTGTGGTGCCCGTGCGCCACCTGCTGGCAGCTGAGGACACTGCAGGGCCCTCTTGCTCACAGTGTCGTCGTCCTATACCCCTGCTGGCAGCTGGGGACACTGCCAGGCCCTCTTGCTGGCAGTGTCGTGGCAGCATGCCACCTGCAGGCAGATGGGGACTATGCAGGGCCCTCTTGCTCCCGGTGTGACGGCTGGGGTCCACTACTGGCCACCTCCCCCACCACTTAAAGTCGGAGCACCTGTTATTAAGTCCCATCAGTTCTGTAAATTCAAACTGAAATGGAGCTATTACTGGGGAGAGCTGATGTCCCAGTTCTTGTCTAACTTGGAAGAAAGATTTTCACCAAGAGGCAGTACAAACATAGCAGATAACTTCATTGAAAAGAAATAGTCTAAAGAGCTTATTGTAGAAAAATAGGGAGGAGTGGGCTGATCGTGCATGAAAACAGCCTAAGAGTCCTGTGCAGGGAATTTTACTTTAGACTTCTTCACATTCCTGCCTCTGTCTCAAGTCTCCACCTGTTTGCTTTGTCTGGTTTTCCTGCTACTGCCTTAGGTCCCTGAGTTGCCCCAGTTAGGCGTGTGGGACCTCCTCGCTGTTGGTTGAGGTGCATGTGTGGTGATGAATCCGAATCCACTCTGGCACCAGCCTCTTTCCCACCATCGCAGGCCAGCTGACAGCGGTCACGTTTGTACCTGCTGCGCCTGCCCATCTCTTTTGAATGTCCTTCTCTGCCCTAATCTGTACTTATGGTGCCAGGTTTCTCTTAAGAATGTCCCCTTTGTCATTCTTATCAGCTTGTACCTAGCAATATTCTGAGATTTTTATTGCAGAACGAATGATGTTTGGGGCATCTTAAGAGGAGTTCTAGGGTGTTTCTTTCTGCATAGGTACCTCTTCTCCCTCCTACCCACAATTGACAAGTGCCTATCCACTCCAGCACTAGAGATGCTACTAACATGTGAATTTTTAATGGTCCCTCCAGGTGAGCCTTCCCAGACTTTCCCTTTTCCAGGAGCTCCTCCTCCTGTTCATGTCTAGCTATCTATCTACTCTAACAGAGCCCACTATCCTGTGTCTTTCCCAAACATAGGGAACGATTAATTGGAAACCATAAGAAATGATATGCATGTAGATGAAAACCTTGATTACAGGGTTCACAGCCTTACAGGTTAGTAAAGAAGGTAATTTCCTAGTAGGCTCAGGAATTTAGGGATATTTTGGGGGCCTCAAGAAGAGAGGAATTCACACAAAGCTATAAGGACTGCAGCTGAAATCTCATAGTATGTTCTTAGCTTGGCTTTTAGCCTGAATAAGTCCTTTAATAGTCAAATCTGAGACTCTGTATGAAAACTTCCAGCAAAGAAACTTGAAAGCACCTATGTAGTCATCTCCTGTTCTTGCTGCACTTACATAAATAATCAAGCAAAATCAAACAAAACTAGATTTTTAAAACAAGAACAGTCTTACTTTGATTATGATCAAAAATGATGGTTACTACAGAGAGAAATTTTATATTTCAATGGAAAACTATAACATGGCCAGGCATGGTGTCACATGCCTATAATTCCAGCACTTTGGGAGACCAGGAGTTCAAGACCAGCCTGGGCAACATGGTGAAACCCCATCTCTACCAAAAATACAAAAATTAGATGGGCATGATGGCATGTGCCCTAACCCTAACCTGCAGGGAGGTAACATCCAAAGGAGAGATGATGAGGGCTGAACCAGAAAAGCAGTGGTAGGGAAATGGGGAAGGGGACAGGCTAGGAAATACTCCGAAATAGAACTGTAGGTGCTGGTGACTGATCAGGTGTTGGAAAGGGAGGCCCAGACCCTTAATCCAAACCTCATGGATTAAGTTTGAAGGGCCTGTGGATCATTCAGCTGAGGAAGTCCAGGTAAAGAAGATTATATAGGGGAGCTCAGAGCAGGGCCTGGGCCTCCAGCCTCTTCTGGACAACAGCCATGTAGAGCCAGTGAGCTGAGAGCTGTGAGGAGCAGGGTGGAAGGTAGGGAGGGGTTACATGAAGTTGCATAAGGGTTATTTTCTTCATAGAATTTTTTTAAGATAGGAAAACATGACAATGTTTATAAATTGGAAGAAATGTACAAGTTGTGAAAGGGAGAGGTTGAATCCAGAGAGGGGAGGAGTAATTTTGGAGAAGAGAGACAGTGCTCAGGTGAAATGGGAGGTGAGTGGGGAAAGCTGTGTAGATGGAGATGAGTTTGTGGGGAGGGGCAGGAAGGTGAGAAAGCCTCTTTCTTTGCAAAGCAGGACACTTCAGATCTCATTTTCAGTTTTGCTTCTTTTAAATCCTTATTCCTATTTTCTTTTCTTTTCTTTTTTTTTTAGACGGAGTCTCGCTCTGTCGCCAAGTCTGGAGTGCAGTGGTGCGATCTTGGCTCACCGCAAGCTCTGTCTCCCGGGTTCATGCCATTCTCCTGCCTCAGCCTCCAGAGTAGCTGGGACTACAGGCGCCCGCCACCGCGCCCGGCTAATTTTTTGTATTTTTAGTAGAGACGGGGTCTCACTGTGGTCTCTATCTCCTGACCTCGTGATCCACCTGCCTCGGCCTCCCGAAGTGCTGGGATTACAGGTGTAGCCACTGCGCCCGGCCCTTATTCCTATTTTCAAAGCAAGCTGAAACTTCACTCATGAGATTGTTCTTTTCCCAGGAGTCATTGCGAGGTGAATGTTTACAGCTAATGTCAAAGATCTCTCGAGCCTTGATAGCTATTATGTATTTGGCAAGACTTCAATGTTAGAAGATTTAAGGTACTTTTATTCTAAATAACAATCACAATTAACTCATTTAGCCTGGCTTAGGCTGATTTAGAGGAGATGGAAGTAAAGGCTCAATTCAAGACTCATCTTCTTCATTGAAACTTCTCCAATTCACCCCATTCTTCACTGGGCTACCTCTTCACATAACTGTCATCATCCCTCCATAGTCTGATAGGTCAGTTAGCTGGGTAAAAATCAACCTTAAAATTTTAATGGCTTGTGACCACAAATTTAGATTTTTTTCACTCTTGAGTTTGTGGGTCAGCTGAGGTTTGAGGGTCTTCACTCAGCTCGTCTGGTCTCAGATCCAGGTTCAGGTATGGCCCAGGCATGCTCTATCTGTCTTATTCTGAGGCTCAAGCTGAATGGGGTACAGATATCCAGGAGTAACTGGTGATGACAAAGTGGGAGAAGGCAAGGGCAGTCCCCCAAACATTTCAAGACCTGCTTGTGTCAAATCCACTATCATTCCTTTGGCCAAAACAAGTCACATGGTCAAGGAAGTACACTCTGTCCAACCACAGGGAGTCACAAACTGGGTCCAACAATTTGGTCTGCAACCCCTGGCTTGTCAGTAATCTCATCTGAGAACCTGTCAGTTACCTGCTCCATATACGCACATGAGAAAAAATTGTAGCTTATCCTTCTCCTGATTCCATGGTATTTAGGGTAGAAACATCTTGGGACAGGGCTTAGATTCAAAGATTGACCCCATCACCAGGATACATCATTTGTTCTTTGGCAGCTCTCTTTTCTCTTCTGCCAAATGAGAAATAAGAATTCTGTGAACAGATATGATAGGATACACATATAAAGACATTAGTCAGATATGATATGTATGGAGATGAGAAGAGAATTGTTTAACAATATTTTTAAACTTAGGGTTTATTCGTGACCATATCCAATTTCAAACCAAGCCATGCATTTAATCTTGATTTGCTAAGAAAATTTGCAAACTAAGCCAGTATTGATTTTTGTGGTTAGGGATACTAGAAAACCAGTAACTGTGTTCTCACCATAACCAAGCTTAGCATATTCACCCCAAGGCAAAAAAAAAAAAGTTCCAGAGGTGGGGTCAGTGGCTTTGCATAAGCATGGACTGTGCAGAGTGTATCTTCCTCCACCGAATAGAACATGGTTGACCTCTTCACTTAAAGGAGACATACTCAACAATGTGTGTCCCACTGTGGACTCTGCCCCGTGTATACTGTACACGTGCATTCAAGAGAAACAAGGTTTAACCAAAATGCATTCAACAGCAGATATTTGAAGCTTACTTGAAAAAGCCTCAGACTGCTCAAGACAGGTGCTGGCTGTTGAATGTTGCAGCAGACTTTTCAAAACCAGATGCAAACTAATCCAGTCATCTGACTCTTGGTGTGGCTTGAAAAAATATATACTGATCTGGTCTTAATTTTGATCAATTGTTTCAAATGTGCTATTTTTATTTTCTCATTCACCTAAACATTTCCACTTCCTTCTGCTGACATTAAGGGACAGAGAAAGATATCTGTTGGTTGGTAGGCTCAGAATTCCATTCATCTAAAAGCCAGCTAAGCCCTAGCTAGATGCAGACATGAAGGAAAGTTGACTCATGCAAAACTTCACTTGGGAGTCCCATTTAATACTCATCAGTCTTCTTGTTGCCTTCTTCTAATTCTGCAGGTCCTCCTTGGTTTCTCTTTAAGCCAGCACTTATTTCCATGGTGGGTTGAAGTGAGGAACAATGTTGCAAAGGCAATTAAAATCTTGACACATTGGGGCCACATTTTGTTTATAAATAAAATAAATTTCTGTGAATAGCATCCAAAGTTTCTCAGTTATTAAAGAACTCAGATATTGGGAGGCTGCTAAATTAGGGTAAGTGCTAAAAAATCTGGCCGGTTCAATTTGTGACTTGAGGGGAGAAGGGACATGCAGTTAGAGAGATTTTCAGATTTGGTACTGAGGTTATCACTGTCAGGAAAAGGAAGCTGAAATTAATTACTAAAGTTAAAAGCTGGAGTGTGAAGAATTTAAAAGCCAAAATTTACTGACAGATTTCTTTTCCTTTTTAAATCTCAAACATTAATAAGAGCAATTAATAAAATTATCAAATTGTTCTATTATAGTTCTTAGTATTAGAGGCTGTAAACCATCTGGATCCTAAGGGTATCAAAAAAGTAAAGACATTCATGAATTACCAACTGGGAATTTGAGTTCTGAATCAGGTCTCGCATAATGAAGCTCATGCTTAGTAGCTGCTGCTCACTCTAAGTCCTCTGGGGCATTTTCAGTAATTCAGCAGAAAGCCACACTGACATCATAGAAATTCATTATAGTTAGCAAAAACACTTTTAGAAAAAAATGATGAATAATCAAGTATAATCTACTTTAGCAGTTTAACAAAAATTCTGCTCACTGATTTAGACTAAAGATTTTGAAATTTCAGAGTTGGTCTAAAGTATTAAAATGTTCGTAGGTAGTTTGTGAGTAAGACCATTTGCTTTTGGTACTACTCTCAGTGTTTTTCTTTCTGTAACAGTGCCAAGGGTTAAGTGTCTCCATTTCTTTCATGAGCACAAAATATGTACAATAATTTTGCTTTGTTTTTTTTAATTGGAATTTAAAGCAGTGTTGCAAGATCAAATACTGTGAGTATATTCTCAAATCTCTTCAATACAAAAAAGGGGCAAAGCATAATTTATTCCAGAGGAGATCTGGATGCATTTAAGCTTGCAACCATTACTCCACATAAGTTATCTTTCTATGTGCTTAAATATGATTATGTATGTCAGTTGAGAACTTTTAGGCCGGATGTGGTGGTTCATACCTATAATCCTATCCCCTTGGGAGACTGAGGTGGGTGGATCATTTCAGGTCAGGAGTTCGAGACCAGCCTGGCCAACACTGTGAAACCCCATCTCTACTAAAAATACAAAAATTAGCCAGGCGTGGTGGGAGGAACCTGTAATCCCAGCCACTTGGGAGGCTGAGGCAGGAGAATCCTTGAACCTGGGAGGTGGAGGTTGCAGTGA
This sequence comes from Hylobates moloch, assembly GCF_009828535.3. Taxonomy (NCBI): domain Eukaryota; kingdom Metazoa; phylum Chordata; class Mammalia; order Primates; family Hylobatidae; genus Hylobates; species Hylobates moloch. The sequence continues at coordinate 239,553,222 of NW_026652276.1, read as the reverse complement.
GCTGAGACTGTGCCATTGCACTCCAGCCTGGGCAACAAAAGCAAAACTCCATCTCAAAAAAAATCCTTTCGGGTTTTGGTCCTAGATAGAGTAACTGACAAAAGAAAAAAGATCTAAAGAGTTCAACCAGTTCCATCACCCTTTGGCCACTGAGAGGTTTAATTCTATATATCTTTGGTGCCTACTGAATATTTCCATCAGATATAAGACATCACAGCCTTGGAAAGGAAGTTAGGAACCATCCATCATGTAGATCAGCATTTGGAAAAGTCTGTTCCATAGAACAGCTCTTTCTTGAATGAAATAAATAGCTCTCCATTGAAATTCCATGAAGGTCATATTCATATTGAAAGCTCTGAGATGTTCTATACTGGTAAAATCTCCTTCACTTTGTTTTAACAAGGGTTTCTCAAATGTGCTTAACCACAGAGCACTTTTTTTCCTTGTGATATTTGCCACACTCCTCAGGAGTAACCTCCCATGTTACACACTGAGGGCAAGGTTGTACTAGACTGTGAACTCTTTAAGGGCTAGGAGCAGTTCTTTGCTGGATCTTGGAGTCCTGGTGCCTCCCACAGTGCTGGCAAGTGGTAGGCACCTAATCAGTGTTTGCTGAGTGGATCTAGTTCAACACCTTCAGGTCGTGAGTGAGGAGCCTGAAGGTCCACACAGTTAGGTAGCTGGCCAAGGTCACACAGGTCATAAATGAAAGAATGACAAGAAGCCACTTAGATACTGAGGCAGAGAATAGCCTGATGAGGCCAATAGACAGAGTCCAGCTTTGTCACCAAAATGGACAATGTGTAAGATGAGGCACAGAAGAGTGGTGAGGCCACAGAAAACACAGCAGGATGTGGCTGACAGGATCTTAGGAAGACGAACTTATGGGTGCTGAGCAGAGACAGGCAGGAAGTAGCTGTGCAATTATTTTACTATCTGTTATTGGCTATTTGTTTAAGTGTACCTGAATTCAACAGAGTAGTCAAATCCATCCCTTTCATCACTAAACACTGAGATTTCCACTGACTTGTATCTACCATAACCAATTTTCCTGGAATTTTTCAAATATTCTTGAAAATCTACTGCAGTCAACATAAATTTGTAGAAAAAAGATGTTATTTTCTAATATACAAAAACTTCATATCTTAAAATGTATTTAAAAACTCCAAATATTTATAAACTCCTGTTCTGGGGTCATTTGTTTTCTATAATAAAAAACAGTGAAAAGAACACTGTGTAAGAGTGAATAAGCCCAGGTTCAAGTCCTGCTGCTATTAATTGGGGTGTTGGATAGAACACTGCTCTCCATATATCAGTTTGCTCATTTGTGAAAAAAACAAAAAAAAATTCACAGCAGATGATTTCTAAGGTTCCACCCAACCTTAAAATGTTAAGATTCCAGGAAAAGAACATTGCTTTACTGGAAAACAAAAATTTTGGCTTGCTCTTTTGACTGGGGATTTGGTTTAGCAAGAATATTATTGCTCATCCTTTGAGAATGTGAAGCTCTCAGGTAAACATCAGGAAAAATTTTTAAACAGAAAATTAATCAGGGAAAGAAAATACTTATCAGGTGTTTTAGAATCTGAGAAACCCTAGTTTACATAATAAAGCATCACATAAACTGGCAGCAAGACTATCCCACAATCCACAAAGGAAAGAGCTTTAAGGATATAGCCATGAAAATTGCAAGCAAAATAAAAAATGAAACTTAGTTTTCCTGGTGATATTCTTTCCAGTATCTCTAAGACGGTTCCTTAACCTCCAATTATGTTTATTAATAGTTACTGAGACTTTAAACTATCTGGCCTAAAGTTCTTTGATGACTTTCATTGATGTTACTGGATGGCCCTACCTTTTCAAGCCAATGGTTCATGGCCCATCATGAGCTTACCACTGTCTATCCTCCATCCTGGCATTGACTCTCCTCTTCTCAGCCTGGTCAAGTGCATTGCACTTCTACCCACTCATTCCTTAAGTTTCCCTCTGTCTCTGTGCCCTCATACTTATGACAGAATGCTTTCTCTCTCCTTAAGAATAACAGCTAAGTGGGGAGAAGGGGGGACCAACACCCCCCAGAGCACACTCTTTAAAACAGGTCAAGTGTTGATTGGTAAGACTATGACAAAAAGGTGTTGAAGAAGCTGTGGGAAGACAAGATCACTTCTCTAAAATGGTGGCCACATTGTAGGGGCTTTAATTCTCCACACTGTAGGAGTATTGTAGGTGATTCTCCCTGTGTCCCCAGTGATGGCAGAATCTGGTGGTGCCTCCACACTTCACCCTTTCCTGGGGCAGGATATATGATTGGGCATCTTCAAGGGGATTTGGCCTTCATATCATTGGGGAAGGGCCTGGTCTCAACAGAGCTTAATCAATAAGCAACCATATTCTTTCTCAATATGCTGTAGTATGCTATAGGTCCAACATTATATACACATTATTGTGTATGGTTACCTTTTATTTATTTATTTATTTATTTTTGAGATGGAGTCTCACTCTGTCACCCAGGCTGGAGTGCAGTGGTGTGATCTCAGCTTACTGCAAGTTCTGCCTCTTGGGTTGAAGCAATTCTCCTGCCTCAGCCTCCTGAGTAACTGGGACTACAGGCACCCGCCACCACGTCCTGCTAATTTTCTGTATTTTTAATAGAGGTGGGGTTTCACTGTGTTAGCCAGGATGGTCTCAATCTCCTGACCTCATGATCCACCTGTCTTGGCCTCCCAAAGTGCTGGGATTACAGGCATGAGCCACCATGCCCTGCCTGTGTATGGTTACTTTTTAAGTAATTTATGAGAATACAGGAGAAAAAGTAAGCATTTACGTATTTTTTTAAATAATTACATAACTATCTTTACTGGGGGGTGTGTGTGTGTGTGTGTGTGTGTGTGTGTGTATTCAAATTACTATATGGAATCACTTGATTTCAGCCTGTAGAACTTCCTTTAGTATTTCTTATAAGATGGGTCTGCAAGTAATAAAGTATCTGTTTTTGTTTATCTGGGGAAACCTTTATTTTTACTTCAGTTTTGAATAATACCTTTGCTAGATATAGGATCCTTAGTTGACAGATTTTTACTTTGAAAATTTTGGATGTGCTATCCCATTGTCTTCTGGCCTCCATCTTTTGTGCTGCGAAGTCAGTTGTCAATCTTACTAGGATTCCATTATAAGTAATGAGTCATTTTTCTTTGCTGTTTTCATAATTTTCTCCTTATCTTTGGCTTTCAGTATTTTTACTATGATGCATTTGTTTGTGGATCTCTTTGAGTTTACCTTACTAGGAGTTTATTGAGCTTTTGGAATCTGTTGGTTATTGTTTTTCAATAAATTTGATATTTTTTCCACCCTTATTTCTTCATATATTTTCTCTGGTCCCTTCTGTCTCTCCTCTCTTTCTAGTAATCCTAATAAGCATATATGTGTGCCTGATGGTGTTCCACATTTCACTGAGGCTCTGTTCATTTTTTTCTGCATTCCTTTCTCCTCTCTATTTTTCAGATTGCATAACATCTATTAATCTTTTTTCAAGTTTGCTTTCTTTTTTTCTGCTAGTTCAAACCTGTTGAGTCCCTACAATAAGGTTTTCATTTCAGTTGTTGAATTTCTCAAGAATTTCCATTTAGTTTTTTTTATAATTACTCTCTTTATTGATATTCTCAATTTGATGCAATATTATTATCACACCTTCCTTTGCTTCTTTTTTTTTTTTGAGACAGGATCTTGCTCTGTCATCCAGGCTGGAGTGCAATGGCACAATCATAGCTCACTGCAACCTCCACCTCTTGGGTTCAAACAATTCTCATGCTTGAGCCTCCTGAGTAGCTGGGACTACCAGGTACCACACTGGGCTTTTTTTGTATTTTTAGGAGAAATGGGGTTTCTCCATATTGACCAGGCTGGTCTCGAACTCATGGCCTCAAGAAATCCACCTGCTTTGGCATCCCAAATTGCTGGGATTACAGGCATGAGCTACTGCACTGAGCCCATTTACTTCTTTAATCAAACTTTAGGTCTACTTAGAGTCTTTTTTTTCTGTTAAATCATACAACTGGTCACTTTCAATGGCAGTTTCTGCTCACTCCTGCTCACCCCTGCTCACTGTCCTGTTTTTCCTTCTAATTTCAATTTCCTTTTCACTTTCAATGGCAGTTTCTGCTCACTCCTGCTCACCCCTGCTCACTGTCCTGTCACTCCTGCTCACCCTGCACTGTCCTGTTTTTCCTTCTAATTTCTGGCAATTCTTCTCTTTAAGCATCCTCTGTGGGCTCCACTTTTTTTCTGTTTGGTCCTCTCTTTTTTTCTGTCTGGCCTCTTCAATTTCCCTCCTGCCAAGACTTGGTGGTCCACAGGGTCCTGCCCTCTGCTGTCTTCTCTTCTCTGCACAGTTCATCAGCCTCTAAGAGCCTCGCAGTGCAGGTAAGCACTGAGGATAACATAAGTCATGCAGGTGTGTATGCTTTGTAAGGTATACAGGGGAGTCAAATCATGCATGCATTTGACTGTTTATGCACAGCAGAACAAAATCTAAACAATGGGTATATGCATAGAAAGAACAAGATGAGAGGTGACAATCTGTCATGTGCCAGGTTATCTCAGGATGTGTCGGGCCCCCAGGAGGTACCATTTTTGACTGAATATAGTCAAGATAAGGGTGTGCCACACAGCCTACCCAAGCCAAACTACTGCTCAACTCATGAAGCAGCAAGCTCCTTAGATGCGAAGGGGAAAGTTGCCTGCATTGGCATTATTGAGAGAAATCTACCTCTGTGTTATCAGAACTTACAGGTGATATAAGGAACCCCATAGCCTGTAATTTTGGCTCTTTGAGGTGACTTGAGACCTTGGTTTTCTAGATATATAATCATGTCATCTGCAAACAGAGGCGATTTGACTTCCTCTTTTCCTAATTGAATACCATTTAGTTACTTCTCCTGCCTGATTGCCCTGGCCAGAAATTCCAACACTGTGTTGACTAGGAGTGGTGAGAGAGGGCATCCCTGTCTTGTGCCAGTTTTCAAAGGGAATGCTTCCAGTTTTTGCCCATTCAGTATGATATTGACTGTGGGTTTTTCATAGATAGCTCTTATTATTTTGAGATACGTCCCATCAATACCTAATTTATTGAGAGTTTTTAGCATGAAGCGTTGTTGAATTTTGTCAAAGGCCTTTTCTGCATCTATTGAGATAATCATATGGTTTTTGTCGTTGGTTCTGTTCATATGCTGGATTACGTTTATTGATCTTTGTATGTTGAACTAGCCCTGCATCCCAGGGATGAAGCCCACTTGATCAGATCATGGTGGATAAGCTTTTTGATGTGCTGCTAGATTCAGTTTGCCAGTATTTTATTGAGGATTTTTGCATCGATGTTCATCAGGGATATTGGTCTAAAATTCCCTTTTTTTCTGTTGTGTCTCTGCCAGACTTTGGTATCAGGATGATGCTGGCCTCATAAAATGAGTTAGAGAGGATTCGCTCTTTTTCTATTGGTTGGAATAGTTTCAGAAGGAATGTTACCAGCTCCTCCTTGTACCTCTGGTAGAATTTGGCTGTGAATCCATCTGGTCCTGGACTTTTTTTGATTGGTAAGCTATTAATTATTGCCTCAATTTCAGAGCCTGTAATTGGTCTATTCAGAGATTCACCTTCTTCCTGGTTTAGTCTTGGGAGGGTGTATGTGTCGAGGAATTTCTCCATTTCTTCTAGATTTTCTAGTTTATTTGCAGAGAGGTGTTTATAGTATTCTCTGATGGTAGTTTGTATTTCTGTGGAATCAGTGGTGATACCCCTTTATCATTTTTTATTGCATCTATTTGATTCTTCTCTCTTTTCTTCTTTATTAATCTTGCTAGTGGTCTATCAATTTGTTGATCTTTTAAAAAAAAACAGCTCCAGGATTCATTGATTTTTTGAAGGGTGTTTTGTGTCTCTATTTCCTTCAGTTCTGCTCTGATCTTAGTTATATCTTGCCTTCTGCTAGCTTTTGAATGTGTTTGCTCTTGCTTCTCTAGTTTTTAATTGTGATGTTAGGGTGTCAATTTTAGATCTTTCCTGCTTTCTCTTGTGGACATTTAGTGCTATAAATTTCCCTCTACACACTGCTTTGAATGTGCCCCAAGATTCTGGTATGTTGTGTCTTTGTTCTCATTGGTTTCAAAGAACATCTTTATTTCTTCCTTCATTTCGTTATGTGCCCAGTGGTCATTCAGGAGCAGGTTGTTCAGTTTCCATGTAGTTGAGTGGTTTTGAGTGAGTTTCTTAATCCTGAGTTCTAGTTTGATTGCACTGTGGTCTGAGAGACAGTTTGTTATAATTTCTGTTCTTTTACATTTGCTGATGAGTGCTTTACTTCCAACTATGTGGTCAATTTTGGAATAAGTGCAGTGTGGTGCTGAGAAGAATGTGTATTCTCTTGATTTGGGGTGGAGAGCTCTGTAGATGTCTATTAGGTCTGCTTGTTGCAGAGCTGAGTTCAATTCCTTGATATCCTTTTTAACTTTCTGTCTTGTTGATCTGTCTAATGTTGACAGTGGGGTGTTAAAGTTTCCCATTATTATTGTGTGGGAGTCTAAGTCTCTTTGTACGTCTCTAAGGACTTGCTTTTGAATCTGTGTGCTCCTGTATTGGCTGCATATATATTTAGGATAGTTAGTTCTTCTTGTTGAATTGATCCCTTTACCATTATATAATGGCCTTCTCTGTCTCTTTTGATCTTTGTTGGTTTAAAGTCTGTTTTATCAGAGACTAAGATTGCAACCCCTGCCTTTTTTTGTTTTCCATTTGCTTGGTATATCTTCCTCCATCCCTTTATTTTGAGCCTATGTGTGTCTCTGCACATGAGATGGGTTTCCTGAATACAGCACACTGATGGGTCTTCACTCTTTATCCAATTTGCCAGTCTGTGCCTTTTAATTGGAGCATTTAGCCCATTTACATTCAAGGTTAATATTGTTATGTGTGAATTTGATCCTGTCATTATGATGTTAGCTGGTTATTTTGCTCATTAGTTGATGCTGTTTCTTCCTAGCCTCGATGGTCTTTACAATTTGGCATGTTTTTGCAGTGGCTGGTAGTGATCGTTCCTTTCCATGTTTAGTGCTTCCTTCAGGAGCTCTTTTAGGGCAGGACTGGTGGTGACAAAATCTCCCATCATTTGCTTCTCTTTAAAGGATTTTATTTCTCCTTCACTTATGAAGATTAGTTTGGCTGGATATGAAATTCTGGATTGAAAATTCTTTTCTTTAATAATGTTGAATATTGGCCCCCACTCTCTTCTGGCTTGTAGAGTTTCTGCTGAGAGATCAGCTGTTAGTCTGATGGGCTTCCCTTTGTGGGTAACCCAACCTTTCTCTCTGGCTGCCCTTAACATTTTTTCCTTCATTTCAACTTTGGTGAATCTGACAATTATGTGTCTTGGAGTTGCTCTCCTTGAGGAGTATCTTTGTGGCGTTCTCTGTATTTCCTGAATTTGAATGTTGGCCTGCCTTGCTAGATTGGGGAAGTTCTCCTGGATAATATCCTGCAGAGTGTTTCCAACTTGGTTCCATTCTCCCAGTCACTTTCAGGTACACCAATCAGACGTAGATTTGGTCTTTTCACATAGTCCCATATTTCTTGGAGGCTTTGTTCATTTCTTTTTATTCTTTTTTCTCTAAACTTCTCTTCTCACTTCATTTCATTCATCTGATCTTCCATCACTGATACCCTTTCTTACAGTTGATCGAATTGGCTACTGAGGCTTGTGCATTTGTCACGTAGTTCTCATGCCTTGGTTTTCAGCTCCATCAGGTCCTTTAAGGACTTCTCTGCATTGGTTATTCTAGTTAGCTATTTGTCTAATTTTTTTTCAAGGTTTTTAACTTCTTTGCCATGGGTTCGAACTTCCTCCTTTAGCTTGGAGTACTTTGATCATCTGAAGCCACCTTCTCTCAACTCGTCAAAGTCATTCTCCATCCAGCTTTGTTCCATTGCTGGTGAGGAGCTGCATTCCTTTGCAGGAGGAGAGGTGCTCTGATTTTTAGAGTTTCCAGTTTTTCTGCTCTGTTTTCTCCCCATCTTTGTGGTTTTATCTACCTTTGGTCTTTGATAATGGTGATGTACAGATGGGGTTTTGGTGTGGATGTCTTTCTGTTTGTTAGTTTTCCTTCTAATAGTCAGGACCCTCAGCTGCAGGTCTGTTGGAGTTTGCTGGAGGTCCACTCCAGATCCTGTTTGCCTGGGTATCCGCAGTGGAGGCTGCAGAACAGCAAATATTGCTGAACAGAAAATGTTGCGCCTGATCGTTCCTCTGGAAGTTTCGTCTCAGAGGGGTATCTCGCTGTGTGAGGTGTCAGTCTGCCCCTACTGGGGGGTGCCTCCCAGTTAGGCTACTCAGGGGTCAGGGACCCACTTGAGGAGGCAGTCTGTCCATTCTCAGATCTCCAGCTGCATGCTGGGAGTACCACTACTCTCTTCAAAGCTGTCAGACAGGGACATTTAAGTCTGCAGAGGATTCTGCTGCCTTTTGTTTGGCTATTCCCTGCCCCTAGAGGTGGAGTCTACAGAGGCAGGCAGGCCTCCTTGAGCTGTGGTGGGCCCCCCCCAATTCGAGCTTCCCAGCCACTTCGTGTACCTACTGAAGCCTCAGCAATGGCAGGTGCCCCTCCCCCAGCCTCACTGCCCCTTGCAGTTTGATCTCAAACTGCTGTACTAACAACGAGTGAGGCTCCTTGGGCATAGGACCCTCTGAGCCAGTCACAGGATATAATCTCCTGGTGTGCCATTTGCTAAGGCCATTGGAAAAGCGCAGTATTATGGTGGAAGTGACCTGATTTTCCAGTTGCTGTCTGTCACCCCTTTCTTTGACTAGGAAAGGGAATTCCCTGACCCCCTGCACTTCCCGGGTGAGGCAATGCCTCACCCTGCTTCAGCTCATGCTGGGTGTGCTGCACCCACTGTCCTGCACCCACTTTCTGACAGTCCCCAGTGAGATGAGCCCAGTATCTCGGTTGGAAATGCAGAAATCACCCATCTTCTGTGTCACTCATGCTGGGAGCTCTAGACTGGAGCTGTTCCTATTCAGCCATCTTGGCTCCACCCCTCACATTTTTCTTTAAGCTACCTTAAATTCATTTTTGTAAATGGTGTGAAGTTAGGACCCAGTTTTACTTTGCACATGGATAAACAAATTGTCCTGGTACTATTTGTTGAATGGTAAATACTTTCCATAGAAATATGCTCTGCTGGCACTTTCATAATACCATTTTTCTATATTTTGAAATAAATCAAATATCTATATATGGCTACCTTTCTTTTTTCTTTTCTTTTTTTTTTTTGAGACACCCAGGCTGGAGTGCAGTGGCGTGATCTCGGCTCACTGCAAACTCCACATCTTGGGTTCAAGAAATTATCCTGCCTCAGCCTTGTAAGTAGCTGGGAGAAAATTTTTGCAATATATCCATCTGACAAAGGTCTAATATCTGGCTTCCATAAGGAACTTAACAAATTTACAAGAGAAAAACAAACAACCCCATAAAAAAAAGTGGGCAGAGGACATGAATAGGCACTTTTCAAAGGAAGACATATATGCAGCCAAAAAGCATAGAAAAAAAGCTCAACATCACTGATCATTAGAGAAATGCAAATCAAAACCACTGTGAGACACCATCTCACACCAGGCAAGATGGCTATTATTAAAATGTCAAAAATTAACAGGTGCAGGCAAGGTGACAGGGAGACAGAATGCTTGCACACTGTTGGGAGTGTAAATTAGTTCAACCATTGTGGAAAGCAGTATGGTAATTCCCCAAAGACCTAAAAACACATCTACCATTCATCTCATCAATTCCATTACTGAATATATCCCCAGAGGAATAGAAATCATTCTACAATAAAGACACATGCACGTGAATGTTCATTGCAGCACTATGCACAACAGCAAAGACAGGAAATCAACATAAATGCCCATCAGTGGTAGACTGGATAAAGAAAATGTGGTGCATATAAACCATGGAATACTATGGAGCCATAAAACAGAACGAGGTCATGTCTTTGGTGGGAACATGGATGGAGATGGAGGCCATTATCCTTAGCAAAACAGAAAACCAAATACCACATGTTCTCACTTGTAAGTGGGAGCTAAATGATGAGAACACATGGACACACAGAGGAAAACAACACTTGTGCTTATCAGAGGGTGGAGGGTGGGAGGAGGGAGAGAATCAGGAAAAATAACCAATGAGTGCTAGGCTTAATACTTGGGTGATGAAATAATCTGTACAACACACCCTCACAACACAAGTTTACCTATAAAACAAACCTGCACATGTACCCTGGAACCTAAAAGTTAAAAAAAATCCATTTTCTAGGAGGAGAAAAATTAATTGATAAAAGCACAGTTATTGGATGCATGCTTTGTTTTCACTGAGAGCACTGCATGGTTGAAAATATTTGCAGATCACAGCTTTAACCAGCAGCCAGACCATTAAATGTTCTTAAGTATCCGAGTCTGTGGATGTAGAACCTAGGCCTGCACAAGGAGGGACAAGGCTTGGTTCTTCAGCTGTTTCCAGTTTTCACCAAGTGTCTGCCAGAGCCTGGGTCCTGTAGCCCCTAAAATGCCGGGAAAGTGACAGAGCAACGGTTATTGACAGCCCACCAGAGTCAAGGGCCATATTTACTCTTCTCCTCCACCCCAGTAAGTATTCCATGTTAATTTCATGGTGAGCCATCATGTTATAGCTTTAGTGTTTTATCAAGATATTAGAACCAAAATATTTGCAAATTCAATTCTGGTCACCATGTTTAAAACTCAGACAGTCATGAATTCTTTTTCTTTTTCTTTTTCTTTTTTTTTTTTTTTTTTTTTTGAGACGGAGTCTTGCTCTTTCGCCCAGGCCAGAGTGCAGTGGCGCAATCTCGGCTCACTGCAAAATCCGCCTCCTAGGTTCACGCCATTCTCCTGCCTCAGCCTCCCGAGTAGCTGGGACTACAGGTGCCTGCCACCACGCCTGGCTAACTTTTTGTATTTTTAGTAGAGACGGGGTTTCACTGTGTTAGCCAGGATGGTCTCGATCTCCTGACCTCATGATCTGCCCGCCTCAGCCTCCCAACGTACTGGGATTACAGGCATAAGCCACCGTGCCAGGCCAGTCATGAGTTCTTTTTCTAAAGGAAGATTGGTTGATGGTAATTTCTAAGATATGTTCTAACATGTAGGCATTTACCTGTAGGAAAAGGGCTGTGTTAGATCCCAGCAAATGAAAAAAAAAAAAAAGGCAAACTCAAGGGTTTATTTATAGAGGTGTGGGCAAAGCCAAAAGAAACAATAAAAGCCTGTGAAATGCTCCCAGACTAGCAACAGCAGAAACCCTCTAATACCCCGGGTGCAAAGGGTGAGGAGAGAATGGGCTGCTGGACCCTCCCAGGACTCTGGCAGAGCTGTTTCTCCATGGGGTCATTTTGCCTGACACTGTGGGCTCAGGTGAGGGTGCTGCAGGGCTGCTGCTAGACACCCTCCCATGTGCAGGGCAGCCCCAGCACAGAGAATGGTTGAGTAGAAATGCTAGTACAGCTGAAGTTGAGAAACACCAGAGAGAAACCCAGCCTTTGTGAAAACCCACTGCTGGAAGGAAGGAAGCAGAGGAAACCAAGGCCCTCCCCACCTCTGATGGCGGGTGCCTCCCTCTGGCTGAAATCCTGGAACGGGACCTGGGTGATGCTCCCAGAGGCCAGCCTCTCAGGACCCACAGCAGAGCTGGAGAAGTGGGAGGATGACTTAAGAGGCAGGTGGAGAAGACCCACAGCACCCTCCTCCCAGAGCCCAGACTGGGAACTCTTGCTTCATGCACAGATGAGAATGGTAAATCTTTTTAAAAGACAATTTCTTTCCCACTGTCTTGCCTCCCTTGCTTGCTGTGGTGTGGATGGAGTTTGTTTGTCCTCTCTGAATCTCATGCTGAAATGTGGTCTGGGCATGGCGGTGTTGACAGGTGGGACCTAGTGGGAGGTGTTTGAATCTAGAATGGAACCTCATCATTGGCTTGCTGCCTTCTCATGGTAGTGAGTTCTTGCTCCAGCAATGCTAGATTAGTACCTGTGAGCGTGGCTTGTTGTAAAGCTAGGATGTTCTTTCATTTGCCTCTCTCTTTGCAGGTGTCCAATCCCCCATCCCTTCTCTGCCATGTTTTAACCCAGCACATGGCCCTCACCAGAAACCAAGCAGATGCTATGCCTGCTTCTCCCACTTCCCAGCCTCCAGAACTGTGAGCCAAGTAAATTTATAAATCATGCAGTCTCAGGTACTAGGTTATAGCAACCCTTATCATACAAAGACACTGTTCCTCAGCTTCTCCAGTCTATAACCCTGACCCTAACCCAGGTTGCCCAGGTTGGTTTCCATCCTGGGCCCCTCCCAAACCCCACAGGTCTTGCTTGTCCATAGATCTTGGTGCATTGTTGCTGGAGGATCAGAGAACTGCCCCAGGTGTTGGGTCAATTCACCCAAAAGGAGTAAAAGCACCTGGGAGTTTACCCCACCACTCAACCTAAGCCACGCACTGTCTGAGGGAGAATAAGCCACCCACTGTCTATGCCTGCAGTCTGGATGAATTCTGATTCTATGCAACACTGAAGCACTATCACCCAAGCTCTGAGCCGCCCATGCCCAGGCAGGGCTCTAGTGCTTCTCCCAACACCTCACCCTGCTTGTTCCATCTGTTTTGGTTTCTCTCCTTTATTCAATGGATAATATGCAAATTATAGCTGAATAATAATTTCACCAATATCCTTGTCTCATCATCTGCATCCAGGGAGAGCTTGCCAGAGGACATATCACTTATCTCTGCCCTAATCATGAAAAGTATTAACCTGGACAGTATTAACCCATGACCTCACCTTAACCCTCACCTTCACACTTACCCTCATCATAATGCAAACTGTAACCCTAACCCTCACCCTCATCCTCACCTTCACCCTAACCCTAACCATCACCCTAAACTTCAACCCCACCCTAATCCAGATTCTAATCTTAACTCTAATCCTCACCCTCATCCTAACCCTAACTCTAACCCCTAATCCCCAACCCTAACCACCTTCACTAGGACTCTGATGGTGGATGCTGTGGATTCCTCCAGCCTCTCTCTGCATGCCAGCCTGGAGGCTTCCAACTGCAAACACCTATGACATTTCCTGAAGCCTTTGTCTGGCTCCTGGAATCCACCTGATGGTGTGCAAGGTGGGCTTGAGGTCCTGGGAGTGTGGAGCAGTTGGTGTGTGAGTCCGTGGGTGGAGCCTCCAGCAGTCTACCCTTGTTCCGGATACTTTGGAGCCTGCTGTGCACCATCTCCCAAAATTCACTTTATTTACAGCAATCTGTGCCCTAACACAAAATGACATCAAAAAAATTGTAGTGTCATCTACCCTTATCCTAAACCCTGGAACCTACTTGTGGCCATTGGCCAACTGAACTTTGGGCTCTGAGCCCTGGGGCAGGCAAGGGAATCTGGACGACTCCAGCCTGCTGGGGAGAGGCAGCCAAGAGAAGCATGTTGTTAGGAACATAATCAAATTAAATTAATGGGCTGACTGGCCCCAGCGGGTCCATCTAACAACACAGAAAAAAACAACAATAAGAAATGGATCATTTCTCCTGGTTTGAATGCTGGAAAACTTGCAGTCACTGAATAGATTTCAAATGAAATTCCCTACACTATTCTGGGAAATAACTGTTCTCTGCGCTCAGCCTGGTGGCTACAAGGAAAAAAATAAATATTGCAAATACACAAGATTATGTAGAGAAACTAAGGGAATATTTGGGAGTTTCCTGGTTCTGAAGGACAGGAGGAGAGAGAAATGCTATCGGGGCCTGGGGGAGCTCCTGGCCATGGCTCTGTCTCTCTTTTCACCCTTACAGGGGCTGCAGAGAGAGTGCAGCAGCCTGCTACTAGTGTACTTAAAATGAACTTGCAACTGTAAAATCCCTGGTATTACTGAATTCTCAGGCATACATCTATTATGCTAAAAGGCACATTTGAAGTTTTAAAACTACATACCTCCCAAACATGTGGCCTGATGCCTCTGAAAGGAAGTTAGTGTCTCCACAGAGTGGCAGAAGGACCATCGTCTGCTCCTTCGTCTAGAGAACTGAAAGCAATGCAGAGCTTTGAAATGGCTCCTGGATAGAAGAAATAATCTAGTCTCTAGATAAGACGTAGTGGCAGCTTTGCCAATGTTCAGTTGCAGGAGCTGGTAGTGTGCTGATAGTCTTCAACTCACTTTTAAGAAGTATAAGCCACGTCCCTCCCAGTCTAGCCTCAATTCCCTCTGCCAACAGGACAGCACTGCCAGGCCTCCTCTGTGCCCCACCAGGCCATCACCCTTGCTGCTGCCCTTCTTACCCTCCTTTTTGCCTGGAATCTGTTTTTTAAGACTCACTTCCCTATGGAGCCTTCCCTGAAGACCCAATCCCTAAGAGAATTTTTTCTTCACTAGGACTCTGATGGTGGATGCTGTGGATTCCTCCAGCCTCTCTCTGCATGCCAGCCTGGAGGCTTCCAACTGCAAACACCTATGACATTTCCTGAAGCCTTTGTCTGGCTCCTGGAATCCACCTGATGGTGTGCAAGGTGGGCTTGAGGTCCTGGGAGTGTGGAGCAGTTGGTGTGTGAGTCCGCGGGTGGAGCCTCCAGCAGTCTACCCTTGTTCCGGATACTTTGGAGCCTGCTGTGCACCATCTCCCAAAATTCCCCAGGAGATTTCAGTCCCATTAATTTAATAAGAGTTTATTCTATGGGCTCCCTTTCCTTTCATGTCTCACTGCCCACGGGCCTCCTGGGAACATCTCCCGACAGCATTGCCTGCGTTCATTTCTCAGGTCAGCTTCTGGGAAACTCAACCTAAAACAATCCCCACAGATCTTACCATGGAGCTCACTCAGCATTCATTCATTAATGTTTTTCTGCTGTCTTCTAAATGTAGTATCTCATCAATGAGATCATGAACTACTTGAAGGAAGTAGCTTCTATCACCAGCTTTCCCCACAGTTTCTGGAATAGCATAGAGCTTTATATAGCTGGCACAGTGGGACTGAATTTTTCACTTCCAAAAGTTTGTTAACATATTGCAAGTTTTCATTTATTCCACCTACAGTTTAAGAAATAAGGTGCTTGTGAGCTTACTAAGATGCACAGAAATTATGTCAACTGTAAATATTACACCAACATGGAATGGCATCACTGGTGCCCAAACTCCTGGTTTGGGTTATACATAATTTTTCTTTACATATACAACAAAGGAAGTTATTTGGGAGAAAATGGCACATGCTATCAGGAGTCAGTGATTTTTTAACATAAGGGAAAGACCTATTTTTCCTCTCAAACTGAAAGGTGGAGGGGTGCTTGATTATTGCTATGTGGAGCAGTTGATAATATTGTACAGTCAGAGGGACTTTGGGGCCATCTGATATCCAATGTTCTTCTATACAGTTGATCATTTGCAAGAAGGACAAGATAGTCTTAATATTTTAGTTATGAGACAGCAAAAGCACCTTGGTGTGCTGGAAAAAGAAAAAAAATTAAAAGGCTCTCCAATCAGACACCCTTGAAATTCTCCCTGATCCTCCCTGTGAGAGGTTGTTAAGCTTTAGAGATAGGCTGGCCTGGGTCTTAGCTGTGTCACTAGTGGTTGATTTTAGCCATATCATTCCTTTGTAAAATGTATTGTTCTTAGACACTTCTCAAAAGAAGACATTTATGCAGCCAACAAACACATGAAAAAATGCTCATCATCACTGGCCATCAGAGAAATGCAAATCAAAACCACAATGAGATACCATCTCACACCAGTTAGAATGGCCATCATTAAAAAGTCAGGAAACAACAGGTGCTGGAGAGGATGTGGAGAAATAGGAACACTTTTACACTGTTGGTGGGACTGTAAACTAGTTCAACCATTGTGGAAGTCAGTGTGGCGATTCCTCAGGGATCTAGAACTAGAAATGCCATTTGACCCAGCCATCCCATTACTGGGTATATACCCAAAGGACTATAAATCATGCTGCTATAAAGACACATGCACACGTATGTTTATTGAGGCACTATTCACAATAGCAAAGACTTGGAACCAACCCGAATGTCCAACAACGATAGACTGGATTAAGAAAATGTGGTACATATACACTATAGAATACTATACAGCCATAAAAAATGATGAGTTCATGTCCTTTGTAGGGACATGGAGGAAACTGGAAACCATCATTCTCAGTAAACTATCACAAGGACTAAAAACCAAACACTGCATGTTCTCACTCATAGGTGGGAATTGAACAATGAGAACACATGGACACAGGAAGGGGAACATCACACTCTGGGGACTGTTGTGGGGTGGGGGGAGTGGGGAGGGACAGCATTAGGAGATATACCTAATGCTAAATGACGAGTTAATGGGTGCAGCACACCAACATGGCACATGGATACATGTAACAAACCTGCACATTGTGCACATGTACCCTAAAACTTAAAGTATAATAATAATAAAAAAAAGTATTGTTCTTATCTATAAGTGGGGAGATAATAATGACTCTGACTTCATAGAGCTGTTATAATTAAAGTACATGAAACAACGTGTTTAAAGTGCCCAGTACAGTGTTGGGCACCTAATAAACTATTAATAAGTGGTTCCTGTTATCACAGCCACCGTCACCATCACGAGCGTAATCAGAGGCCCTGCAGCATCCCTGCAACACCATGGAGAGGCTGAGTCCCGGGTGCTGTTTTAACAGCGAATGGGCCCTTTCCACTCGATTCTTCCAGGATCACACACTGATCTGCCATCTGCTACATCACTTTGCTCTTGTCCATGCAGAAAATGTGTAAATATGTTAATTCCAGAAATGACTTTTTTTGTCACTTTAGATCCTTAGAGATTTTGACAAAGTTTGGCTGCTGGATCTCTAACCTGTCTTCTCTGTGGGTGATTTTATAAACTTCTCTCATTAGGGTCCATCTCAAGCAAAACTCTAAAATCAGTGACATTTTCTCACCTTAGAGGATTTTTAAACAATTCCCTGGGGTCCCAGCATCAACTTTTTAAAAGCCACTCCAGGATGTCCCAACTGCAGCCAAGGTTGAGAATCACTGGACTTGGTTGTGGCCATAAACTAGGAACCTGGGGAGGGGTGGAGACAGGACTAATGGGATTGAGGGGCTCAGGGAACCGCAAGGCTCTGGGATGGATGTGTTTTGCACAGGGACATTGAAAGGCAGGGGTCCTGGAGAGGGAAAGAGAGATGAGCCAGGCCAGGAGCCCTCCAGTGAACAGGAAGCTGAGAGCGTGAAGCTGATAGATGAGGGCAGGTGGAGGAGTCAGAGGGTGGGGCCTGAAGGTGTGTCCTACCGAGAACAGGATATTTGAGAGGAGAAGGAAAAGAGCAAGGAGGCACCACTGTCCAGTTGAGGCCCTGTGCTGAGGGGGCATTAAGGAGGAAAATGTAGCTACCAGTGTGAGAGAATCTAGAGCATCCTCAAAGGGGTATTTCTGTTTTAATTAGAGCAAGAAGACTTTTTCATTCACTCAACAAGCATACTGAGTGAACAAAGCAGACTGACACCCTTCAACATTCACAGTGGAGAGCTATGAAGGGAACCATGAGGGAAGCTGCTGAGCATGTGGAGGTGCTGTTCCTCTGAGCACGTGGAGATGCTATTGCTTTACTCTGAGTTCTGTGGGCTAACATTTTGGTGAGAGCTTGGGAACCAGTCAGATTAGTGTTAGATGGAGGCAAATATAGAGTCAAATCCCTGGTGACCTGTGGATAGTGTGGCTAGCATGGCTCTGAAGACTGGTAAATGATTCCCCCTCATCTCTCTGAGCAAAGAAGTGGGTAATAAATTCTAACTGGAGATGCTTTGTGGGATGTGTCAGAAGAACTTGGGGAGAAGGCTGTGTCTTGTCCAGGAAAGAAAAGTTTTACAAGGAACACGTGGAGCTCTGTGAGGCCTCCTCTACATTTTACATTGGCAGGGTCAGGACAGGGAAGGACTGTGCTCCAGACCCAGGGAGAATCCCGGCTCTACCATTTAACCCTGGGACTTTAGGCAAGGCTTTTCTTGGCACCTCCTTTCCTCATCTGGAATAGGGAAATTACAATGCTACTTGCTTGAAAGGTTTGTTGTAAATATTAGATGAAAATATTAGGCATAACAGCTGGTACCATTTTGGGGTACACAGGAACCACTCTATACATGTTAGTTATTTTTTAAATTATACTTAAGTTCTGGGATACATGTGCAGAACGTGTAGGTTTGTTACATAGGTATACACATACCATGGTGGTTTGCTGCACCCATCAACCCATCATCTACATTAGGTATTTCTCCTAATGCTATCCCTTCCCTAGCCCCCACTCCCTAACAGGCCCCAGTGTGTGATGTTCCTCTCCCTGTGTCCATGTGTTCTCATTGTTCAACTCTCACTTATGAGTGAGAACACGTGGTTTTTTGTTACTGTGTTAGTTTGCTGAGAATGATGTTTTCCAGCTTCATCCATGTCCCTGCAAAGGACATGAGCTCATCATTTTTTATGGCTGCATAGTATTCCATGGTGTATATGTGCCACATTTTCTTTATTCAGTCTATCACTGATGGGCATTTGGGTTAGTTCCAAGTCTCTGCTATTGTGAGCAGTGCTACAATAAACATATGTGTGCATGTATCTTTATAGTAGAATGATTTATAATCCCTTGGGTATATACCCAGTAATGGGATTGCTGGGTCAAATGGTATTTCTTGTTCTAGATCCTTGAGAAATTGCCACACTGTCTTCCACAATGGTTGAACTAATTTACACTTCCACCAACAGTGTAAAAGCATTCCTATTTTTCCACATCCTCTCCAGCATCTGTTGTTTCCTGACTTTTTAATAATTGCCATTCTGACTGGTGTGAGATGGTATCTCATTGTGGTTTTGATTTACATTTCTCTAATGATCAGTAATGTTGACCTTTTTTTCATATGTTTGTTGGCTGTATAAATGTCTTCTTTTGAGAAGTGTCTGCTCATACCCTTTGCCCACTTTTTGTTGGGGTTGCTTGCTGTTGTTTGTAAATTTGTTTAAGTTCCTTGTAAATTCTGGATATTAAACCTTTGTCAGATGGGTAGATTGCAAAATTTCCTCCCATTCTGTATGCTGCCTGTTCACTCTGATGATAGTTTATTTTGCTGTACAGAAGCTCTTTAGCTTAATTAGAACCTATTTGTCAATCTTGGCTTTTGTTGCAATTGCTTTTGGCATTTTTGTCATGAAGTCTTTGCCCATGCCTATGTCCTGAATGGTATTGCCTAGGTTTTCTTCTAGGGTTTTTATGGTTTGGGGTTTGACGTTTAAGCCTTTAACCAATCTTGAGTTAATTTTTGTTTAAGGTGTAAGGAAGGGGTCCAGTTTCAGTTTTCTATATATGGCTAGCCAGTTTTCCCACTACCATTTATTGAATAGGAGAGCCTTTCCCCATTACTTGTTTTTCTCAGGTTTGTTGAAGATCATATGGTTTTAGATGTAAGTTGTTACTTCTGAGGTCTCTGTTCTGTTCCATTGGTCTATATGTCTATTTTGGTACCAGTACCATGTTGTTTTGGTTACTGTACCCTTGTAGCATAGTTTAAAGTCAGGTAGCATGATGCCTCCAGCTTTGCTTAGGATTGTCTTGACTATATGGGGTCTTCTTGGATTTCATATGAAATTTAAAGTAGTTTTTTTCTAATTCTATGAAGAATATCAATGGTAGTTTGATGGGAATAACATTGAATTTATAAATTACTTTGGGCAATATGGCCATTTTCATAATACTGATTCTTCCTATCCATGAGGATGGAATATTTTCCATTTGTTTGTGTCCAGTTCTCCTTGAAGAGGTCTTTCACGTCCCTTGCTAGCTGTATTCCTAGGTACTTTATTCTCTTTGTAGCAATTGTGAGTAGGAGTTCTTTCATGATTTGGCTCTCTGCTTGTCTATTGTTGGTGTAAAGGAATACTTGTAATTTTTGCACGTTGATTTTGTATCCTGAGACTTTGCTGAAGTTGTTTATCAGCTTAAGGAGTTTTGGGACTGAGATGATGCAGTTTTCTAAATAGAGAATCATGTCATCTGCAAACAGAGACAATTTGACTTTCTCTCTTCCTATTGGAATACGCTTTATTTCTTTCTCTTGCCTGATTGCCCTGGCCAGAACTTCGAATACTATTTTGAATAGGAGTGGTGAGAGAGGACATCCTTGTCTTGTATTAGTTTTCAAAGGGAATGTTTCCAGATTTTGCCCATTCAATATAATATTGGCTGTGGATTTGTCAAAAATAGCTCTTACTATTTTGAGACAGTTCATCAATACCTAGTTTATTGAGAGTTTTTAACATGAAGGCTCACACATATCGCCTATGGCTGCTTTTGCACTCCAACAGCAGAAAGGAGGGGTGGATGGAGATTGTATGCTTCAGATATCCTAAAATGTTTACTATCTGGCCCTTTGCAAGGAATTTTTTCAAAAGCCTTTTATGCATCCATTGAGGTAATAATGTGGTTTTTGTCTTTGGTTTTGTTTATGTGATGGATTATGTTTATTGATTTGCATAAATTGAACCAGCTTTGCATCTCAGGGATGAAGCCAACTTGATCATGGTGGATAAGTTTCTGGATATGCTGCTGGATTTGGTTTGCCAGTATTTTATTGAGGATTTTCACATTGATGTTCATCAGGTTTACTGGCCTGAAGTTTTCTTTTTTGTTGTTGTGTCTCTGCCCGGTTTTAGTATCAGAATGATGTTGGCTTCATAAAATGAGTTAGAGAGGAGTCCCTCCTTTTCAATTGTTTGGAATAGTTTCAGAAGAAATGGTACCAGCTCCTCTTTGTACCTCTGGTAGAATTCAGCTGTGAATGCATTTGATCCTGGGCTTTCTTTTTGGTTGGTAGTCTATTAATTACTGCCCCAATTTCAGAACTTGTTATTGGTCTATTCAGGGATTCAACTTTTTCCTGGTGTAGTCTTGGGAGGGTGTATGCATCCAGGAATTTATCCATTTTTTTCTAGATGTTCTAGTTTATTTGCATAGAGGTGTTTATAGTAGCTAGTGGTCTATCTATTTTGTTAATTTGTTTGAAAAAAAAATGCTCCTGGATTCATTAATTTTTTTGGAGGGTTTTTCGTGTTTCTATCTCCTTCAATTCTGCTCTGATCTTAGTTATTTCTTGTCTTCTGTTAGCTTTTGGATTAGTTTGCTCTTGCCTCTCTAGCTCTTTTAATTGTGATGTTAGGGTGCTGATTTGAGATCTTTCTAGCTTTCTGATGTAGCCATTTAGTGCTATAAATTTCCCTCTTGACACTGCTTTAGCTGTGTCCCAGAGAATCTGGTACATTGTCTCTTTGTCCTCATTGGTTTCAAATAATTTCTGGATTTCTGCCTTAATTTCATTATTTACCCAGGACTCATTCAAGACCAGGTTGTTCAATTTCCATGAAATTGTGTGGTTTTGAGTGAGTTTCTTAATCCTGAATTCTAGTTTGATTGCACTGTGGTTGGAGATACTGTTTGTTACGATTTCCGTTCTTTTGCATTTGCTGAGGAGTGTTTTACTTCCAATTTTGTGGTCGATTTTAGAATAAGTGCCATGTGGCACTGAGAAGAATGTACATTCTATTGATTTGGGGTGGAGAGTTCTATAAATGTCTATTAGGTCCACTTGATCCAAAGCTGAGTTCAAGCCCTGAATATCCTTGTTAATTTTCTGTCTCATTGATCTGTCTAATATTGACAGTGGGGTGTTAAAGTCTCCCGCTACTGTTGTGTGTGAGTCTAAGTCTGTTTGTAGGTTTCAAAGAGCTTGTTTTATGAATCTGGGTGCTCCTGTATTGGGTGCATGTATATTTAAAATAGCTCTTCTTGTTGCATTGATCCCTTTACCATTATGTAATGTCTTTCTTTGTCTTTTTCAATCTTTGTTGGTTTAAAGTCTGCTTTGCTAGAGACTAGGATTGCAACTCCTGCTTTTTCTTTTTCTTTTTTTTCTTTCCATTTGCTTGGTAAATTTTCCTCCATCCCTTTATTTTGAGCCTATGTGTGTCTTTGCATATGAGATGGGTCTCCTGAATACAGCACACAAATGGGTCTTGACTCCTTATCCAATGTGCTAGTCTATGCCTTTTAATTGGGGCATTTAGCCTATTTATATTTAAGGTTAGTATTGTTATGTGTGAATTTGATCCTATTATCATGATGCTATCAGGTTATTTTGCTCACTAGTTGATGCAGTTTCTTCATAGTGTCATTGGTCTTTATATTTTGGTGTGTTTTTGCAGTGGCTGGTACCAGTTTTTCCTTTCCATATTTAGTGCTTCTTTCAGGAGCTCTTGCAAGGCAGGCCTGGTGATAAGAAAATCCCTCAGCATTTGCTTGTCTAGAAAGGATTTTATTTCTCCTTTGCATATGAAACTTAGTTTGGCTGGATATGAAATTCTGGGTTAAAAATTCTTTTCTTTAAGAATGTTGAATATTTGCCCCCAGTCTCTTCTGGCTTGTAGTTTTCTGCTGAGAGGTCTGCTGTTAGTCTGATGGGCTTCCCTTTGTAAGTGATCTGGCTTTTCTCTCTGGCTGCCTGTAACATTTTTTTCTTCATTTCAACTTTGGAGAATCTGATGATTATATGTCTTGGGGTTGATCTTCTCATGGAATATCTTAGTGGTGTTCTCTGTATTTCCTCAATTTGCATGTTGGCCTGTCTTGCTAGGTTGGGAAAGTTCTCCTGGATAATATCCTGAAGTGTGTTTTCCAGCTCATTTCCATTCTCCCTGTCTCCTTCTGGTACTCCAATCAATTGTAGGTTCAGTCTTTTTATGAAGTCCCATATTGGGGTCTTTGTTCATTCCTTTCCATTCTTTTTTCTCTAATCTTGTCTGCATGTCTTATTTCAGTAGGGTGGTCTTCAAACTCTGACATCCTTTCTTCTGCTTGGTAGATTCGGCTATTGATATTTGTGTATGCTTCACGAAGTTCTTGTGCTGTGTTTTTCAGCTCTATCAGTTCATTTATGTTCCTCTCTAAACTGGTTATTCTAGTTAGCAGCTCCTCTAACCTTTTATCAAGTTTCTTAGTTTCTTTGAATTGGGTTAGAATATGCTCCTTTAGCGCAGTGGAGTTTTTTATTACCCATCTTCTGAAGCCTACTTCTGTCAATTCGTCCATCTCATCCTCCGTCCAGTTCCTTGCCCTTGCTGGAGGGGCATTGCAATCATTTGGAGGAGAAGAGGCACTCTGGCCTTTTGGGTTTTCAGGATTTTTTTTGTTGATTCTTTCTCATCTTCATGAGTTTGTCTAGTTTCAATATTTGAGGATGCTGACCCTTGGATTGGGCTTTTGTGGGGAAATTTTGTTGTTGTTGATGCTGTTGTTGCTTTCTGTTTGTTTTTCTTTCAATGGTCTGGTGCCCCTTCTGTAGGGCTGCTGCGGTTTTCTAGGGATTCACTTGAGGCCCTATTCATCTGGTTTGCTCCTGCACCTGAGCTGTCACTCAAGGAGGCTGGAGAACAGCAAAGATGGTGCTTGCTCCTTCTTCTAGGATCTCTGACCTCAAGGGGCACCAATCTGATGCCAGTAGGATCACTTCTGTATAAGGTATCTGACAACCCCTGTTGGAAGGTCTCACCCAGTTGGGTGGTACAGGGAACAGGACCTGTTTAGTGAAGCACTTCGACTGTCCCTTGGTGGAGAGGGTGTGCTTCACTGAGGGGAAATCCACTCATCTGGGCTGCCTGGATTCCTCAGAACTACAGAAAGAAAGGCTAAGTCTGCTGGCTCATCAGAGACTGCAGCCTCCCATCCCCAAGAGCTCAGGCCCATGGAGATTTGGGTTCTGTCCCTGAGCCTCTGGTTGGAGTTGTTGGAGTTCCTGCAGAGAAGCCCCACCCAGTGAGGAGGGATGTGTCAGGGTCAGGCCTGAAGAGGTGCCCTGGCCACAGTCTGCAACAGCCAGTGTGCTGGGCTGTGGAGGACATTTCTTGGGGACCAAGCCATCCAGCATCTCTGGCCCCAGCATGGGAAAAGCATGGCATGGAACTACAGAGATGAATGCCACTCTTTCCCCACCTAGGGAGCTTAGCATGTTAGGCAGTTATGAGTCCCAGTGCTGGCTGTTGCCCCTCCCACAGGAGCTCAAATGGCTTAGGCAGTAGGTAGCCACAGCTGTGGTGCTGGTCGCCTCTTCCCCTGGGAGCTCAACAGACTTAGGCAGATTCCAGTTGAGAGGCTGTTGAGAATCTGCACGGCTCCTGGGTTGGGACCCTAGGCCCCGATGGTGTGGGTTCACAAGTGGGATCTTCTGATTCATAGGTTACACAATTCCATGGAAAAAGGACGTTTTCCCCAGCTGGGTAGCATGCTCACTCACTGTCTCCCTTGGCTGGGAGGTGGGGGCTCCTCTGCCCTGTGCAGCTCTCAGGTGGGCAGTTGCACCACACTTCTTTTCCTTCCTTGCTGTGGATCATGTCAGCCGCCTAGTCAGTTCTGATGAGAAGACCTGGATACCTTGGTTGCTGGTGAAGGATTCACATGCTAATTACGGTTCTTTATGATGGAAGCCTCTGATAGCTGCTGTTTCTAGTTGGCCATTTTAGCCCTGCCCCCACCTTACTCAGATTCTAAGTACCTATAGATACATGGGTCTGTTTGGGGACCTAATTCTGTCCCCCAGTCTGTCTGTTCTTGAACAAATATCATGCTGTTTTAATCACTGTAACTTTATACTGTGTTCTGATATTTATGGAGTGTTAATTGCCTTATTAAAAATTTTTGGGGGGGTTCAGGTGCCTATAATCTTTGGAAGGCTGAGGCAGGAAGATAGAGGAGGATAGAGCTTGAACCCAGGAAACCTACCTGGGGAACATGGTGAGACCTCATCTCTACAAAATATTTTAAAATTAGCTGAACATGGTGACACATGCTAGTGGTCCCAGCTACTCAGAAGTCTGAGGCTGGAGGATCACTTGAGCACAAGGGGTTGAGGCTATAGTGAGCCATGTTCACACAACTGCCCTCCAGCCTGAACAACAGAAAGAGACCCTGTAAAAAGGGGGGAAAATTGGCATTTTAAATTTAGTTATTCTTCCAGATGAGCTTAATTTTTTTTAAAGAAACAATGTAGTTTTGCATTAAAATGTATATATTCTCTCAAGAGAATGAACATATATACATGCTTCCCCAAGCAGATAAGTGGTGTCTCCATTTATTCAGATCCTATTTTGCCTTAATAGTTTTGTCATCTTCCTCATATAGGTCTTGTACATTTCTTGTTAAATTTGTTAAGTACTAACCTAGACTAACATTGAACTATATTATATATTTACATATTGTCTTAGTTCATTTTGTGCTGCTATCACAGAAAGTCACAGACTGGCAAATTTGTAAAGAGCAGAAATGTATTTTTTCACAGTTTAGAAGGCTAGGAAGTCCAACATCAAGGCATCAACAGATTCAGTTGTCTGGTGAGGGCTGCTCTCTGTTTCCAAGACGGCACCTTGTTGCTGTATCCCCTCTAGAGGGGAGGAACACTGTATCTTCACATTGCAGAAAACAGAAGGGCAAGCAGAACAGACTCCCTCCATGAAGCCCTTTTATAAGGCGGCCTAATTTCATTCAGGAAAGGAGGAGCCCTCATGACCTAATCACCTCTTAAAGACCCCACCTCTTACTATCTTTACTTTGGCTGTCAAGTATCAATACCTGAATTTTGGAGGGGACACATTCAAACCATAGTACAATGTATAAGAACTAAGTATTACTTGAAGATTAAAAAAGATTTGTCTTTTAAAACCATGTTTCCTTTGTTCCTTTTTAGTAATGGCTGTTTGAATATCTTCAGTCATTAGAAGTTTACTCATGTGTTTACCTGTTCTTGAATCAATTTTGATAACTTATTTTTTTCCTACAAAATCACCTATCTCCTCTGGACTTACCACTTTTCTGCCCCCAAACTTATAATTGCTTTCATTCCATTCGTATCTGTGTGCAATCTCTCATCTCATTCTTGATGTTTATGGTTTCTCTATTTTTCTTGGTGAGATTTCTGAAAGATTTGTCTTCTGAAATACCAGTTCTTGGTTTGATTCAACAATTCTATTTTTCTTGTTGTTAACTAATTTCCTGATTGTTTACATTTGTCACATTTTTCTTCTTATTTAAATTGATTTATATTTGTTTTCTTCTAGTTTTCTTGAGTTTTAGAGGGTCAGTTCACTTTCAGTTTTTTTTTTAATTCAGGGAGATATCAATTTTACCCACTTTATCTGACCCTTTTTTAAATGTCTCATATTAATGCTCTTTTACTTCACAAGAAGGGCTTACTGTATCTTTTTTTTTCAGTTTTTATTCTGAAGGCTTTTTCAGTGTTTTCTTTATTATCACTGAGTTTATCTAAGAAAAGAGGCACAACCATTCTTCATGCATATAAAGTAATTCTGAAAGCATTCCGGTCTTTAGAAATGTAGTTGATGTCATGATTTAAGATGAAATTATTGGATGCTTGGGGAAAAATCAAGATAACTCCTAGAAACAATAAACTTCAAACAACTGAAGGAACATAGCTGAATATACGTGTTCAAAAACTTGAAAGATGACACCTTTGTAATATATTTTAATGCCTACTCTTTCCTCTTGTAGGTAATTTAGTAAAAGCTAAAACATAAAATTACTCTCCTCTTTGAGAAGTTCTAATTTCTGATCTTTCAAGAAATTTGAAAAACATCTTTCCTTGAAAATTCTCAGCTACAATTTCCCATATACAACACTTTTCTCAGTCCAGACTCCACTGGAAACTAGACAGTGCCCCCTTGCAACCATCCTTTCTCCCTTAGTATTTAATAGCACTTTTTAAACACAGCTTGTGCCCAGCTTCATGCTTAGCTAGAGAATGATACCAAGAAATGTATAGCTTGGTTCATTCTTCCAGGAATTCATATGTGAGGAAACCTTATCAAAAAACATGACAAGATGAAAAATAAGGCCTTGGAAACAACCTAGATCAGGGTTGGCAAACTGTGGCCCACAGCCCAAAGCTGGCCTGATGACTGGTGTGCAAATAAAGACTTATTGGAACACAGCCGTGCTCGCTCACACATATCGCCTATGGCTGCTTTTGCACTCCAACAGCAGAAGGGAGGGGTTGATGGAGCCTGAATTCTCCACACATCCTAAAATGTTTACTATCTGGCCCTTTGCAAAAAGAGTGTGCTGACCCCTGGTATAGATAATTGGGCCAACCCTCGCGTTGAAGTCAAGTAGAAGCACTGGACAGATGTCTGTGTCTGCACGAAGCCTCAGGATGCACGAAGCCTCAGGATGCCGAGGACACTGAGGAGCCCCAGGCTCACGCTTCCTAAGAAGACAGAGATGGAGGGAAGTCACCCAGTGCTTGCAGCCTCTCTTGTCCTGGATGAGACATTGACAGCTTCCTAGGCTAGAGGGAAAATGTTGGCATCCAGGGCCCAGCAGGGGGTGGTGCTTCAGGAGCCTCATACTTTGGGTTGGAAAACCAGAAATCCTGCTGGAACAGGGTAACTGGAAGTAGACGCAGACTGATGTGGTAACCAACACCTAACTGTGAATCAACTCAACCCCTGAAACTGAATTATTATGGCTCTTGGCACCTGACAGAGCAAAATACGTGCTAGCAGACAAAATATCACTCTAGGATTTTAATTATTTAAATATAACATCCTCTACACAATAAAAAAGTACCACTTCATATTCTGTTTGTGATGGTTTAGTGTATATTGGGCTAGTCCTCCTGCCATAAACAAACATAAAAGCTGAGCAAAATGTACAAAACAACTCTTGCCAAGCATTCGACAACAAATGCAGGGCTATGATCCTCAAGAGAAGAGGGTGCACACATGGGCCTCACATTCATCCCAGCTTTCTCCTTCTAAATCTCAGCACAGGGAAATGGGGCCCAAGTACAGACCAGTAGTCTCTCTGGGCAGAGGAAGCAAAGACTGAGATTCAAGAATGCTAAGGTGACAGGAATTTAAGAGTAGGAAGCTGCAGCAAAGGGGGCCCAAAAGTCTGTGTAAAATATGCCCCCATAAACTTGGCTTTCTCTAAGCAGCAGGTGCACAAGAAAAGAGTCTGAAAATCCTCTGAGAAAACAGCCAGGAGAGGCTGACACTGAGCAGAGAATTTAGAGCTCACCAAATGCTGCGGAGACATGGTAATTTGGTCCCAGCCAGATTGGAGAAACTTGTTAACACTGTGGGAATCCAGTTGAGGCCCCAGAAAGGCCATGCCCTAGGAGTAAGGTGCACTCCCTGGCAGTGATCTCCACATAGTAGGGGTCAGGGCAAAACTGAAATGGTCACATGTAGCGGTATATTAGGGTTTGCAATATCTAAAGCCAGATTTCAAGAAGAAGATTCAAAAAGAATTTTAGACTGGATTGGAGCTGGAAAAATGAGTAAAATTAGGATTCGTAAGACTGCATACAAAATTGGAGATTTTTAAAGTATGTTTTAAAAAATAATGAATGGGTGTTAAATTTCAACAAATGCCTTTTCTACATCTGATGTGTCTGGCCCCGCATTAGGGACTTACTTTTCTCCATGAATACCGTCTAAGGGAAGTAACCTCAGGAGCCACCTGATTACTCTCCTGCAGTCCCTAGAGACAGTGCTTCACTGCAGGTGGCCAGTGCTGCAGAAATGGATGCCTGTGGATGCCGTGCGTACAAGCAAACAACATGGCCAACGTCACCCGTATTCAACACGTAGAATCTTTTTGCCCCATCAGATGATTCTGATTTTGTTCCTTTTCCAGGAGCTCTATTTCTTCTTCCTTTCCTGCTTTCCTCCTTTCTTCCCTCCCTCTCCACCTCTTCCTCCTCCTTCTCTCTTTCTCTCAAAGAGCCCCACCTTTGACTTGAGTTTGAATCCTGAGTCTGTCTTTTGCTAGTTGAGTATATTGAGGAAAACTAAATTATGCATCTCAATTTTTCTCAACTGTAAAAGCACCATACTTTTAAGATTGAGAGGATAAGAACATATTTACAAAAGTATCACTTGCATATCATAATGCTCAATACATGTTAGTTTCTTTCTTTCTTTCGTTCTTTTTTTTTTTTTTTTTTGAGACGGAGTCTCGCTCTTGTTGCCCAGGCTGGAGTGCAGTGGCGATCTTTGTTTACTGCAACCTCTGCCTCCCGGGTTCAGGCTATTCTCCTGCTTCAGCCTCCTGAGTAGCTGGAATTACAGGTGCCCACCACCATGCCCAGCTAATTTTTGTATTTTTAGTAGACATGGGGTTTCGCCATATTGGCCAAGCTGGTGTCAAACTCCTGACCTCAGGTGATCCATCTGCCTCAGCCTCCCAAAGTGCTGGGATTACAGGGGTGAACCACCGTATCCGGCCCTTAGTTTATTTTTTATTCATACAAAATATTTTGCATTTTTATGGGGTATAAGTATTTATTGCATGCATAGTTTCCAATTTTGTTTTATGTTCCAGGAAAAATATTACTATAAAAATACAAGCTAGAGTGAATTTTATAAAAAGAAATTCATAATCTTTTGAGGTTATCAAAACCCCTATGGTAAACATTAATTATATTGCCTGGAGATAAAACTCATGCCCCTTATCCTCCTTATTCCCAACATCTCAGCCTCCCAAACAGTATCAGTAGAACTTAGGGGACGATAATACAGCTTGAGTGGACACCTGCTTAGAACTTTGAATGTGACAGGCAGTGTTCTAAGGGGTTTGCATCTGATAACTTATTTAGTTCCCATAAAGAGTAAGTGCTTTTGTAACCTCCACTTTACAAATGAAGAAATTGATGTGTGAGAATGAGAGAACTGTCTGAAATTGTTCAGCTGCAGAGTGGCAGATCTGGGATTCCGAGTAAGGAGTTTAATCTTTGCACTGTTGCACAGAGGAGGGTATGTAACGGTACAGGGTCAGAATCTTGGAGCATAGGTACTGGGTATAGGGTCAGAATCTTGGGGAATAGGTACTGGGTATAGGGTCAGAATCTTGGGGAATAGGTACTGGGTATAGGGTCAGAATCTTGGATCATAGAAAGTAACTATAGAGTCAGAATCTTGGAGCATAGGTACTGGGTATAGGGTCAGAATCTTGGAGCATAGGTACTGGGTATAGGGTCAGAATCTTGGAGCATAGGTACTGGGTATAGGGTCAGAATCTTGGAGCATTGGTAGTGGGTATAGGGTCAGAATCTTGGAGAATAGGTACTGGGTATAGGGTCAGAATCTTGGAGCATAGAAAGTGAGTATAGAGTCAGAATCTTGGAGCATAGGTACTGGGTATATGGTCAGAATCTTGGAGTATTGGTAGTGGATATAGGATCAGAACTTGGAACATAGGTACTGGGTATAGGGTGAGACCAACCTTCCACATCTTTTGTAAAAATTGTACACTCTCCCATTTTCCTTCTCTATTTGATTTTTCTCCAGTGTACTTACTACATTCTGATATCATTTACTTATTTTTAAAATTTTTATATTTGTCCTCTAAAATGTAATCTTTACAAATACAGGGATTTTCAAAAATGCCTGTTTTATTCATTACTGGGTCTCTATTATCTAGAGCAGTACCTGGAACTTTCCAAGTGTTCAAGAAATTAAAGTTGAATGAATGGGTAAATATGTAATTTTCCATGTTTTAAAAGTGATTTTTAATCATATGCTAACTCAATATAATAAATGGTGTCTAGTGGAGTGATGTCAGCAGGAAGCTCCAGGCCCTCATTTCCCCAGGGAAATATTACATGAACATCTAGAAACTGTCTAAATTAACAGTAAATGAACTCTGGAAATCTGCCAAACATCTAAGGCAACCAAGAAAATGCCCCATCAAGGAAAAGCCACATTCAGAGTGGTGGTAAAATTTGTGGTGTTTTTACTTGCTTTATCTCACCACATTCCTGGTGCTATATGATTTGGAGCAAACAGTGCACCGGTCCTAAGTCCCCTTCCATGAGCTGGAGAGAGCAGAAAGGACTTAATTTACCACACTCTAATCTCTCTGGGGCTGCCTGATGGACCTCTGAGCTCAGATAAACACAAGTGGTGCACCTTGGATCTCAGGTGAGGAGAATCCCTGGGAAGCAGTGGGCATGGCTTGTGCAAAACCACAAGGACACCACAGACCACCAGGTGTCTGAGGCAAGAGATTACTCATGGAGGGATACAATAGAACAGCTTAGTCCCAAGAAGAGGTGAAGCGAGACTCTAGGGAAATTAAGATATTTAAAAGCGTCTATGTATAAAAGGTAATTTGGAAAAAACACACACACACACAGGCCCAGGGAAGACACACTCCCAGAATAGCACTGAGAAGACCTGAACCCTCCATATGGAGCTCTTCCCAAGGCTCAGAATACACTCTGCTAACTGTTGAAGGTCTTCCCCTGCATGAAGCCTGTCTGCAAACACTGAGACAGGTGGCTGTTTTTTCAAATTCTTAATTTTTAACAAAAGATCACAAGGCATAAAAAGTAATAGGAAAATATGGTCCATTTTAAGAAACAAAATAAATCTTTGGACATCACTCATGAAGAAACATAGGCATCAGATTTACTAGATAAAGACTTTAAATATACTTAAAGAGCTAACATGGAAAAGAAGGAGAAGAGAGAGAAAGGGGGAAGATAACTTATTTGAAGAAATAAGGGTCAAACCATTTCCAAGTTTGAGGAACTCCAAGAAGCTCCGTGATCACCAATTAAAATAAACCTAAAGAGACCCACACTCAGATACGTTATAGTCAAACTGTCAAAAGCTAAAGACAAGGAGATAATCTTAAAAGCAACAATAAAAAAAAATATGTCATGTGCAAGGGATCCTTAATAAGATTGTCAATGGATGTCACAGCAGAAACTTTGCAGGACAGAAGGCAGTTAAGTGATATATTTAAAGTACTGAAAAAAGAAAAACCTGTCAACTGAGAATCCTACATCTGACAAAACTGTCCTTCAGAAATGAGGGAAAAATTAAGACATTAAGATAAATAATAACTGAGGGAGTTTATTGCCACTAGATCTGCCCCAAGAAATGCTAAAGGAAGCCCTTCAAGTTGAAATGAAAGGACACTAGAGAGTTACTCAAAACCACATAAAAATATAATGCACTCCATCATAAGTAGCTACATGACCAAATGTAAGAACCAATATTATCATAATTTTGGCATATAACTCCACTGTTTATTCTTCCACAAGATTTAAAAGACAAAAGCATATGTGTCAGTCCATTTTCACACTGCCTTAAAGAACTACCTGAGGCTGGGTAATTTATAAAGAAAAGAGGTTTAACTGACTCAGCTCCACGTGGCTGGGGAGGCATCAGGAAACATAATTATGGCAGAAGATGAAGGAGAAGCAAGCACCTTCTTCACAAGCCAGCAGGAGAGAGACAACAAGGGAGGAAGTGCATACTTTTAAACCATCAGATCTCATGAAAACTCACTCACTATCATGAAAACAGCATATTAAATTCACCACCATGATTTACCAGGTCCCTCTCCTGACACACGGGGATTACAATTTGACTTGAAATTTGCATGAGGACACAGAGCCAGACCATATTAGCATAAAAATTATAAATTTGTGTTATTGGGTACACAATATATAAATGTGTAACTTGTGGCATCAATAACATACAGGGAGTGAAGATGTAAAGGAGTAAGGTTTTGTATGTAATTCAAGTTAAAATGGTATCAGTTTAAAGTAGATTACTATAACTTAGGATGTTATATGTAATCAGCACGGTAATCAAAAATAACAATATCTATAGAATATACACAAAAAATGAGAAAGGAATCAAAGTGTCACCAAAAAAAAATCAACTAAACACAAAGGGGATAATGGAAGCAACAAGGGGGAAAAAGTATAACACATACAGAAAACAAACAACAAAATGAAAATTGTAAGTCCTTCCCTATCAGTAATTACTTTAAATGTAAATGAATTAAACTCCTCAGTCCAAAAACAGATTGGCAGAATGGATTTTTTAAAAAAGCAACTTCAAGATCCAACTATATGCTGTCTACAGAGACTCACTTTCAAACTAAGACACACGTAGGTTAAAAGCAAAAGAGTAGGAAAAGATATTCTATGCAGATAATAATCAAAACAGAGCAGGGGTGACTATATTAAAAATGAGAGTCTATTTCTGAGGTATATATTCAGTACTTTGGGATGTCTGAAGTAGTAGAATTACAACACAAAATATTGTAACTTCATCATAAATTTTGCGATCAGATGGCGTATGTTCCTTGTATATGCTTTTATGTAACTTCCTTAGCCTTTCAGACATTTCGTCTCTTTCAGATAAATTTTAGAACCATTTCATCAAGTTTTTCAAAAATCCCAATTTGGATTTTGACTAAAACTATGTAAAATTTTTGTATGAATTTGTGGAAAATAGACATCTTTATTATACTAAGGCATCCTATCCAGGAATGTGTCATGTCTCTTCATTTAGCCCTATACAGGTTTTGATATACGTGAAAAGTCTACAAAAGAGTCTTACACTAAACTTACACTTTTCATTTCTATAAATATTTTAGAATCAGCTTGGCAATTCACACACAAGAACACAAGAGAACTGACATGTTATTGAGTCTCACATCTCACTAGCATAGTCATGTCTCGATTTATTTACATCTTCTATAATATTTTGAACAAATGTTTATATTTTTCCCCAATGTCCTTAAATGTCTTTTGTTAGATTTATTTCTAGATCTTTTATACTGTTTATGGCTTTTGTAAATGAAATAATCTCTCGAAAATTTTCCACTTGGTCCTGATATAGAGTAATAGAAATGAATTTGGGATATTGCTTCTGTATTCAGGAGCCTTATGCTTCTTAATTCTAAAAATTACTTGTAGATTTTTTTGGATTTTTCTACAAAGAAAAATCACGTCATCTGTGTATGATGTTTTTCTTCCTTTCCAAGCATGGGTTTTTATTTCTTTTTCTTGCCTATTTTACTTGCTGGACTCTCAAGCCTGTCCAGCCTGGGACAGCTTTAAATGCAGCCCAACACAAATTCGTAAACTTTCTTAAAACATTTTGAGATTTTTTTGGCAATGTTTTTCTTTAGTTCATCAGCTGTAACTAGTGTTAGTGTATTTTATGTGTGACCTAAGACAATTCTTCTTCCAATGTGGCCCAGGGAAGCCAAAATATAGGACACCCTTGCTGTAGTACAATGATGAGTGAAAGTTGTGAAAACAGAAATGTGTAGCTTGTTTCTGGTCTTAAAGGGGATTCCTGCATTTGTACACTGTTTTTTGTTGTTGTTGTTGTTGTTGTTGTTTTTGTTTGTTTTTACAGAATTTTAAAAAATTCTCCTTAGCAGGCACTTTGTCTCCTAGGTTGTTGAGAGTTTGTATCATAGATTTTTTTTAACTTTTATTTTAAGTTCTGGTGTACATGTGCAGGTTTGTTATATAGGCAAACTCATGTCACAAGAGTTTGTTATACAGATTATTTCATCAACCAGGTACTAAGCCTAGTACCCAATGTTATTTTTCTGATCCTCTCCTTCCTCCCATCCTCAAGTAGGCCCCAGTGTCTGTTGTTCCCTTCTTTGTGTTCATGAGCTCTCATCATTTAGCTGCCACTTATAAGTGAGAGCATTCTGTCCCTGCATTAGTCTGCTAAGTATAATGGCCTCCAGCTCCATCCATGTTCCTGCATTATGTCATTCTTTTTATGCCTGTATAGTATTCCATGGTGTATACTTACCACATTTTCTTTATCAAATCTGTCATTGATGGATATTTAGGTGGATTCTATGTCTTTGCTATTGTAAATAGTGCTACAATGAACATATGCATGCATATGTCTTTATGGTAGAATGCTTTATATTCCTCCGGGTATGTACCCAGTAATGGGGTTGCAGGTTTGAAAGGTAGTTCTTTTTTTAGCTCTTTTTCTTATTTATATCCCTCTCTTTTTCTTAGATTAGTGGAAACTTACTATACATGCTCTTCTTTACTTGCTTTTTTCTCTTAAATATAAAATTTAGTTAAATAATTACTTCAATTGAAAAATTTAAACTTCATTTAAAAGTTTCTCTGAGATCACTTAATAACAACATATAAAAAGTAGGTGCTAAATATTGGGTACTTGTGGACATAAAGATGGAAATAATAGACTCTGGAACTACTAGAGGGAGGAGGGAGGGAGGGGGCAAGGGTTGAAAAGCTAACTATCGGGTACTATGCTTACTGCTTGAATGAATGATGGAATCATTCATATCCCAAACCTCAGCATCACACAATATACCCACCTAGCAAACCAGCACATGTACCCTGAATCTAAAATAAAAGTGGAAATTATTTTTTAAAAAAGTAAAAACCAAATATATAAAGATATTCCTCATTTCTTTTTTAAAGCTATTTTGTCTTCCTTGTGCAGTACATCATAAATACTTGATAAATACTCACAAAATTAATCAATCAAAATTTCAGGTGCAGAGAGATTAAGTAGCTTGAGCGCACAGATGAATTAAATAGGGATTTGTTTAATATCATGAAAATTAAATCACATCTACTGTAGTAGAGGGAGTTTTTATTATTACTCTGCTCAGAATGACAAAATTATTAAGATTCAGAAGTGTTGATGTTTCTTTACTTTCAACTTTTTATAAACATCTTTCCAGCAAATAAGTTCAGAAAGAATCAATATTTAAAAGCTCTCAGACTATTAATGCAAGTGAAATAGGAGATTTCCCTGATTATCCTCACAGGACATGCAGCAGGGGAGTGACTCTTCTGCTTGGTAGCCCTGCAGCTCAACCCCCTAGGGGCAGCATGCAGACGGGCAGGTGCACAGGCCAGGGTGACTGCTTCAGGCTCTCAGCCCTGCGGTAGTGTCTAGGAGCTGGTTGGTTGCCTGTAACCCCAGTGTTACAAAGCCCTTTCAGCTTTGCCATCTGCAGATGGCTTGTGTGTTAATCAGCTCAATGGACTCTGCCTTATTGCAAGGGCAGAGGGCCAGTGTGACAGCCTTCTGTATCTCCAGCTCTTGCTCAGTGTCCCGAAAAAATCAGATCACACGTGGGCTCGAAGGAAGAGTGCAAGGTTTTACTGAGTGGTGGAGGTGGCTCTCAGTGAGGTTGATGGGGAGCTGGAAGTGGGGTATGAAGTGGGAAGGTGATTTTCCCCTGGAGTCAGGCCGCCCAGCAGCTGGACTCTTCTCCAACCACCCCCAGCCAAACACCTCTTGGCATCTGGACATCCCTCCTCTTCTCTTTTTCTCTGCCACATCATCCTACCATCACTGGTCTGCTGGTCTGCTGGTCTCAACGTTCAGCCGCTTGTGTATGTGCCCATTAAGGCCTCAGGTTTATATGGGCACAGGAGGCGGGGCGTGGTGGGCCTGAGTGGTCTTTGAAAATGCAACATTTGGGCATAAAAACAACAGTGCCTGTTCTCTCACTTATGTCTGTGGGCATAGGCCTGAGGGTGGAGCCCTCACCAGGGACCCCCTCTCCAAATTCTCTACCCAGCACTTCCCTGCCCCCTTCCCATATCACAAACATTAATTAACACTGTTTGGAAAACTGTCTTTTGAACTGAAATTTTTGATGTAGTATTTGAAATTCCTTAAGGTGCTTAAGAAAAAATTTTAATTGTACCCTTAGAGCCAGTTCTGGTAAAAATACATTTTTATATAAGTGCTAAAATACTGGATTTTGCTTATCTTTTTAAATGCTATGTGAAAAGCCCAGTAATTTGCCATGAGTTTCAAGAACACTTCATATGCTACTGAGAAACTGAATGAATGTGCTGAAAAAAGGAGAACAAAATGTAACTCCCTCAGCCATTATTCCTGCATGCTACATGAAGAAATGCTGAAGATGAGTGATCTGGCAATTCTTCAAATAATTCAAGTGCTTCCAAATAGCCCAGAGAATTAATATGCCTTCAGAGAACTGGCAGTGGAAACAGAATCAAGTAGAATAATTTCAAAATGGAATTCTTTTCTCCAGCTTGCTTCATTTAGATGGCTTAGATGTAACCTTGGAATATTATATTTTAAGATAGGCACATAAAACTAATGTGAGAGAGAAGCCAGCAAAATAGCTGACTAGAGATGCCTGGCACTTGTCTCCCCCATAGGATGGGACCAAGACAATATATGAATGCTAATATTTGACTGGAGTGTCAAAGGAAGAGAGCACTGGGATGCAGTGGAGGGCTGGAGGTACACTGTGGTGAGTGAAATTCCAGGAGGGCAGTTTGGAGGCACATGGCCTCTTAAATCCCGTTTCTCACAACCGAGATTGGATTGGCCTGGAGACAGGGTGGACTTTCTGTTGCAGGGAAAAGGTAAGCAGAAGATCCCCACCAGCCCTAACTGCCATAACAAACACCTATGTTCCATACTACAGGAGAATAAAACACAGTCCTCACAAGCCCTGAGCCCAGTTTGGAGTGCTGCTGGGAATTCAGGCAGTTGTACTGCCCCAGATTAGGAGCACAAGGTATGCACTCTCCACCCCCAACACACTCCTTGTGAGCCAAACTGCCACAGTACAGTACTGTCTTAAAACCAGAGCCAGCTTGAAACCCCATATCTCTGGAGTGCACCCTTCTCTGAGGGCCAGTAGCTACTGTACCTCTCCAGCACTGAGGCTCCATCTTCATTATGCAAGGCCTACATAGGTGATTGAATGCTACAAACCCAGCCGTGTGGACCCTGGGCCCAAGATTGGCTACACTTCCAGTTGAAGGAATAGTCTGCCAGTCCCACCCAGGATGAACATGCTCTTAAGTCAGCTAAGCTGCTGCACACACTACCCTATGTGGGAGACCCTGAGCTTCCAAGTAGCTGATGCACTCTGGGGCCAATGGAATGGCTACATACTTGCTCTCACAACAGCCCCATAGCACCCTCAACCCCCACAACCATGATTCTGGCCTGCCCAATGATCCTGCATCTCCAATATGGGCCTGAGAAACAACATAGGTTGCCCTTGGTGGGCACATTCCCAGGTCAGCCAAGTAGCTGTGCACTCACATCCTAGGCCTGAAAAACAGCTCCACAAGTTGCTCCTGGCAGCAATGCCCCCACGTTGGCTGAGCAACCATGTGCTTGTGCTCCTGGCTGTAGTAATAGCCCCACAGCCCCAACCCCAGTGAGTCAGAACTCAGTTGGCTGACCTACCATGTGAATACACACACTCTCGACCTGAGAAATAGCCAAGCAAGTCCATCCTTGACAAAACGGCAACACTGTCACTGCAAACTGTCTTAACCTAGGCCACTGAGAAACTTGCAAATGCCACTTGTATAGATTACAGCTGAAGAAACTACACAGAGACTACACTAATACATCCACCTAGAACCAAAGCCAACACACCCCACTGAACTAGCACTCCAAGACCCATTAATACAAATAAATCCTTCCCTACAAAACCTACTCCATAAAATGGAAAGAGGGGACTTTCCCACAAGATGCATAGAAATCAGTGTAGGGATGCATCAACCATGAAAAAGCAAGGAAATATGTCACCTCCAATGGAAAACAATAATTCTCCTGTAACAGAAACCAGTCATAAGGAAATACATGAAATGCCAGGAAAAGAATGCAAAACAATAATCTTAAGGAGACTCAATGAGATATAAGAGAATATGAATAGACAATTCAATGAAATTAGGAAAGCAATTCATGATTTGAATGAGAAATTCAACAAAGAGATAGATATCATTAAAAAGAATGAAATGAAAATCCTAGAGCTGAGGAATTCAATGAATGAAATAAAAAATACAATTGAGAGTTTCAACAACAGACTAGACCAAGCAGAATAAAGAATTTCTAAACTTGAAGACATGTCTCTTGAAATAACATAGGCAGACAAAGCAAAACAAAAAATGAAGAACACCTACAAGATTTATGGGACATCATTAAGCAAACAAATATTTGTATGATGGGCATTCTAAAAGGAGAAGAAAAAAGTGAGAAAAACATATTTAATGAAATAATAACAGAAAACCTCTCAAGTCTTGGGAGAAAGATAGATATCAGGCCCAGGAAACTGAAAAAATTCTAAATAGATTCAATCCAAACAGGTTCTCTCCAAGGCATG
Organism: Hylobates moloch; assembly: GCF_009828535.3. Taxonomy (NCBI): domain Eukaryota; kingdom Metazoa; phylum Chordata; class Mammalia; order Primates; family Hylobatidae; genus Hylobates; species Hylobates moloch. Next base: position 239,514,098 of record NW_026652276.1, on the reverse strand, counting down.
TAATAGTCAAATTGTCAAAAGTCAAAAACAAAGAAAGAATTTAAATCAGTAAGAGAAAAGCCATCAAGTCACATATAATGGAATCTCCATTAGACTAACAATGAATTTCTCCACAGAAATCTTACAGGCAAGGAGATAATTGGATCATATATTCAAAGTATTGAAAGAAAAAACTGCTAACCAAGTATATTATACCAAGAAAGTCTATAGTTCTGAAATAAAAGATAAACAAAACCTCTTTACAGACAAGTAAAAACTAAGGGAATTTATCATCACTAGACTGGCCTTACAAGAAATGCTTAAGGAAGTCTTACATCTGGAAGTGAAAAGACAATAACCACCACCATAAAAATATGTGAAACTATAAAAACTCACAGGTACAGCCAATACATAAAGGAGAAAAAGAATCAAACCTTATCACTGCAGAAAACCATCCAACCACAAAAATACACAATAAGAGAAGATGTAAGGAACAAAGGAATACCAAGCAACCAGAAAGCAGTCAATAAAATGACAAAAGTCCTCACTTACCCATATTAACCTTGAATGTAAATGGATTAAATTCCCCACTTGAAAAATATAGACTGGCTGAATGGATAAAGAAAGACCCAACTATATACTGCCTGCAAGAAACTCATCTCACCTGCAAAGACACACATAGACTGAAAGTGCAAGGATGGGAAAAGTTATTTCATGAGAATGGAAACCAAAAGTGAGCAGAAATAGCTATGCTTATGTCAGACAAAGCAAACATCTTTAAGTTAAAAGCTGTAAAACGAGGCAAAGAAGGACATTGTATAATAATAAAGGGGTCAATTCAGCAAGAGAATATAACAACTGTAAATATATATGCACCCAACTGCAAAACTCCCAGATATATAAAGCAAATATTACATCTAAAGGGAGCAACAGATCCCAATGCAACAATAGTTGAGGGCTTCAACACTCCACTCTCAGTATTAAAGAGATCATCTTGACAGAAAATTAACAGAGAAATATCAGATTTAAAATTCCACCATAGACCAAATGAACCTAACAAACATTTACAGAACATTTTACCCAACGGCTGAAGAATATATAAAACATTATTTTCATCAGTACCTGAAATATTCTCCAGGATTGACCATATGTTAAGAACACAAAAAAAGTCTCAAAATTTTTTACAAATTGAAATATATCAAATATATAATCTGACCACAATGAAATAAAACTAGATGTTAATACCAAGAGAAACATTTAAACTGTAAAAATGAATGGAAATTAAGCAACAGGCTTCAGAATGACTGGTGAAGAAAGAAATTAAGAATTAAATTTAAGCATTCCTCAAAACATGAAAATAAAAGTAAAACATAACAAAACCAATGAAACACAGCAAAAGCAATATTGAGCCAAGTTTATAGCAGTATGATGTGATTTGGCCATATCCCACTCATATCTCATCTCAAATTGTGGCTCCCATAATTCCCACATGTGTGAGGGACCTGGTGGGAGATAATTGAATCATAGGGGCAGTTTCCCCCATACTGTTCTCGTGGTAGTGAGTAAGTCTCATGAGATCTGATGGTTTTATAAGGGGAAATCCCTTTCACTTGGTTCTCATTCTCTCTCTTGCCTGGGCCATTTAAGACCTGTCTTTCACCTTCTGCCATGATTGTGAGGCCTTCTCAGCCATGTGGAGCTGTGAGTCCATTAAACCTCTTTTTTCTTTATAAATTACCCAGTCTCAGGTACATCTTTATCAACAGCATGAAAACGGACCAATACACAGTAAGTGCTATAAACTTGCCTACATCAGAAATAGAAAGATTTTAAATAAACGACCTAACAGTGCATCTCAGGGAACTAGAAAAGCAAGAACAAACCAAGGCTAAAATTAGTAGAAGGAAAGATATAATAAAGATCAAAGCAGAAATAAACAAAATTGAGACTAAAAAAACATAAATGATCAATGAAACAATAAGCTTGTGCTTCAAAAAGATAAATAAAATCAACAAACCATTAGCTAAACTAAGAAAAAAACCCAAGGCTGGGTGTGGTGGCTCATGTCTGTAATCCCAGCACTTTGGGATGCCAAGGCGGGTGGATCACCCAAGGTCAGGAGTTCGAGACCAGCTTGGCCAACATGGCAAAACCCCATCTCTACTAAAAACACAAAAAAATTAGCTGGGCATAGTGGTAGGCACCTGTAATCCCAGCTACTCGGGAGGCTGAGGCAGGAGAATTGCTTGAACCTGGGAGGCAGAGGTTGCAGTGAGCTGAGAGTGCCTGGGCAACAAGAGTGAAACTGTCTCAATAAAAGAAAGAAAGAAACCCAAATAAATAAAATTGGAAATGCAAAAAGATTTTACAAAGGATATCATAGAAATACAAAGGATTATTAGAAACTACTATGAACAACTATAGGCCAAAAATTTAAAAACCTACAGGAAATGGATAAATTCCTAGATGCCTACAACCTACCAAGATTGAACCAAGAAGTAACTAAAAATCCTGAAAAGACCAATAACAAGTAATGAGATTGAATCAGTAGTAAAAAGTCTTCCAATAAAGCAAAGTCCAGGACCAGATGGCTTCACCACTGAATTCTGCTGAACCTTTAAAGAAGAATTTATAATAACTATTCTCAAACTATTCAAAAAAATCGAAGCAGAGGAAATTCTTTCTAACTCATTCTATGAGACCAGCGTAACAAACCCTGATACCAAAACCAGATAAGAACACAACAAAAAAAGAAAACTACAGGCCAATATCCCTAATGAACACAGACACAAAAAACACTCAACAAAATACCAGCTAATTGAATCAAACAATATGTCAAAAACAACACATCCCCATGATCAAGTTGAATTTATCCCAAGAATACAAGGATGGTTCAAAACATGCAAATCAATAAATGTCAGATCACATCTGTAGAATGAAGGATCATCTCAATAGATGCAGAAAAAGCTTTTGATAAAAAGCTTTTCATAATTAAAAAAACATTAATAAATTAAGTATAGAAGGAAAGTACCTCAAGTAATAAAGGCCATACATGACAAACCCACAGCTAACATCTTACTGAACAGGCAACAGCTGAAAGTTTTTTCTCTAAGAACTAAAACAAAACAAGAACATCCATTCTCACCACTCTCATTTAATGTAATACAGGAAGGCCTAGCCAAAGTAATTAGACAGGAGAAAGAAGTAAAGGTCATCCAAATTAGAAAGGAGGAAATCAAATTGTCCCTGTTTGCAGACAGCATGATCTTATACGGAAAAACCTAGACTCTACCAATAATAAATAAATAAATAAATAAGCCCTCTTAGAACTTAAAAATGGGAAGTTGCCCTGTTTGATCACTCTGAGTGCTTATTAAAAGAAACCAGGCTTCCATCATAGATGGGTGCCTTAATAGACACAGTGAAATTATTCCTGTTTTTGGTGTTCAGATAATTCTATAGTATAGCAATGTAGTTAGTTCTAGTGTTTCATAAAATACATTCTTAATCTTTATTTTCCAAAAGATACAGTCCCTTCAGACTCCTCATTTGGGTAAATAACACAACTCAGTCTGTTAAACAGAAGACATCAACCAAAGACATTGTAAAATTCTCACAATTATAAAAGTATTGAAATAACCAGGCAGGGTGGCTCACACCTGTAATCCCAGCACTTTGGGTGGCTGAGGCAGGAGGATCACGAGATCAGGAGATCAAGACCATCCTGGCTAACATGGTGAAACCCCGTCTCTACTAAAAATACAAAAACTTAGCCAGGCATGGTGGCATGCACCTGTAGTCCCAGCTACTTGGGAGGCTGAGGCAGGAGAATCACTTGAACCTGGGAGGTGGAGGGTGCAGTCAGCTGAGATTGTATCACTGCACTGCACCCTGGGTGATAGAGCAAGACTCCACCTCAAAAAAAAAAAAAAAAAAGAAGTATTGAAATAACATTTTGTAGTTATTTCTGGGGTAATTTTTCTCAATTCCAAAATTTTATTATTTTCCCTTAAAACATGTTCTGCTTTGTCCTAATAAAATCTGAATTTACTCTTTTCAGAATCTTATTAAGCAAATGAAGATCATAATTACCCTATATGGCAACTTTGTGTGAATTAGAAAATGGTACTTTCTTGGGTAGACAGCAATCTGGGCTTACAGCCTTGCTGAGCAGAGGGCACATTTGTACACAGAAAAGGGTATCACCTCGTCTGTGCTGATGCTGACACTAGGGCATGTAACTTGAAGAGGAAAGCTTGGACTAATTCAAACTCCCACTTATCCTGTCCATTATTCTGGTATATAGTCTGTGAATTGGAAGGTGAAGTGAAACCATGAAGAGTCATTTAGGTTGGACTGAATTATGAAAAATATAGCATAAAATATTTTTCTGTTTTAAAATTAAAATAGTAAAATTGAAAATATAAAAAGTACAATGAAGAAAATAAAATAACAATCTTTCATATTATGACCACCTAGAATTAATCATATCTTATCATATTTATTTGTTTTGTTTTCTCAAAAATTATATTATTACTTTTGTTTTATTCATTATTTTAATCAACATATAATAATTGTACATATTTATGGGGTACAGTGTGCTCTTTTGATATATGTATACCATGTGTAAGAATCAAATCAAGGTAATTAGTGTATTTTTTATCAGGAGATACAATCTTACTATGTTGCCCAGGCTGGTCTCCAACTCCTGAACTCAAGCAATGCTCCCAGATCAGTCTCCCAAAGTGTGGGATTATGGATGTCAGCCACTATGCCTGGTGTAATTAGTACATCTATTACCTCAAACATGTATTGGTTCTTTGTGTTGGGAACATTCAAAACCCTGTCTTCTAGCTGTTTGAAATGTACAATAAAGTACTGTTAACCATAATCACCCTACAGAGCTGTAGAATCTAGAGCCCTCATCTAGCTGTAATTTTATATCTGTTAACTGACCTCTCTCTATTTGTCCTCCTCCCTTGTCTTATTACGTTTGTACAAAAGTCACGCTTATTATGAAGAATTAAAATGATGGAAAAAATATGCAAGTTAAGAGTCCCAACAAATTCTGCCACACAAAAATTACCACAGTTAACATTGGGGAACATTATTTTAGATATTTTCCTATACACATATTTATGGAAAGATAGAAATAATTTTATCACATAGAATCATATTATAGGTGTGATTTTTAAAATAAAAACTATTCAAAAATAATAAATAACAATAAAAATTTCAATTTTTGGCAGTCTCTATTAACTTCCTGCTTTGGAAGAGAACATCAGTACTCTCATTTCTTTCCATCTCCTCCTCTCCACCTACCTCCAAATACTTATTAATGACTTTATGCATCATAGATTTAGCATATTAGAATTCTCCTCTGCAGCTATAATTTATGTCATGGTTCACTATTGGTTAGTTCTGTAGATAGATTCAGAAGTCACCACCAGTCCTTTCACTGCAGCTTCTCCTTTCCTGAGTTCTTTATTCTGATACACCTTTTAATTGGTTGGATTTTTTTAAGAAGGCTCATGAGGGCTATATTCCTGAATATCTTTATTACAATTTCATCTGGTAACCATTATTCTTGGACTACATCTTGACATCTTAATTGGGTATAATAGTCTTGGGCCACATTGTCTTTTCTCAGCAAGTTGCTTTCTTGTCTTTTGATTGAATGTCTCACTTAGGAAGTCTCTGTCATGTCTTATTTAGCACCTTGTCAATGATTTGTACTGTTACTCTAGATATACATGAAATATTTTCTGTCATTGAAGTTCAATAACTTGAACAGGATGTATTTTGGTGTTGAGCATTCTGTATCAACTATCCCTCAAAGGGCAAATACTTTTTTAAATTATAGATTAAATTATTAATTTTGGGAAAATTCTGTATTATAAACATCCCTCTTTCCTTCATTGATTTTTCTACTTCAGGAATGCCAATTATTTTTATTTTGGACCATCCTTGTCTTTCTTCATCTTTCTTTCTTTCTTTCTTTCTTTCTTTCTTTCTTTCTTTCTCTCTCTTTCTTCTTTTTGATTTGATCTTCTCTTCTCAAAAGTAGTCACTGTGATTATTTCAAAATTTTTATTTTGGTCAATAATTAGATTTTCAGCAGTCTCTATTGTGTTCTTTTCTGTTTCTAACTTACTTATTTGTTTGATATTGGTGTTGTTTTAAACCTTGATGTGTCTCTTAGGACTCAAACTTCATCTTATTCTGTTATTTTATCATCTTACCATTGATCATTTGTTCATGGATATTATGTTTTTATTAAGTTATTCTACAATAAAGAGAATTTTCTTCTGTTTATTATGTTACATTTTATTTCACTCAAACTTTGTGTTTTTATGCCATCTCTCTCCTACTCCTTTTTTTCTTCTCTTTCTCCTCTTTCTCTTGTCTTCCTTTTTCTGCCTCTCCTCTGGCTTCCTGTCACCCTCTTCCCTCTTCCTTTTTCTCTTCATCCTCCTCTTTCTTTGTCTTTTCCTTATCCTCCTTCTTCACTTCCTTTTTCTTCTGCTATATGTTTACATGGTTTTTCTGCTGTGTCTTCTCATCTTACACATGTTTGGGTGCCTCTCTCCAGACATGTTATTTCTCCTGATAAAGTGTGAGTAATATCTCTTTCTATTGTATCTATCACCAGGTTTTTCCTCTGTGAGTGACTTTCCTCTCTGAGTGAGGAGTAGTCACTTTGTATTTTTTCCATATTTTTGTGTCCTGAGGGAATAAAAGTGTATTATGTGGTTGTATAAAAGTGTATGATTGAGAGAGGCTTAGTGAAGTAGTTGCAGTTAACATTAGAATAACTGGGCTCTGCCTTTTCTTCCTATGCCAGAGTTTATTCAATCTAGATAGATGAAAAATACTATCCCATGGAGAGATAGCCTTGGACTTCAGCATTTTTCCTCAATTTAGTATATAGACCTGAAGTTTTATTTTTATTAAATTGTTAGTCCCATTATTCAGTTTCTTAACTTTATATTTTTCTCTCCAACAACAGTTTTCTTTTTACTTTTTAACCAGAGAATAACAAGATACGGCTATTTCTGGATTTATTTATTCCTATATTTGAGGTATAAGTGACAAATCTCAGGATTTTGTGACTTTATCAAAATAATTTTGGAGAATGGTGGTGAAGTGATTATATTCTATTTCTTTTGTTATTTCTAGTTTTTGAATTTTTTTGCTGTTGTTTTATCTTAATAGTTGTTCTTGGAATTTTTATCCCCCCCCCACCCCCAACCCATTTTGTTAGGCATTGTGAAAGATAAATTCTGTAAAGTTTTGCTTCCCATTTTAAACTCAGAACCATATTGTGTTTTCAATAAGAAGAATTTCTTTCTGGTGTAATTCCTCAGTACCTTTTCAAAATTTTTTAATGGACTCTAAATGTTGGAATGGGCCTTAGGGATAACTTTATTGATACTGTTCTATCCATATGCCCAGCTGACTTCCTCACTTAAACTCTCATGACCTCTTAGACCCAATGTCTATGAAGAAACTTTTGGCTCCTCCTTGGTCCCATTGGTCTGCTCCTTACCTAGTCTTTTTCCATGTCACTAAATGGTACCACCATTTCTCCTGTTTTTCAAGCCAGAAACTTTGATCATATTTGACTTTTCTTTCTGTTACATTCCACATCCAATCTATAAGCAATTCCTAACAGCTCTGCTTTTGAAATATAATCTGATTTTGATAATCTCTCACTCTCTATTTCCTGTTCACCTTGATTACTATAGCATCTTCCTAACTAGTTTTACCATTTCCTCTCATTCTATACACCATCTTCACACAGTAACATAGTAATCCTTTTAAAATATAAATCAAATTAACTCCCTGCTCAAAATACACCACAAGATTCCCACTAGCCTGGAGCAAAATTACAAGTCCTGTAAGATCATTATCTGTCCCTGGCTGCCTCTCAATCTTGTACCATTTTTCCCTGTGTTTGCCAAGCTCAAGTCCCATTGTGTTCATTTCTGATGCCTCAACATGCTGTTTGCCTGGGGGCTCTGCATTTGTTACCTCTCCGACTTCTAAACACTTCTCTTGTGTATTTCCATGGCTCATACCTTTACTTTATTGAAGTCACTTCCCAAATACCACCTCTTCAGAGAGGTCTTTTACTGCACTCTCACTGTCACCTCAATCTGCTTTACTTTTCTTCAGAGGAGTGTCACTACCTGATATTTTAAAAATACACTTATTATTGGTTATCTGCCTCCTCTTCTAGAGTGTAAGTTCCCCAAGGCAGGGTCTATTCTGTGTGCTTCTGTTTCCCCAGAGCTGAAGACAATGATTGACCCATTGTTGACATACAGTAATTTTTTAAAGTAAATGAATAAATTACTATATAATTCTGTTTTCATTTGAAACATACTTATTTTTTTATGAATGGTGGCAGAAGAGGCAATTCATTCAATTCTATTATTGATGCTGCTAGTTGTTGTATTTTCCTGAATATGTCAGTAGAAAACGACATGGTCTTTGTATGTCTCCGAAAAATATCAAACACTTCACTTTGAGAAACTGTATTCTCCCCATTATTCCTACTAATGGATTCACTTAGGTAAAAACACTGACCTACAGCTTGAAGACAGTCAAGCAGAGACTAAACTCCCCCTTCCTCAGCCCTTTGTTCTGTTCAAGTCTTCCATGGATTGGACGAGGCCCACCACTATAAGAGAGGGCAATCTGATTTATTCAACTGACCAATTCACATGTTCACCTTATCCACAAGCCTCCCCACAGACACACCCAGAAATGACTTCTAACAAAGCGTCTGGACACCCTATGTCCCAGTCAAGTTAATACATAAAACTAAACAGTATAGCCCCTTTTCATAGTCTTCTGCCCAGAAATATTAGGTTCCTATTGGACTTTTAGCCACCAGCCCCATGACTGGAGACTGCTGCTGTTGGGGAAAAAGAGAAAGAGAACACCCTCTTTATGCAGGTCCTCTCCAAGTTGACTCGCCTTCAAAATCTTTCCATTTTATTCTTCAGAATTCTCAGGTGGTTATCTTTTTTTCCAGATTTGTCCAGAGTTTTTAGTTGTAACCAGCGAGAAAGATGGGCTCTATTGGGCTTCCCCCACCACAAGGAAATTGGAGCCAAATTACCAAATTACAAAAAAATCTGGTAACTTTTATGTAACCTATCTTTCCTATTGGACTAAAAGGGGATACTGTTCATTTTCTAGTATGTCTCTTATGTGTAGGATACCTTATATCCTCAAAAACATATAAATACATAAGTAAACCAGGAAGATTTGCTAGTGTAATATTTAAAAATTGAGAGCTACTGATACTTGGAATTTTCCCAAAATGTCAATTTCCCACCTTCAATTTATATGTTTGTCTTAGTAATTTCTAGGCATACTGAAGTTTTTTATTAAGAATTCTAGCAGTAATTTTTAGATGATGAAGCCTCCACAAACATAAACCAACCGTTCATTGGCAGCTGATGAGTGGGCCATTGTGTTCCATCATATTGAAATTCAATCAGACATGAATTGGGGGTTTCCCCGAATAGTTGAATCAGAAACATTTTATGCATTTTGCTATTAAATGGATGACACATTCAATGCAGAATAGATTTCTCAATTTCATATCCGATGTTTACGTTCTCTTTAGTAAGAATGAAACAAATCTGCAGATCCAGACAGACTCACGGGATCCAACTCCATGCAAGAATTTGAGTGGGCAATGGACTCCTGTGGAGAATGAGAGAGAAGTCTCGCCAGTAACAGAGACCTCTTCAACTTTGGGTAAATTCTCTCCAAGGCCCTGGATTTTTTGGAAGCAGTATCACAAATAAAACTGTTTATTTTTTCAAGGGGAAAAATTATAGGTTGAGGGAGGGCAGGCAAAAATGTAGTGGTTTCAACTCTGTGAACGTACTAAGAGCCACTGGATTGTACACTTTAAATTGGTAAATTGTATAATATGTAAATTATATCTCAAAGCTGCTTCTATATATATGATATAAATATATATATAAACATAGTGATATATATATATATATATATATATATATGTAGTGATTTAATCTGCCTGACCCCAGCAAGAAGGGAGAGGCTGAATCCGGGTTGCCACAATGGTGCTGTTTTTGCGGCTGTGAAAGCCTACTGCGGAAATAATCTGCCAAAAACATATGCTGAGGATTTGAGGATGCTTCAGAAACCATTTTACAGATAAAATTGTCCTATATTTTTTTCCAAGGTGATTCTTCACAGTGTCATAATAATGCCATGACTCAATTAGTAAAGCTATGAGAGGTGTGAACTGAGAGTAACGTGCTGTCAGCCTAAGTAGCTAATGGTGTCATAGCAGTGCCCAACAATTGGGAATGCAGACTAAGAAAAGACAGATCTCTTTCATCAACAACTTTCCATTTTTATTGTGTTCATGGAATGAATCTGGCATTATTCAAATTTCTGTGGAAATTGATTCCTTTTCTCCTGGGATTTTCTTTATTTTTAAAAATTGAATTCTTGATGTTTTGCACAAATACAAGGGTGTAGGCAGATATCAAAATGTAAATGACTATGTTTTTGTTTTGAGTGTGTGAGTACAACATTTATACCTGAATATAGAAATTCAAAATAAATTGCTAGAGACTTGAATCAGACCAAATTCAGAACCAAATAGATATAAATGGCACTCACTATTGTATAAACTTGAATTGAAATCATCGGTTTGCCATAGTATCACACATAATTGTGTGGTCTTTGAGTTCAAATCTCAGTTCCATTATTAACTGCGCCATATGATTCTGGGAAACTACCCCACCTCTCTCAGCCTTTGGTTTTCTCATCTATAAACTGAGTTAATAAGATTGTTCAGAGAATATATAAGAAATTTATATAAAGTACAGTGTAAATAGTAAATTGTTCTTGTAACTGTTTTTTTCAAATTATTGTTACTAGAAACTGGACAAAATAAAAATATACATAACATAATTAATTAGTGTAAGTCAGAATAGAAATGCTCTGTCCAGTTCTTCAAAACCAACCTCACCAGGCTGATAGTTCATTTGATTCAAGTCCCTGAGTTCACAGTGTTACCAAACTGGTTCCATTTGCACACATGCAATGGAAAGCCAAATACTGAAGCACTGGATTTTTGCAGTAAGAAGGGTTTTTACCAAGCAGCCGAGCAAGGACACAGGAGTTGGGCTCAAGTGTGTCTCCTGAGTCAGGGGTTGGGGCAGGTTTTATGGTCAGGGGGTAGTGAGGCATCCTCTGGTTGGGTCTTGCAATGAGGTGGTGCTGAGAAGTGTGATCTGACTGGATCCCGCCATGTCATGTCCACTTCTTAATTCAGTCCCTGCTCCTCAGCCCAACCACTGAGGTTACGCCCATGTTGCACACTGGGTTCATCTGGGCATGCTCAGGTTATGTGACCTTCAACTTGGGGGTCTGTGGAAACTAAAAAATAATTCAAAACTTAGTCGCATAAAAGTTGAACCAGATTGGTTTAGTTACAACAGACCCAGCCAGCAACTCCCTTTGAAGACTCCCTGGCTCTCTCCTGTTTCCACTCCAAACCCTCCCAGTTCATTGTTCTCTTTTTCCCCCCTTTTCATATCTGTCAGTTTTTAACACATTGATCACTTTATCTGCAAACAATTCTGTCTTTCCTCAGGAGTCATATTCGTAAGTCTCAGGGACCTTTTGAAAAGATCCTTTTTGGTTTTCCTATGTGGTGTTTTGGTGGCACAACTCCTCAAAACACAGTATTCGGAGCTTTTCCCCACCTCAGAGAGTAGTTTGAATAAACAAAACTTGATAGATTTCTAGGAGGACAAATCAAACAGCCTTGAGGCAAGCTGTAGTCTGTAACTATCAATCTTTTCTTTTTCTTTTTCTTTTTGAGACAAGGTCTTGCTCCCTCACTCAGACTGGAGTGCAGTGGCTCAATCATAGCTCAATGCAGCTTTGAACTCTTAGACTCAAGCAATCCTCCCACCTCAGCCTCCAGAGTAGCTGGGACTACAGGTGCGTATCACCAGGGAGCTAATTTTTTTGTTGTTGTTTTACTTCTTGTGGAGACAGAGTCTCACTATGCAGCCCAGGCTGTTCTCAAACTTGTGAGCTCAAGCGATCCTCCTGCTTTGCTTTCCCAAAGCATTGGGGTCATAGGCATTCGCCACCCTACCTGGCCATGAGTCTTATTCGTCTGAGATATTTTGCATGGTTTATTCCTCTTATTGGTGATGCTTTTCTTTGTATTACATTTGGATGTAGGAGGGCTAAATTTAATTCTAAGTTTATTATGCAGAAGATTTGGTAAATATGAAGGTCCCTAAGTAATTTACTTTAGAGGGTTAGTTTTTTAAATTTACAAATTTCAGGCAGCAATCCAATCTCATTTTTTATTTAGTTCATTTTCATATTTGGAACTCTTTCTCTGTTTGAATCAAGTGAAAACACACGTTTCCACAATTTCTGTTTATACCATTTACATACAATGTTAAGCCACTGGAACAATGCATTTGTGCCGATTATGCCTTAAAACAAAATAAACATAGAAGAGTTTATTAGCTTTTGATCACATGGCGAGCTATATTTCGAATAATCATATAATGATTTTAACATTTCCAGAAGCATTCAGAAACCTATCTCAACATCTATTTTTGAGAGTCACAGAAAGCTTGAAAATAGGTGTAATAATCTCTCTCTTGCCTGCAGGCAAGATTATACCCACATTATCCCCAGTAAGTAGTTGTGGCACTATGGAAATTTTTTAAAACTGCTTTTATATGTACTGTAAGTATTTACAACAGAAATCCAAAAATAAAAAGGAATAAAAGATAATCATGTTATTTTTGAGGGGCTGCTGCTGAGTCTTATTTCCCCACCCTCATTGACTGGAAGAATTTTGCTCATTTTGGTTTTATTTTTTCTTTCATACTCTCCTCCTCCTTATGGGTCTGATTATTTTTTTCCAAGAAAACTAATGGTTCAGGAAAAGAAGTGACAGTTTGAGGGCAGTTAGACAGCAGTGATGAAGTGGGAGGGCCGTGGTGCCGGCACAGGGAGAGCTTTTGTGGTCCCCACAGTTCCAAAGACCGCTGCTTCCCAGGAGAGCCCATCGTCCCTGCGGTCCACAAGAATCAGGGCTGCTGACCAACAACTGATTAGCAGAAGCTTTTCTAGGTCCTTCAGGTTGCCAGGCTGACTTGGGTGCTTTGAAATGGGAGCCAAGTGTACCTGCCCAGAACCAAATTCTGTACTAGCCTGTCCCAAACCACAGATCTTTGGAGGAGGAGAGGGCTGTGCAGGGGTGGAGTGAAGACAGACAGTTTTCTGAAGGTTTTCCAGCCCAAGTTACTGCAGTGGCAGTACCCCAAGGGTTGTCAGGAGTGAGAAGTGGGAAGCCTGGTTTGCTGAGAATTTCAGTTTAGTCAAGCAAATGAATGAGGTGCATTTGGTGCTTACGCTGCTACAAATTTAAAAACCACTAAGTTCTTACAACTATCAGAGAATATTCTTGGCTTTCGAATTCTTAACCAGCAGCTCATTTTAATGATAATAAGGTAGGATGAGGAAGGCAAGGCTCTTCCTCCTAAAGCTTAGGCTTTGGTTGAACAACTGTTTACTCCTTTTCCAGCTGGACCTGAGGGGTCCACATGCATAGGATTGCTTGCACCCCACAGGAGCTGCATCATCTGCAGCCTGCAGCATTCTTCGGGCCCTGTCATGGTTTGAAACTGCCGTGCATTCACGCTTACAGACTTGCTCATACCCACCCACAGCCTTGTTGAAACACACCTTCCAGAGGATCTGGAACCTCTGCTCACCTCCGCACATCATGACTAACTACCCTACCCCTGCTCCATCTTCACCTGTTCTTCAATTCAGTCTCAAGATGTCCCTGGGGACCCTGAGAACACTTCACTGTCTTGTCTGTCTTCCACGTTCACCTTTCCAAGATCTGCTTTCCTCCATTCTATCCGAGGCTGTTGAACATAGCTGGAGAACTTAATAAACTGGACCCAAAATCTTGCATTATTGATTTGCTTCCACCTCTGAATAACTGCAGACCTTCATCTCATTTTCCTCAATTTTTTCCTTGTACATGTGTCATACACTCCTTCAGGATGAAGAAAATGTCTTATTCACCTTTTTACGCCTCAAAATAACAGAACAATATCTAACAATACATATCTAATAGATTAAATGTGTTTAAAAGTGTTTAAAGTGTTTATTAAATTGAGTAACAAAGAATAATGAGAAGAATGATTTGATTATTGCTGGGAAACAGTCTACACATGAGAGCTGTGTGAATTGCAATATCTGGTTGGATATTGTCTTATGCTATAAACTTAGTGTTTCTTAAGCATGAATCTTATCTAAACAAGCTCACTGTAAGGTCTGTCAGTTAAGGAATGGCATGTTATACTTTTCTTTAAATTCCCATGTTATTTATCCAGTGGGCTAAATAATTCACCAAATTCCAGAGTAAAAAGGGACCCTAGAATTATGTCCAATAACTCCCTACATCGGGATCACCTGGGGAGGCTTGCAAAATCTGGCTTCTTAGGCTGTAATCAGGGCCTTCTGAATCAGAATTTCAGAGGCACAGGTGTACGTGATTTTAGGAATTCCCAAAGTAATTCTGTTTGCAAATAGGTTGGCAGCCATGAGTATAGCCCAGTCTTCCCAAAATACAGATGAAAAAACTGAGAGAGGGTCAGAGAATTCAAGCAATTCTCTGAAGTGGGGATGTCAGTGTCCTTTCCACACTTGGTGTGTGGACTTTGTTCATGTCAAATTTCTTGTGCAGAACTCGTGCCCTCAGTGCCACCTTACAGAGGCAGTGGGCTGTCTCCTGGGCCCTTGGGTTGAGTCTGTGCTGACAGTGCCTTACCTCACACTTGGCCCACACTTCCTGCCTTAGGCTCCTCTGAAGCCTGCCCTGCATGCCTGCAAGCACAGACAGAAATGGCAGGAAATCTATGCTCCATGACACACTCCTCAACTGCTGGGAGTGGGTTGACAGAGACTGCTTCTAATCGTCAGCCTGTTCGCAGATAATTCTGATAAGTGTTTTGTATGCTCCCAGAAGGTCATGGTGACCAGCAGTTAATGCCTTCCTGTGTCAGTTTCCCTCTTTTCCATTTCACTTCCTCTGGTCTTTCATTCCTGCTCTCTGGAATAACTTTCCAGGAAACTGCGTGGACACAAGTCTTTGCCTTGGGTTCTGATTTTGATGGGAGTCCAGACTGAGACAGTTAGGCCCTTAGGATGTGGTCTGAAGCCAGATCTGATGGCAATGAGGCCCACATTGCTAGTAAGTGTCACTGGCATCAGAACCACTGAGCCCTTATCTGTGGAGAATTAGAATGGAAGGAGTTGTGACATATGAACCATTGGGCTGTGTGGTAGCCCTGATAGTTGGATGATTTAAGGGCAACTAATCATTAAAATAATTTTAATGATTGTGGACTTAGTTGGCTTTTAAATGCTTTGGAAGCCTTGAAAAAACAGTGGCAGGCTTAGGATTAAGCAACTTGGCGAGAACTGATCCTTGTGGGTTGCTGGGATGGGCCCCGGGACACAGTGTGTCCACAGCAAATGAACAGGGGCAGTGGAACTGCCTGGGCCAGATGTTGAGGGAGGGTCAGGAGGCTCAGAGAGTGGGTTTCTCATGTGATGCCGATATACTCTGCTGGGAGACCCTGGAGAACGTGCCCCCGATAAGGCCATTGAGGAGTTTCCTGAGGAGCGGACACTGGTGTAACTGAAAAGTGTGGGGTGCTGACCCCTGGAAGCTGAGGCTAGCAGTGGGAAATGCAGCCACAGAATGGGGGTCCTGGTATCAGTTGGGACTGCAGGGTTCCGGAATGGCAGCAGCCAGTTGTTACAAACTGCTAGGAGCAGGGTGGGCAACAGCAACACAGCCATAAACAGCAAGAAGGAAACCTGGGGATGTGTGTGTCTGGAGCCCCGAGGGTCAGGATGATGGCAAGTCACTCATGGTGTGGAGAGACAGGTGGACAGCAGATGCTGACTGAGGGTGTTACTTGAATTGCATAACAGAAAAAAAAATCAAGTTGCTGAGATGTCTGTGTTGTGCTGTCACAAGGTCACTTGGCATTGCAGAAGGTAGGAAATAAGTATCCTATCTACCAGCTTGTGGTCCAGGCTAGCAGGGTTGGAACGGAGGAGAGTAGATGGACAGGGTCTGTTCAGAGGCTCTAGAATTTGCTGACAGATTAAACCTAGGGCAGGGTGGAAGCCAAATCAAGGATAATGCCCATGTTTTGACTTAAGCAGTTTGGTGGACAGTGGTGCCAAGAATGCCAGGGTAGGGCAGGAAGAGGAGCCAGCTGTGGAGGAGCTGAGAGTTCTCCTTAGAACAGGCAACATCTGAGGTATCTGCTAGACACCCAAGGGGCAAGCCAGATAGGCCATCAGGTACAGAAGTCTAAGACTCAACAGAGACATAGACTTGGCTAAGACTGGCACAGAGGTAATCACCACTGTGTGAAAACACCTGAAGAGACAGTGTGGATAGGGTGGACAGAGAGCCAGTGGCACGCCCCTGGTGCATGCTAGTGTTTAAGTTCTGGTAGAGGAGCAGGGTCTAGCAAAGGAAGCAGAGCAGGCAGAGCCAGGGAGGCTGCAGGAAACCCAAAGGATTCTGAAATTCAGAAGTTGAGAAGAAAGTATTTGAAGTGGGAGAAAATACAAAAGGACAGTGTGACCAACTGTTTTGAACCCTGCTGAGAGTTCGAATAACAGCTAAGGACAGAGAAGTAACTGGTGGCAAAGTGGAGGCCAGTGATGATGTTGACAAGAGCCAGGTCAATAGAGTGGGACACAGTAGCCTTTTGAGAATGGATTGAGGAGAACCTGGTGCTACCACTCACGGTCATGGTGTGGAACAGGAAAAATGTGGGGTTTCAAATGTGCAAGTCTTCATGTTCATTACAAAGAAAGACCAACCATATTTTAAAAATATTTTGCTGTATTTGGTAGCTTAAAATATTGAGAAAAAAATGATCTGATTTCCTAAAGAGACCAGGTGTTACAATGGAAGACCTACTTTCTAGGAAATAGAAATCTCACATGAATCCTGAGGAGTTCTCAGATTGAACTGAGTTTCTCTATTTTGAGAGTGGAAGTTCAGAAAAGTAGTAAAGAGTAAACAAAACAAATAGGACATAGATTTGGAGGAGAGAAAAATGGATGGCAAATCATGAGTGTCCAGGAAGAGATGGAGCTAAGGCCAAGAAGCTGTCCCAAGGCCGCCGTGAAGGGGAGAGAAGATGTAGCTGGGTGGAGCCTAACACATTTGGCAATATGAATGACACACTATCTGAACCTTGTAATACTTCAGTTCACTTTTATTTTTACTATTTAATTTTGAAAAGAAAGAAGTCATGAAATATGCTAGTAATAGATGTAGATTTGTGTAGATAAAATGTGTGTGTGTATTTTGCATTACACACTGATCCCTTCATCACTGAAATCTAAACACAGCTTATGTGTTGTGCCTTACCATGCCGTTATTCACTGTGTTGCACCTACGTGAATTATCACCATTACAGCTGGGATGGCATGGAAAGATGAAACACAAATACTCCTTGACGATTCCATTTTCTAACCATGAGTACATGGAGTGGAAATAAATTAAATGTGGTCAGTGAAGTTCAAGTCTGTTCACTTGGAAAAGCTTTATTTGTAGCTCCACCACTACTAACCCTTACAAGAATCTTAAGAGCAGGCAACAGTCATCACCAATCTTTCTTGTAGCCACTCATGAACCCTTAAATGCCAAAAGATGCCTTGGAGTACTGGGAATTTTGTTAATGATATTTTGACAGGCTAAAATGTTTTATAGCTTCTAGGTAAGGATGCTCCAAGTCTTCTGCAGAATGAAAACAGGTTCTTAGCCACAAGTCAGGCTGTCTGGTTTCCATCTAACTTACCATAGACTGCCCAGAATGGGAATATTTCATCTGACCTGGCTTTCTCTGCAGCGTTAATGATTATCCCAGGAGAATGTTATTTTTCCAGAGCAGATTCTGTTTCATTTTCAGTCTAGCTGCATTTGGTGTCTTTGAACCATAAACTTCAAACCTATGAGAGGGAATGTTGTGTTGGCTTATGTATGTGAAGCTGCAATTGAAGTTGAGTTCACAAGAGAGTCCACATGCAGGTTTAATTATTCCACAGCTTTGTTGGAATACTTTTCCCTTGTGTTTGCCAAACACAACTTCCATTCAAAATTAATGTTTACAGTGGTAATATAAAGCTAGAAAATCTGTCACATTTGACTTCTATGTTTTCATTTGTTTAAGTAAAACTCTGTCTTTGATAAATAAAAACATAATTTGAATTACCAAAATCCTGTTTTTATACCAGAAGTGAGGCTCAGCTAACATGTAAGTGCTAATTCCCCTTATCAAAGGAAAAGACCGCAATGAGAACACTTGTAAACTGAAGAATTAAAATGTTTTTTGTGTGTGGCTCTTCTCTGTTGTGAACATTAGCTGTCTCTGTTTTTCTAAATAAGTGGATGTAGCGAATGCATTAAGCCACCTACCCTGGGCTTCTCCAGATTTGCCATGTAAACAATCCATAATTATACAAGATAAAGATACCCTGTAGTGTGATCGTGAGCTATGATTTATCTTATAAAGAAAACATATGACGTGAGTAGATACCGAATCTCTTGGGGAAAATGAGGTCTTGCCACCAGTTCCCACAGACAATGTTGATGTCTTGTGGGAGCGTCGTTTGCGTGGTCACTACTTTCTCTCATGTGCCAGGAGCAAAAAGCAGCTGAGGATTTTGGATCCGGCAGCCAGAGCCTCAGAATCTTGGGGCTGGCTATTCAAAATTTTCCATTTCCGTCTCTGAGAAGTCAACTGAATTATAGGATTATGTGCAACTTTCCAATTTATCTCTGTCTGGCAGCTGGAAAGTCCATGCTTCCTAGAATTTGCTGAACAGAATGATCTGAAGCCACCTAACTTTCTGCTTTACGGCAAGTTCAAAATTGACCTTTCTCTTGGGAAGAAAGAGCAGCACCCAGCTAATTGCAGTGTTGTTTTGAGTATGTGTAATGTAGCATGTAGTAAACACCACTGCAGAGATGTCAGGCTCACACAAAGCCAAAATAAACCCGTTCTTTGAGCCACAAGAACTGAAATTGTCTGAATTCATTCCCTAAAAGATAATATGTGCTTTGAATAGAGTTCAACTGAAAATGGCCTGAATACATCCCAGATTTGTATAGAAATTAGAATGGTGTAGAATTTTTTTCTTAAATGAATAATTTCCCCATCTGCAACCTGGTGATAAGCATGTTACTTGCCTCTTGGGATTATCGTGAGAATTAGATGAGAGGAGACAAGCTGTTGCATGCAACAGGCTATTGATCCCAATCCGAAAACAAAGACAGGCACATATCTGAACATCGCCATTTGAATAAGTTGAACATCTTGAAACAAAATGGTGATCAATAAGTGCTTTCACTTGAACAGAACTCATTTAATAAGTAACAAATTTCAGTGAAAGTAAGAACTCTCGAGTAGAGTTTCCAGAGATCTGAACTGAACATAGAATGGCTAGATTTTTTCGTAATAATTGTTTGTTATCGATTTTTCTTTTATACATTTTTGAATTATTGATTACTTTTTAAATTTGTTATTTAATATTAATGACAAACTATAATTGTGTATATTTATGGAGTACAATGGATGTTATGATATATGTACCCAATGTGGAATGACTACATCAAGCTGATTAACATATCTATCACCTCATATACTTATTTTTGTGGTGAGAACATTTGAAATTTACTCTATTAGGAATTTTGAAATATACAATACATTATTATTAACTAGGGTCACCATACTGTGCAGTAGATCTCAAAACCTGATCCCTCTTGTCTAATTGAAACTTGACCCCTTTGACCAACATCTCCTCAACTCCCACCCCAGCCCCAGGTAAACATCACTCTGTTCTCTGCTTCTGAGTTTGACTGTTTTGGACTCCACATATAAGTGAGATTATGAAATATATGTCTTTCTGTGACTGGCTTATTTTACTTAGCGTATGTCCTGCAGGCTTATCCATGTTGTTGCATGTGATGGACTTTCCTTCTATTTTAAGGCTTGATAGTATTCCATTATGCATATATACCACCTTTTCTCTATCCATTCGTCTGTTGATGGACACAGGTTAATTCTATATCTTGGCTATTGTGAATAGTGCTGCAATGAACATGAGAGTGCAGCCATCTCTTCAACATATTGATTTCAATCCCTTTGAATATACGGCCAGATGTGGGATTGCTGGATCATATGGTATTTCTATTTTTGTTTTTCTATGGAAACTTTATACAGTTTTTAATAATGGCTATACTAATTTCCACCTATAACATTCAAGGTTTCCGTTTTCTCCACATCCTCGCCAAGACTTATCTTTTGTCTTTTTGATAATAGCCATTCTAACAGGTATGATGTACTATCTTATTGTAGTTTTAATTTGCATCTCTCTAATGATTAGTGATTTTTTCATATACTGTTGGCAATTTTTATACTTCTTATTCTTTGCCCATTTTTTACTTTCTGTTTTGGTATAGATTCACAGGAAGTTGCAAAGATAGTACAGAGAGGTCCTGTGTACCATAGTACCATATTAAAACCAAAAGAATGGTTCTTGGTGCAATGTTTGTGTGTAAACCTCTGTGGGGTTTGCAGTCACAATCATAGCTTGAAGATACCACTTCTACTCGGTTGACCACAGAAGTAGGTAAAAATTTAGCTGCCCCCAAAAATATCTCTTCTATTGGCAGGCATAGTTCTCTGTAATCTCATTTGAATCACTTTGAAATCTACGAGTCAGGTCATGATCAAAACAGGACTTTTACCGGTCCTCTGAAAAATTTTTTGTAGTTTTTATCAAGCTTGTGGAATGATAAGCCAATTCTAGCCAAAAGTTATTGTGCTAATGTTAGAATATTTGAAACTAAAACATAATTTGTAACATTAAAAAATAGAAAATTACTTGAATATTCAACAATAGTTTGGTAAATGATTTTTACAAACATATTGAACTATTATGCAGTCCTTTATAATGACAGTATAGGAAGACTTCATTGACAAAGAAAGATGTTAACTGTGTGTCATTACATGAAAAATCTTATAAGGCAATATATTCGGTACCTATTGAAAACAATGGAAAGATTATGTACCAACTTGTTAGAACTATTTTATCAGTTTATTTTCATTTTATTATATATTCTTCCTTTTGTAATCAGCTATATTGTTGTACAATTTGCATGCAATAACATCTTCTTATTTTAAGTGCGTAGTTCAGTTAGTTTTGAAAAATGTGTGCAGTCATGTAAATACTAGCATGATCAAGATAGAGAACATTTCCATCACCCTCCAGAATTTCCCCTTTCTTACCACCGGCCACAGGCAACCACCCATCTGCTTTCTGCCACTATATTTTAGGTTTTCTAGAACTTCACATAAAATGAAATCATACAGTATGCAGTCATTGTGTTGCGTTTTTCTTCTTCATAACACACGGCAGGTTTCAGCATCATTCATAGTGTCACGTGTATCAGTAGTCCATTCCTTTTTATTGTTGTGTCATTTGCCATTGTGTAAATATACCACGATCTGTTCATTCATTTCCCAACTGAAAGGCAGTTACCTGTTTTCAGGTTTGACTATTATTAAAAAAAGTTGCTATGAACATTTGTGTACAAGGCTTTGCATACACCTAGAGTAGAACTGCTGTGTTAAATGGTAGCTGTACATTTAACTTTATAAGAGCGTGCTACACTGATTTTCAAAGTGGCTGTAACATTCTGCATCCCACCAGCAATGAGAGTTTCCGTTTCCCCACATCCTCTTCAACACCTGGTTTAACACTTTTTTGTGTAGCCATCCTGGCAGTTATGTAATAGCATCGCATTGTTTTTCACCTGCATTTTCCGAAAGACTAAGGATGTTGAACATTTTCTCAAGTGCTTTATTCTTTATTGTCAATGTATCTTCTATTGGTCATGTGTCTGTTCAAATTTTTGGCCCATTATTTTAAAATTGGCTTGTACATCTTATTATTGGCTTTTGGGTGTCACTGGTATAGTCTGGATACAAGTCCTTTATGAAATACACTTTCCTTCCAGCCTGAACTTTGACTTTTTAGGGTTTTTAAACAGGGTTTTCAGAATAGGAGTTTGAATTTTGAAAAATCCCAATTTTATCAATTATTTCTGTTATCCATGTTTTTGGTCTCATATCTGGTTCGTGTTTGCCTAATCCAAGGTCATAAAGATTTTCTCCTACATTTTCTTCCTGAAATTTTAAAATTTTTTCCTGTAAAATTTTTTACATTTTCTCTTTATGTCTGTGATGCATTGTCAGTTAGTTATCTTTGTGTTTTGTTTGTTTGGTTGGTTGGTTTTTGTTTTTGTTTTTGTTTTTGTTTTTTGAGACCAAGTCCCTCTCTGTCACTCAGGCTGGAGTACAATGGTGTGATCTCGGCTCACTGCAAACTTCACCTCCCCAGTTCAAGTGATTCTCCTGTCTCAGCCACCTGAGTAGCTGGGATTACAGGTGTGCACCACTGTGCCCGGCCAATTTTTATACTTTTAGTAGAGACAGGGTTTCACCATGTTGGCCAGTCTGGTCTCGAACTCCTGATATCAATTGATCCAACCGCCTCAGTCTCCCAAAATGCTAGGATTACAGGCACGAGCCACCATGCCTGGCCAACTAGTTATCTTTGTATATGGTCTGAGGGTGAGGGTCACTGTGCTTTTTCTCCATGTAGATGTCCAGTTGCTTGTCCAATTTTTCCAGTAACATGTACTGAAAAGTCTATCCTTTCTCCATTAAACTACCTTAGCTTCTTTGTCAAAAATAAATTATGTTTGTTTATAGCTGGTCTGCAGTTCCATTGGTCTACATCTCTATCCTTACACTAATGTCCCATGGTTTTTATTAGTGTAGTTTTATTATACCTTTTAAATAATGTATTGTAAGTCTTCCAAATTTGTACTTTATGAAAATTGTTTTGACTATTCTACATTTTTGAATTAGTATGCAATTTTATAATCAGCTTATAAATATGTACAATAAACCCTGTTGGAATTCTGATTGAGGTTTTGTTGAATCTTTAGATCAATTTGAGGACAATTGACCTTGTGACAATAAGTCTTCCAATGTATTGACATGGTATCTCTCTTCATTAACTTAGGTCTTTAAATTATCTTGGTAATATCTGCTATTTTGGTATACATATATTGTAATACTTTGTTCAATCCATCCTTGAGTATTTCATATTTTATGATACAATTGTAAGCTATATTATTAATGTAATTTTCATTTCCAGCATTTATTGATAGTATGTAGAAATACAATTGTTTTTGCATTTTGATTTTGTATCCTGAGACATTGCTAAACTCACTTCTAAAGTCCAGTAACTCAAAATAGATTCTTTAAGATATATTATGTAAACAATTCTTTTGTCTGTGAAAAAAAGGGAGTTTAGTCCATTTCTTTTCAATCTCCAAGGATGTTATTTCTTTTTTTCCCTTATTGCACTGGCTAGGACCCCAATTACAATGTTAGATAGAAGTGGCGACAGCAGATATCCTTGCCTTGCTCCTGATCTTAGAGGAAGGCAATCAACCTTTTACTATTCAAAGAATGTTAACTGTAGGTATTTTGGAAATTTCCTTCTATTTCTAGTCAGCTATATTTCATTGATGTTGAATTTTGTCAGTAAATGTTTTCTGCATATCTTGGATTATTTGCATGTTTTTGTCTTGCAATTTTTAGGCTCTGAATATGATGAATTATATTCATTGATAGTTGAAGGCTAAAACAAACTTGCATACTTGGGAAAAACTCCACTCAGTCATGCTGACTTCTCCTTTTTATATACTGCTGTATTCAATTTGCTAAGATTTTGTTGAGGACTTTTTGTCTATGTTCATGAGGGATATTGGCTTTTGTAGTTTTCTCTTCTTAAAATGTTTTTATCTGGTTTTGGTATTAGGATAATGCTAATCTTATAAAGTAGATAGTTAAGTGTTCCTTTCTCTTTTCTTTTCGGGAAGGGTTCATGTAAAAGCAATGTTTTTTTTTTTAAATGTCATGTCAGCAGGGACTGGAGTTTTCTTTTTTAAATATTTTACTGTGAATTTAATTTTATCTAAGATAATGAGATATCAAAATTTTACATTTCTTCTTAAGCGAGCTTTAGTATTTGTGTCTTTCAAGAAATTCATCCACTTAAATTATCAAATTTATTAGCTTCCAGAGATTTATAGTTTTTCCTTATTAATTTTTTATATCTATAACGTCTGCAGGGATGTCCTCCCTACTGTTTCGGATATTGATGATTTTTTATGTTTTCTGCTGGGGTTTTTTTAAATCAGCGTGGCTAGAGATTTATCAATTTCATTGATTATTTCAGAGAATCCAGGATTTTCTGTTTTTAATTTTCTCTATTGTTTTATTTCCTTTTCGTTGATTTCTGCTCTCTTCTTTATTTTTTCTTCCTTCTGCTTATGTTTGTCTTTTTTTCTGGTTTCTTATAGCTAGAATTTAGACAATTGATTTGAGAATTTTCTTGCCTATTTGTTTACTTGTTGTTTGTTATTTAAGTTCTGTTAGATTTTGCTGCATATCTTCTGACACTTCACTGTTAAGTGCATACACATTTAGGGTGAATATGTCTTCTTAATAAATTGATCCATTTGTCATTATAAAATATCTCCTGATATTTATACCTGATAGTATTCTCTTTTCTGAAGCCTACTTTTGATATTAATATAGTCTATCAGTTTTTTAAAAATTAATGTTTACATGGTACATTTCTTCCATTTTTTATTTTAAAAAATAGGGACAAATGTTTTCTTTTTACAGTACATTTTAAACTTCGAGTTATAGTAAGTAAAACTATTTTAGTGTACAGTTCCATGTGTTTTGACAAATGCACTTTCATGTAGCCCCCACCAGTATCAAGATACAGAACATTTTCATTAACCTCTAAAAGTCCTTCATGCTCGGTCATCACCACCTCCCCATCCCCATCCCCAGGTCCGGCAAATAGTGATCAGTTTTCCATACCTGCCAGTTTGCCTGTTGTAGACAGTATATAAATGGAATCATAGAGTATTTTACCTTTAGCGCCTGTTTTTTTTTTTACTTAGAATGAAGCATTTGAGATTTACCCATGTTGTTGTTTATATCAGTATTTCTTTAATTTTATTATAAGTAGAATTCCATTGTGTTGATGCACCACAGTTTATCCATTTATCAGTCGAAGGGTATTTGAGTTGCTTCCCATTTTTGGTGATGATTAATAAAACCTCTGTAAATATTTGTGAGCAAGTTTTTATGTGAACCTAAGTTAACGTCAGTTGATTATTTACATGGTAGAAGAATTGCTGTCTCATATGGTAAGTATATGTTAAACTGTGTAAGAAACTACCAAACTGTTTTCCAAAGGGGCTGTAACATTTTGCATTCTAATAGCAATGTATGAGAGTTCCTGTTACAATTCATCCTTGTCAGTACTTGCCAATACTTGTCAGTATTGGCAGGTGTTTTGTTTGTTTTTTAATTTTAGATATTTTAATAGGTGTATATTACTATAATTTTAACTTGTACTTTCCTAATGATTAATATATGTCCTTTTTAGTGAAATGCACATTTAACTTTTTTGTTCATGTAAAAAATTAGGTTGTTTTTCCGGGCGCAGTGGC
Source organism: Hylobates moloch (assembly GCF_009828535.3). NCBI lineage: Eukaryota > Metazoa > Chordata > Mammalia > Primates > Hylobatidae > Hylobates > Hylobates moloch. The sequence continues at coordinate 239,488,354 of NW_026652276.1, read as the reverse complement.
TCACGCCTGTAGTCCCAGCACTTCGGGAGGCTGAGGCGGGTGGATCACGAGGTCAGGAGATCGAGACCATCCTGGCTAACAAGGTGAAACCCCGTCTCTACTAAAAATACAAAAAATTAGCTGGGCTTGGTGGCGGGCGCCTGTAGTCCCAGCTACTCGGGAAGCTGAGGCAGGAGAATGGCGTGAACCTGGGAGGTGGAGCTTGCAGTGAGCCGAGATTGCGCCACTGCACTCCAGCCTGGGCGACAGAGCGAAACTCTGTCTCAAAAAACAAACAAAAAAAAGGTTGTTTTTTACTGTTGTGTTTTAAGAATTATTTATATATTCTTAGGATACAAGATTGTTATTAGGTATTTTACAAATAGTTTCTCCCAGACTGTGCATTATCTTTTAATTTATTTAACTGTGTCTTTTGAAGAGCAGAAGTTTTAGATCTTGATAAAGTCTAGTTTATCAGTTTGTTCTTTTATGACTCATGATTTTTGTGTCCTATCTAAGCAGTCTTTGCCTAACCCAAGTTAAATTTGTTTTTGCTGTTTCCTTCCAGTGGTTTTGTAGTTTTGTAGTTCTAGAGGTTTTGTAGTTTTAGGTTTTACATTTAGAATTATGAATAATTTTGAATTAATGTCCACATATTGTTCAAGGTATAAATAGAAGTTTATTTTTCCTTTTTAAAAAGCATATGACTAGGCTGGGCGCAGTGGCTCATGCCTGTAATCCCAGCACTTTGGGAGGCTAAGGCGGGTGGATCACGAGGTCAGGAGTTCAAGACCAGCCTGGCCAATATGGTGAAACCCCGTCTCTACAAAAATACAAAAATTAGCCAGGCTTGGTGGCATGCGCCTGTAATCCAGGTACTCAGGCGGCTGAGGTGGAAGAATCTCTTGAACCTGGGAGGCAGAGGTTGCAGTAAGCCAAGATTGTGCCATTGCACTCCAGCCTGGGCAACAGAGTGAGACTCGGTCTCAAAAAAATAAATAAATAAAAATAAAAATTTAAAAAATGACTTTTCAGTTTTTTCCAGGGCCATTTATTGAAAAAAAATCTTTATTTCATTGAATTGCTTATGTACCTTTAAAAAATATTTTGCCCATTCAAATGTGAATCTATTTCTCAACTGTTTATTCTCATCCATTGATCTATGTGTCTATAATTTTGCTGATATCACACTGTCATGATTACTATAAGTCTTTCAACTTATTCTTTATTCTTAGTTTTCAAAATGGTTTTGGTTATTCTAGTTCTTCTTACTTTCCATATAAATTTAGAATCAGATTATTAAGTTTTACCAAAAAAAATCCTGCTAGAATTTTGTTTGTAATTCCATTGACTCTGTAGTTTAGTTTGGAGAAAGTTAACATTTTAACAATATCAAGTTGTCCAAACTTTGAACATGGTACGTATCTCAATTTATTTAGGTCTTCTTTGATTTCTTTAATCAGTGTTTTGTAGGTTTCAGCACATAAATTTTGCAAGATTTTGTTATATTTATATCTAAGTTTTTATACTTTCTTATTGCTTCATGTTTAAAACTGAAACATGTAATTTCATTTCCAAGTTTTAATTGCTAGTATTATAGAAATATGATTGATTTTTGTATATTGACCTTGTACTGTCTGACTTTGCTGAACACACTTATTAGTTTCAGGAGCATTTTTATTCATTCTTTGGAATTGCCTAAAAAGGCAGTCATGATCATACTACCTGATCATAGAGACAGTTACTTTTTTAATCAGCTTTATTTTTCTAGAGCAGTTTTAGGTTCACAGCAAAATTAAGCAGGAGTACAGGGAGTTCAGGTTCCATAAACTCCCTTCCCCCGCACAGGCACAGCCTCTTGCATTGTCAGTGTCCACCACCAGAGTGGTGTCTTTGCTACAATCAATGAACCTACACTAACACATCACCCAAAGGCCTCAGTTTACATTAGGGTTCACTCTAGTCGTTTATTCTATGGGTCTAGTTAATGTATAATGACACGCATCCTCTATTTCCGTGTCATACAGAGTCATTTCACTGCCTTAAAAATCTCCTGTGTCCTGCCTGTCTATCCCTCCTTCTCCTCACTCAGTGGCAGCCACTGACCTTGGTACTGTCTTTATAGCTGCCTTTTTCAGAATGTCGTCTTGAATGTCTTTAGAATCAACAATATGTGGCCTTTTCAGTTTGGCTTCTTTCACTTAGTAATATGCATTTAAGCTTCGTCCATGTCCTTTCATGGCTTTATAGCTCGTTTCTTTTTAGCACTGAGTAGTATTCCACTGTCTGGATGCACCATTATTTACGTGTCCATTCACTTACTGAAGGACACCTTGGTTGCCTCCAAGTTTTGGTACTTATTAATAAAGCTGCCATAAACATCTGTGTGCAGATTTTTGTGTATTTTCAACTCATTTGGGTAAATTAAAAGGAGCATGATTGCTGGATCATATGGTGAGAGTATGTTTAGTTTTGTAGGAAACCACCAAGCTGTCTTCCACAGTGGCTGCGCCACTTCGCATTCCCATCAGCAATGATGAGATTTCCTGTTGCTCCATTTCCTTGCCAGCATTTGGTGTTGTCAATGTTCTGGATTTGGGTCATTCTAATAGGTGTGTAGCAATACTTCATGGTTGTTTTAATTTGCTATTCCATGACATACAATGTTGAGCATCTTTTCATATATTTATTTGACATCTGTATATCCTCTTTGGTAAGGAATTTGTTCTGGTCTTTTACCCAGTGTTTAATCAGTTTTTGAATTATAGAGATAGTTTTATTTCTTCAATTCCAATCTGTGTCAATTTTTGTCCCCCTCTCCTCCCCCCCCACACACAATTTTTCAGATTGAACTGGCTAGGATTTCTAGTATGATGGTAAAATGTTGATTTTGAGTTGGAGAGGTGAGAGTGAATATCCTTTACTTGTTCTTCAACTTAGGTGAGAGCATTTAGTCTTTCAGTGCTAACTATAGCATTGCAGGCGTTTGTAGATGCCCCTTGTTTTGTTGAGGAAGTTTCCTTCTAGTCCTACTTTGCTGGGAGATTTTTCTTCTTATTTTAAATTATGAATGGATATTGTATTTTGTCAAATGCTTTATCTGTATCTATAGGAACTCATGTGGTTTTTCTTTAGTCTATTTATATAGAGAATAACTTTGATTGATTTTTGAATATTGAATCAGTCTTGCATTCCCAGTATAAACCACCCTTGGGTATGATGCACTGTCCATCTTATATGTTGCTGGACTTGATTTGCTAATATTTTTGACAATTTTTACGTCTACATTAAAGAGGAATATTGAAGTATGGTTTTTTCACTCTGGAATATCTTTGACTACTTGTTATCAATGTAATACTGGTCTCAAAATGAGTTGGAAAATATTTCAGTCTCTTCCACTTTTGTGGAAGAGTTTTGTAGAATTGTATTATGTCTTCTTTAAATGTTTGGTGGAATTCAGTAGTGAAGCCATTTGAGCACAGAATTTTCTTTGTTGGAAAGTTTTTAACTTTGAATTCAATTTCATTAATAGATTTGGGATTTCAGATTACTTCTTTTAAAGTGTCTTTCAAATAATTTCCCCTTTCATCTACATTTTCTAATTTATGGAAATAAAGTTGTAGACTGCATTCCCTTTTTTTCCTTGTAATGACTGTAGAGGTCTTTGGTAGTGTGGTTGAGGACCCTTCTTCCAATACTGATAATTTGTGTCATTGAGTCATTTTCCTCCTCTTTGTCTCCCTTCTATCTCTCTTCTCTTTCTCTCTCTCTCCCCTTCTCTCTCTCTCTCCCCTTCTCTCTCTTTCTCTCTCTCTTTCTCCCTCTCTCCTCCTTTCTCTCCCCCTCTATCAGTGTGGCTAGAAGTTTTTCACTTTTATTAATCTTTTAATGGATCAGCATTTGCTTTTATTGATTTTTCTCTATTGTTTTCTGTTTATATTTATAATTTCTTTCCTTCTGCTCTTTTAATATAGTCTCCTTTTATAGCTTGTTATATGGAAATGTTGGTTTATTGATGTAAGACCTTTCTTCTGTTTTAAATAGGCATTTAATGACCTTTGTTTCCCTCTAAGCATTGTTTCAGCTGCATCCCATGATTTTGGATATGTTTTCCTTAACATTGAGCTCAAATTTTGCTTCTGCTTCTTATTTGACCCATGGGTCATTTTATGAATCATTTAACTTCCAAACATTTGAGAATTTTCCAGAAATATTTCTGTTTCAGGAAACATACTTTGTATGAGTTCAATTTTTTAAAATTTGTAACAGTTTGTTTTTGTCTCTCTTGGGAATGTTGTATGTGCTCTTGAGAAGAATATGTACTCTGATATTCTTGGACAGAGTTCTGTAAATGTCAGTTGGGCCAGCTTTGTTGATTGTGTTGTTCAGGTCTTCTGCATCCTGATTTATTTTCTGTTTATTTGTTCTATCGATTACTGAGAAAAAACCTTTAGTCTCCATCTAGAATTTTTTCATGTGACTGTTTTCTCCTTCAATTATATCAGTTTTTGTTCATGTTTATGTATTTTGAAGGCTTGTTGTTAAGTACATACATTTAAATTGTTATATCTTCTTGTTGAATTAACACTGATTACTATAATTTTTCCCTGTGTATCTGTTTGAAATCTATTCATATCAGTACAGAAACTGTAGTTTTCTTTTGGTTAGTGTGTGCATGACATATTTTTTCTATCCTTTTACTTGTAACATACATATCTGTCTCTCTATATTTAAAGTGGGTTTCTTATAAACAGCACGTAGTTGAGCCTTGCTTTTTTGTCTAATCTAAACATCTTTGTCTTTTAATTGGTTTGTTTTGGCCGTTTCCTTTTAATGAAATTACTGATATGGTTGGGTTAAAATCTGTCATCTGACTCAATGTTTTCTATTTGTTTTGCCCTCTGTTTACTCCATTTTTCATTTCCATTTTGGTCTCAATTTTACTGTTTTGTTTTGTAATTATCCCTATCAGTGCCCTACAAGTTTCTCAGAGCTGTTATTTCATTATTTTTGAAAAATTCTCATCCATTATCCCTTCAAACACTTCCTATGCCCTGTTCACTCTCTCTTCTTCTAGGATTCAAATTGCAAGTATTTCAGCCTGTTGGTGTTGTGCCGCAGTATTCTGTTTCCATTCTTCATAGGCAGTGTCTTCCAGTGTGACTTGACTGACTTTTGTTGGGGTGGTGGGGTGCATAGGCTGTGTGGGGTCTGCTAATGAGCCATCTAATGACACTTCATCTCTGTTACTGTTTTAAATTTCTATCTTTTCTTTTTCATTCTTTACTATATTTTCCATCTCTGTTTAAAATTCACCCTTTTCCTAGTGCTCTAAATATACTAACACTATTTTTAGAAATTCTTACCCAATAGTAGAACACCTGGGTCATATCTGGATCTAATTCTGTGCTTTGTTTCCTGTCATATTTTCTCGCTTTTCTCATCTCATACTTTTTGTTGAAAACCTGGACCATATGTGTGGGACACAGAAGCTAAGGCATGTGGTGTTTACGCCTTGGGACGGACAGGCCTCTTGTGAGGCCTCTGTGTGGGGCTTGGATGCATCAGGGTCTTAGTTGAGATGGGTTTGTTTTCGATTTTGTTTCTGTTGTTGTTGCTATGCGGCCCTCAGGCCTGAGGGACTTCAGTCTTGCTAGTGCTTCCTTGGGCTTAGTGTGGCAACTGGTTGCCGGAGGGCTTTCCCTCTGAGCCTGACCCTCAGGCCTGGATCTGTGCACTCCCTCCCCTCAGTGGTAGTCGGAGGTTGCTTTTGATCCAACGCTGGGTGGCCTGGTGGCTATAGCTGGGCTGCCCACTCTGCTTTCCCTCCTCACTCAGCCTCAGGCTCAGGCAGGCCTGAGGCTCTTTCAGTAATCCTGCCCATGGCAACCGAACCCTTGGAGCTGCATGTGAGTCAGGTTCCTGCCTGTTTCCCAGCCGCAGGGGATCTGTAGGGGTCAGGACCCTGCTTGCTTTCCTGTCCTCCATGGTCTCTTTCCCCCCTTTTTTCCCCAGCTGCAGTGGCTCTTCCCTGCGCCCTGAGGTCCTTGGGGTTAGCTTCACTTTGCAGTGGTTCTGGAGTCTTACCCCACTCATGAAAATCTCAGCATTCAACCAAATATTCAAGTGTTCTCCACTCTAGGTACCTGAGGTGCTCTCTTCTCTCTGTGCAGCTCACTCCTTTCTGGATCACCAATTCTGGCCGCCTCAGCCTCCCACATCTGATTTGTATCTCCAGAGTTCAGTGAGACACTGGGCTCTGTGGGAGCTGCCGTCTCTGCACTGAGTCTGGAAGGCTGCCTCTGGGTAGGGGGGATCTCAGGTCGCTGCCCTTGCTAGCTTCTCGTAAGTGTTTCAGTTCAGCACACCACTCGCTCCATACATTTTGTTCAGTTTTCTAGCTGTTGATGGCAGGAGGGCATTACCACAGCAGTTAATCTTTCAAGAGTGGAGACAGAAGAAACAGATGCATGTTCTCTTTATATATAAAAGTAAATAGATGAAAAACAAAAATCTGCAAACCTAACCTTAGTCTGCCTTCCTGAAAACACATCCAGACTCCCCAGAGTCCAAGTCACTAGAGGAGCATGGGAGCCTCTGCACTGCCAGAAGCTCCTGTTCTAAGCTCTGGTGGCGCAGCTGCGCCCTCACCCCTCATGCCAGGTGCGACTCACTCATGCCGTCCTAGTTCCTCGGACACTGGGCCACCTTCTCTCTCCTTAGCCTTGCCAATTCCCTCTCACTCCTTGAGTCTCCTCCAAGAAGTCTTCCCTGACTCCTCCTGGGCCTGCAGCTTCTGGGTTGGTCAGGGACCCCTCTCCAGTCATCTGATACTATCCTCTGCATGTCCTTTCACTGCACTTGATACGTTGTGAAACCTGTCTGATTATGTAGCTGCTCTCCTCACTAGGCCTGATTCTTTGAGTACAGATCTGTGGTTTGTTAATCTTTAGATCCAAAATGCCTAGTATGTATTAGTTAGGGCAATGCCACATAATGTAACAAATACCCCCAAATGCAGGAAGCTTAACACAATGAAACTTTATTTTTAACTCAGTTCACAGATAGTTGAGTGTGTTCCTGGTCATTAGAAGAGTGGAGTCTTTTCCATGCCGTTCATCAGTCCAGGAACCCAGACTGACGTGGAATCCGCTATCTTCAGCTCCCGGTTTCCAGCGTCACCCAGGAAACCACACAAAGCCTTTAGGATGGAATGTGGAACCCCCTGCATGGAGGTTTTCATGGCACAGGCCTGGGAGAAGCATAGACCACTCTGCAGTAGTCCATTCCCAAGAACCGGTGCACATGTTGGAGGCGAGGTGAAAGGCAGCTGAGAAATGTGGAAGGCTCAGTGTCCCAGGGGGCAGCCACCTCTGCAGGACTGGCGTGGGAGGGGGAGTGCGTCGTGGCCTCCAACTGGGTTCTCTTCTCCACCACACGGCACAGAGTGGGCACTCAGAACATTGCTTAATGAATGAAGCCCATTTCATTTCAGTGTCATGACTCTGGGAGAGTTTCTTAAATATTTTCACATGCTGAAGCAACTGCAATTCTGGGGTCATTTGTGGAATACTATATTTATTGATGTAATTTTTCATTAAAATTATGTTATAATCATAAATATAAACAGTTTTTTAATTTTTAATTTTATTTTTTTCTAAAAAACTGATTTAAGTGTAATACATTAAAACCATGTAACACTTTTATATTGCATTTGCCATTTCTGAACAATACAAAGTAGAGGCAAATAGAGACATTTCATAATAATGTTGATTCCCCATTCCTTTCCTTAAGACCCAGCCCTCCCTCAAATATTCCCTCCCACCCATTACAGAACTCTATCCATAATAAAACACTTAAATAGTTCATAAATAGTAAATTATGAAAAAATAGCAATAATTGTTTCTTTCCTTCTTGTAAAAAAGAACATGGCAACAAAGACACGCAGCCAGAAACTGGCTGAGGGTGTCTAACATGGACAGTTATTTGGGGTATGGGCTAACCTACTATCAAGGTAGGGTGGGATGGAGAAGGGATAGAACAGGAATTCAACAATCTGCCTGAGATACCAGGCCCCCTTCCTTCCCTAACAAGAGTGGAAGGATCAGATGGGAAACCACAACTCTTGTAGATGGGAGGAGAGGGCACATGCAGCCCCCATTTCCAACCTCCCTGCATGAAGTCAGGGAGTAGGACATATGGCACAGCAATGACTTCACCGAGGCAAGAATCTGCTCTCTCCTCATGAGTTTAAGAAAATATCTGTGGCCGGGTGCGGTGGCTCACACCTGTAATCCCAGCACTTTGGGAGGCCGAGGCGGGCGGATCACGAGGTCAGGAGTTTGAGACCAGCCTGACTAACACGGTGAAACCCTATCTCTACTAAAAACACAAAAAATTAGCTGGCCATGGTGGCAGGCACCTGTAATCCCAGCTACTTGGGAGGCTGAGGCAGGAGAATCACTTGAACCCAGGAGGTGGAGGTTGCAGTGAGCCAAGATCACACCACTGCACTCCAGCCCAGGCGACAGTGTGAGACTCTGTTTCAAAAAGAAAAGAAAAGAAAAGATTTGCTAGCCTTGTAGATATGGACTGCCTGTTAAACAGACAGAGGTGTCTCCACCTTAGCTCCACAAGCAGGAGAGCACTGTTGGAAAAGATGGGAAGAGCAAAGAAATCTCCTCTGGAGAATGACCTAAAATTCATTTAATAAGTCTTCATATTTACAAAAACAACCAGAATATATTTCAAATTGCAAAACAGTAATAATCATTACACGCTGGCAGTGAGTAGGATTCTGCCTAGGAAGAGCTATGATCTCCCAGCCCACGGCTGCCCCATGTTTTAACAAAAGGGGTAAAGATTACCCCATGTCCCACTCTCCCCATTCCTCCAGCCTTAAGAAATTCATCAAGAAAGAAGGAGTTTAAAGAGGAGCTGTCCTGGCAGAGCAATCACCACACTTCTTTTCACAAACACCAGGTTCTTCTGAGGGAATCCTATGACTAGGCATCTCGCTGACACTTTTGGGGTTTTGATCTGAAACTGGCTTGAAATTATGTGCTGTGCACATTTTTCCTTTATTCAGGATAAAAAGAAGAAGAAAGTTGGGAGGTGGTTAAACACCTTTATCCCCCCAAAACCTTTACAGAGATTACAGAGATCAGAGAGAAAGAACTGAGGTGGGTATAATGTGCCAGCTAGTCTGTCCTGAGGAAATTATGAGTACAGCTCCTGGTGAAACATGAGGGGAAAGAAAACTGCCAAGTCCAGCCATCCCATTCCCAGCATGAAGAATGGGGGTCTGAAAAAGCTCAACTGTGAAAGCCAAGGTTAGCCCGTTGAAAATCCATCCACCCAATTCTGGAGTGGAGGGGTTGCTGCAGTCCTCAACTGTCTGAGGCACTAATGCCCATTCATGAGGAAGGGGAAAGAGACTAGGTTCTTCTTCAGGAAGAAGATGGAGAGCTCCCCTCGCTTCCTTTTTGATGGGCAAGTAGAAGAAAACTCAGTATTGCTGGGGCAAGGGCTGACATCTTGGGATCACAGAGATGGCAGAATCTTGTTTCAGGTCTTCTGAGTCTTTGTGCTCAATGGGTGAACTCTTACTCTGCAATGTCAAGCTTTTCCAAAGTTGTACTTGTGGTTAGCATTTGCAAAGTCTCTCCAACTACATGTGAGAAACTGGGGTCAGGAATAGGTGAACCCTCACTGATTTCCTCCAAAGGTGGAGTCTGAGGTAAAACATCAGGACAACCAAGGTGAACACCTGGCTCCACTTCCGCCTTTGTTGTGGTTTGTGCCTTGTGTTCCCCTGAGACCGATGGCTGGTAAGTAACGCAGGAGTTGTCACTGGAGCCTGCTTGCCCAGAGAAAGATGAGCCAGACTGAAATTTTTTGGAAGGAGAAGGCTTCAAGGGGATCTTCTTCTTTTTTTGAGACAGGGTCTCACTCTTTTGCCCAGGCTGGAGTGCAGTGGCACAATCTCGGCTCACTGCAACCTCTGCATCCCAGGCTCAAGCGATTCTCCTGCCTCAGCCTACCAACTAGCTGAGGTTACAGGCATGTGCCACTACTGCCTGGCTAATTTCTGTGTGTTTAGTAGAGATGGGGTTTCACCATGTTGGCCAAGCTGGTCTTGAACTCCTGACCTCAGGTGATCCATCCGCCTTGGCCTCCCAAATTCCTGGGATTACAGGTGTGAGCCACGGCACCTGGCCGGGATCTTCTTAAATGCTGTGTTGCACATGAAGCACTGGAACCATTCAGTGTAGAAGCCTGGGCGATGCGCTGAGACAGTGTCCCCATCACATACCAGGGCTTTCCGAGAATGCTCCAGCTTCTTAAACCTGTAAGACTGTAGAATGTCAGTGATGCCAGCACAAAGCAGCATCCTCTCCCCTCTACTATTCTGGGCAGGGATGCCACCTGTATGGTCATCAGTCTCCATGGGGCTGCCCCGTCAAGCCTCTCCCTGGATGGATTCCATGGCTGTGGAATACAGAGCCCTTTGAGGGGGCTGGTCTTCAAGTGGGAACTGAGCATCGTGTTTGGCTGCTTAAGGGCTCTCGTGCATGATCTATGCTGTGGATTGACATCAAGAGGCTATAGTCCATTATCTCAAAGATCTGCAGCACCAAAGAGTTACGCTGTAGGGTCTTACAGACAGCGTTGTACATGTCAGCATCCAAAAAAAAAGACCATCGGGATGTCTTGTAAGAATAGGTTTTTAAATGTGGGAAGAGGCTTCTCTTGCTCTTTCTGGGAAGCCTGCTTATTGTAGGTTGAACCTTTGAAGTCATATTTGGTATGCATTTTGACCAGTCTTAGTAAGAGATTCTTCATCACCACAATCTGCATGTTCTTGCCGCCTGCCTGCACACAGCACAGTCCATAGAATTTAGGCAGCAAAGTCCAAGGGTTCTGGTTGAGGTCGATGTGGTATCCTGGAAGCAGCTTCTGCAGAAACTCCGCCTCTTTATGTTGGGCTGTTTTAATAGTGAATTCATCGTGGATGGACACATATAACAGGGAACCATCAGCTCCAGAGCTACTGAGTTCAATCAGTGGCTCACTGCAGAGGGAGTACAAGTCGTCATCAGGGCAGATACCAAATAGCTCCTGAAAGTAGCAGAAGGCAACAGGTGTATAGGTCTTGAAAGGAAAGTCACTGCAGTGATGAGCAGGGGTCAGGCTGCTCCTTCCACGGGGGAAGAAGATACTCCCCACCACGCAGAAGTCTTGCATGAGGACATCACCCTCTGGCGTGGGACCCAGGCTCCCCACAGTGTGAGTAATGCCCAACTGGATGGCACATTTCAGGGTGATGAGGTCGTCTTTCTATAGGTTGTCTCTCCTGAGGAATCAACACCTCGATGGCCTATTTTCTTGATGGGCATGCCCGAGGCACAAGGCACCTCAGACGCCATGGGTCTCTTGATTCCAGATGCTGAGGAGGAGGTACAGGAAGCAACCCCTGGATCAAAGGATGAAAAACTGACCGCGGAGGAGGCCCTGAGGAGGCCGACCGCCATCTTGGCAAACCCTCCCCTCAGCGGCCTGGCCTCTTTGAATCCGGTTTTCCTCTGCTCTAATTGAATCTTCCTTCCCCAAGTCCCTTCACAGAACCCGCATCTGGGCCACCTCCCCGCCGCCCCGCGGGCCCCCTCAGACGCGTGGAGCCGGCTCTAGACCAGCTCAGGGCCGCCCCATTCGCCTGGCCTGGGGAGAACTCCCGCCTCGCAGGCCTTTGGCGATTTTACCTGCTCTCCGCGGGAGGCACTTCACCCTTTCACAAAAGACTAAGCCCCAGCTGGCTGCCGGCCGGCGTCCGGACCAAGCCACACCTGGAAAAAAAACGGGGCATGAAAAGCCCCAGCGGAGCGAACGCCGCCGCTCCGTCCTCCGGCCACGGCCTGTTTATGGCCCAACCCGGCCGCTCCACTCTCCACACGGGTGGCCCAGAAAAATCAGACCACTGCAGTAATAGGTTTTATTATGAAATTACAATCATGAGCCTGGATATCCACTAAAAAAGCAATCAAATCAAACATAATTAATTTAATTAATTTAAATTAATGTTTATTCACTCATTCGCTGTCCATCTGCTCACACTTGCTCACACACTGGTAATAGCAAGCGCCAAAGGCTTAAGAAAAAATAGTGAGAGAAAAATAAAATTGAGATGCAATATGCAAATCACTTGCTCACTATGTGTTCCAAGGGAAGGACAATCACTGCTCGTCCTGGGCAGAGAGCCAATGTTCTCTAGGACCACAGCTGAAAAATCACTGGTTTTGCGGAAAGTTGGGTCCTAGGAATTGGGATACAGGACTGGACATTTTTAAACGGGAGAAAAATAGAAAGTACGCAGCACAGCCAGTGACATTTGAGGAGCACAGGCATGAGCGGAGGGCGCACCTGGAGACTCAGTGCTGGCCTAAGGTCCTGGCCAAGTGCACAGATCCTCACCTCTATCTCTGCCTGAGCCTCTGTCCTGAGCCTCAGTCCTTAGTCAGTAACTGCTTGCTGGCCGTTTCCACCTGCATGTCCGGCCATGATTCAAACACTAAAGCTACTCCCGAAGCAGCGCACCCTCCAAATACCCCATTTCAGGAAACAGTGCTGGGACCTTCCGTCCTGCTGGTCAGGTAATCATGAGCTTGGGCTGTTCCCATCCCTTCCCCGCTTGCCCAGAGTCAGACACCTCACCCTGACAACTCTTGTTAGTTAACAACTCTCTAGTCAGTCTCTTTCTTTCCCATTCTTTCAGTCATCAATGTAGTCCTTGTCCTCTGATCCTGCCACTCAACGTGTGTGACAGCATCTCCTGCTTGGGTTTTCCCTCTAATCAAGTCTATATGCTCCCATCATATTCTCAGAATGCACAGTAACAAATTGAAGATACTGAGATACCTGCTTCACTGCATATAATTCATTGTTTCCCAAAATTTTAAATCTATGGGTCCTCCCTTCTTTTTGGTGGACACTTATTACTAACTCAATGAACAAGTGTTTTACAGAACACCCTTTGGGGAATGTGTTCATAGCACAAAGTCCACACGCTTTTGTTTGACACTAAAGGCTTTCTGCAAACCTCCTGTATCTCCTGCTCCAGTGTTCTCTCTCATTATTCCCTTTTACTTACGTTCCTTGAATGTGCTACGCACAGCCTCCATGTGTGTTTCTGTGTCCTCCATGACCGAGGAATATCGTCTCTGTGTTTCTGGGGTTACTTAATGCTCCGTCTTACCTCAAAGTCCTGGCCCTCTTCACTTCTTCCTTAACAGGACCCCTGACAGCTCAATCACCCAGGAAACGTCTTTCTGCTGATTCATGTGTCACTCGATTTCTGGGCCACTCATGGCACTTTGGGGAACTCCTATTGGTAGAGATCATTTTGTCTCCATCAGGGGCTAGTAGCTCTTCCTCACCAACTCAGCCTGACCTCTGCTCTTGCTGGGGACGCAGACATCTCAAAGATTCTATCATATCTTCCATCTGTCCCACTGTGCAATCTGCTCCTCCTCTATGGAGGCCTTTGGCAGGCCCACCATATTCTAGCTCAGCTCCTATCTGTACCCTGCCCAGGATATGGAATGTTTCTGGTTTCTTTCATAGCATGCCACACAGGAGTCGTGGGAAACTTAAGACTAATGACTCTCTCTTTGCCCAGTCACTATCTTTATTCTGTTAGAATAACACACATTGGCTGTAAAATGAGGGATATTCCCAGAATTCTTTTTTCTTTCTTTTCTTTAGAGACAAAGTCTCACTCTGCTGCCCAGGATGGAGTGTGATGGTACAATCATAGCTTACTGCAGCCTCAAATTCCTGGCTCAAGTGATCCTCCTGCCTCAGCCTCCTGAGTAGCTAGGACTACAGGCATGCACTTTTTTTTTTTTTTGGTAGAGACAGGGTCTTGCTATGTTGCCCAGGTTGGTCTCTAACTCCTGGGCTCGAGCGATCCTCCCACCTCAGCCTCCGAAAGCACTGGAATTACAGGCCCGAGCCACTGCACCTGGCCCATTTCCAGAATTCTAAATGGGGATGGGGCACACATCCCTATGCATCTAGCATCATTCTCAGCCTGTCCAACAGCCTCCCTGGGCTCTGTCATTTCATTCTGCACTGCAAACAGCAGTGGAAGCCAAGACACATTGCTCCAATGTCTCGCTTCTCCTCCTTCCCAGTCTCCAGGCCAAAGGGCTCTCTTTTCTTCCCCTGCTTGCAGGAGGCACTTTGTCTGCCTTTTCTCTTCAACGTGGATTTGCCCCCCTCTCCTCCATGATTTCAAGAAGACAGAAGGACAACTGGAGGACATGCTCTTCACAGAGGCAAAGAATTTTTTTAAAGCTATTAGCTTAATATTTTCAAAATATTAATGTGTAACACATATGGCTGTGTTTTATAAATATAAAGCTTGTAAAAATAGAAGGGCTATAAATATTATTAGTAATTACTTGAAGAAATTGAAAGTGAAGAGAAAAATGTTAAAGACAGCCTTGACTTTTGCCCAAGTCAGCCACTTCTGTGCTCTGGGCCCAGCGAAGACAGCAGAGGATCCAAGTCCATCCTCCAGTCACTGCAAAGATCTTAGAAGGGTGGTGGCTGATGAGCAGGATTGGCAATCCAGTGAACCCTGTGAGTTCACTGTCAGCTGTGGAGAGGATGCTTCTCTCCATCGTAATTGTTGTTTATGAACTTCCCACGCCAGGTCTAGGGTCTGCCAGGGATTGGCTGCATGCTTCAGTTCTGAGAGGTCCACACTGAAGAGTCAGAATGAGCCTCTCTGTCCCTTGTTTATCACAAAAACCAAGTGTTTCTCCCTGATGTAGGATCCTCCTCCTGAGCCTGACCCATCCTCAGCACCCCAACTCACTACAGAAGCCAGAAATTCTAATGCCCAAGCAAAACAGAGATTTGGGCCAAAATATGATCTAAAGTCAAGGCTCAAGTTTCTGAAGAAGTAGATTTATTTTACTAAAATTAGCATCTTTCCAAATTAGATCGTAATCTGTAAAGCATTAGCTGTCACAGCCTGAGCCTGAATTTGGGTTGCTTGGTGAGAGGTAGTCAGCCCTTCTCAAAAACCGACTGAAGTTTTGTAGGGGTGTGGGGCTTTGGGTGGGCAAATCCTGATGTCGACCTTCCTCTCATAAAAGAAGACTCAGAAAGGTCTCAAGCACAGTCTTAATCAGCCCCCAAGTGCAGCGGCCACCTGATAGATTAGTCATCCTTTAATTAATGACCTCAACGTGCACTGTGTTTGAGTGGGTGCCTGGCAGTGCCCTAGGAATGCCAAGCTGAGTAAGACAGGGCCTCTTCTCCGGAACGCTCACATCTGATCCTAAACAGAGACATACAATTCCAACAGTTAAGTGCTCTTATAGAGGGAAGCACAGGGCAATTTCCTGGACTCTGCTCCCACAGCTTTTATATAACACTGAAGACCAAAACCCATGTTGAACTCCACCTCCACAGAAACAAACCATCTCATTGACTTTATCCATCTCAATCCAATACAAATCCAGGAGTACATGAAGTTCAGCTAACATGGAGCACTTTCTTTATTTGGTGTTTTATCTGAGTTGACATTCTTCTATTTTTGGAACACTTGGACACATTTTAGAAATTTTTGTTAGTCAAACAAATTATATTCAGGGATTGAATTCCAAGGCTGGTGATCCCCCCACTGCTGAGTCGACCTGAGGAATCATTAGAACTGCCCCTTTCTCCAGGGAACCCATGAAAACTTCCTCAGGGTCACAGATTCTCTTACCAGGGCCTCTAGCACAATTCTAAAAATTCAGCAGCCACCCTTGCCATTCAAAAGCCTGCATTACCTCAGAAATGGGCAGGTTGAGAAGCAACTTGCAGGCATGTCTCTGTCACAGTCCAGGATGAGGGACGGAGGTCCATTGCAAACCCTGGGCCTGCAATGCCCTTAGGTGGAGATTCTAGGCCTCCTTGGAGGGTGACCAGCATAGCCGCATTAACATGACACCTCGAAGCTGGAGGAGAGAAGGAGAAGGCTACTCCAACCATGATGAGCCCAGGTCTCTTTCAGTACTGGCTGGCATCAGATGGATTTGTCAGAGTGTCTTCCTCTGGGTTACCCATGGCTGATCAGGAGCAGGGAGCTCTGTGTTAACCTCTGTCCTCTCCAAACACCTGAGGAATTGACCTCCTTTCCTGTCTGCTCCCATAGTGACTAAATCAATTATAAAGAAATTAAGAGGGAGCCTAGGGGCCTCAAAGAAAGTGGCAAACAGCCCCTCACTCTGGGCCAGGCCTGCTCCGAATCTCCTGCAGGCATTTATGTGTCTTCAAAGCCCTCTGATAGTCAATCCATCACATGCTTAACATAAACTGTTATTCTGTACTGTGTATAGTATACAGATATAAAATCCTAAATCATATTAAACCACAAATCATTAGCAGATGGCTGTTTAGCTGTCACACACACACAGTGAGTGAGAATGTCCTCACAGCTGGCAGACACTTCCAGGATGGATGCCATCTCCCTCCTAGCTTCTACCCTTCCCAGGGCACCCGTTTCTCAAGTCATGGCCCAGCCCTTGCCTGGCTGTCCTCAGAACGTCCTGCCCTGTTGCCCTAAGACAGGCAAAAATCCCATCTTCTCCTTCTGAAGCTGGAGGAAAGAAAGCACATGCAAATTCTAGAACACTCCAAGTCGTAACTCTTTACAAGTCTTGCAGAAATTTTTATACCTGACTCATTCTTGTAATCTCATGACTTATCAGGAATTGGAAACGAACTACAGCTAAGTATGAGGGGTTAGAAACAGGAATCAGAGGCTCCTGTAGAGATGAAATGAGGGGACAGGGGTGCCATGGGCAGGTGATGGGAGGAAGCTCAGCCAGGAAGAGGTAAGAGTTAACTGAAATCAGGCATTCCGGCAGGGGAGCAGAGACTCGGAGGCACAAGGACTTGGGAGTTCTCGGTACAGGTAGCAGGGGTCAATCATTGACTTGGGGAGGACCAGACTTCCTGGCAGGGGCCCAGCTAACTGGATAGAGGTGAAGATTCAGTTCAGGAGCAAAGCTGCCAGCACCAGTGAGGTCTGAGCTGGTAAAGATTACTTGGCTCACCTCTGAGTCAACTAAGGTAGACTCTTGAGTTCTTCAAGTTCTCCAACTCTCAGCCTCCTTCCCAGGTCTCAGAGCAGAGCACAGACTGAAGGTGAACTCAAAGACTCAAGTTGTTTGCAAAGCATGGCCTTCAGATCAGGAAATGGGTCAGGTCATGACAGTTTTACAATGTTTTGCTTGCTGCAAGAATTCACAGTGTGTCATTATTAGTGTCAGACATCAAAATGGAGCCCCCCTTGCCTTCCCCATGTATTGCAATAAAGACCATTCTCATTTCTCTAAATTTGCTCTTAATAACCATTAGTGAATGCTATATGGCACTTGACATCATAGCAGACACTTTTAGGTTGGTAAACTATGTTTGAAGAGAACATTTCTCTTATCCTGGCCAAGCCTGTGGGGAAAATTTTGTTCATCATGTGCCCAGAACTATTCTTGATGCCAGGACCAAATATATTAATGATCAGTGCTTCCTTCTCAAAGACCCGCATCGTTTATAATATGTTATAATGTGTTATTTTGGCAGGAACGATTACTATTCCAACGTGGAGCAGTGGCTCTCAAGCTGGAGAGAGGATCAGGACCCCCAGGAAGGCCAGTTAAAATGCAGGTGGCTGAGAAAGTACCCCAAGTTTCTGATTCAGTAGGTCAGGGTGGAGAACTTGGGCAAGGTCCCAAGGGATGCTGATGCTACTGGGCTGAGAACCACTCTTCGAAAACCTCTGCTATGCAGAGAGTGGGTGGGAAAACTGAGTAAGGTGGACAAGCCACACCGAGGACGCAGCTGCAGACAGAGGCCAGCCTGAGCTGCTTTCTGGAGAAAACCCCTACAGCTCAGCAGCCTGGACAGAGGGTTGGAAGAGGTGAGTGGACATTCTATTTTATTTCTCCACTCATTGTCCACTCATGCCTTGAAGTTGGAAAGAGGTAAATTCAGGGGACATAAAGACCTGAGGACTGTTAACCTATCAAATAAATTACATCAAGGGAAAGCACATTAGCTGTATACACAGACTCAGAAAATTAGAATACACATATGAATGACAGATTCCCAGCAGAATAGTAAGGGAATCTAGAATGTTTCAATAAATCTAGCCTTCAAAACTATTATAAGAAGAGTATCTGTCTGTCCATAGTGTGTCTTGTGGGGAAACTGATGTAGACAAGATGCTGGGCCAGATGTAGACAAGATGTAGACAAGATTCGGTCATTGGTCTGACCGAATGTGACCATCATGCTCTTAAATTTGTATCAGTCATTGTCTGGGAGAACAAAAATATACTAGCATCCTGGATGCTTTGATGAAAAGAACATAATCACTTTTCTGTATCTTGGGCTAGACCAAGCAGGAACTTTACTTGTCTTAATCCCTTAAAATTTTGTTTGTTTTTGTTTGTTCATTTGTTTGTTTTAGATTTAGGGCCTCACTATGTTGCCCAGGCTGGTCTTGAACTCCTAGGTTCAAGTAATCCTCCCACTTCAGCCTTCCAAGTAGCTGAGACCATAGGCATGAGCCACAGCGCCTGGCTTGTCTTAGCCCCTATTTTGTCCAAATATCTGCCACATAGAATGCACTTAATATATACTTTTAATATATGCTTTGGTCTATAGTTTTCTTATGATGTCTTTGTCTGGTTTTAGTATTGGGGTAATACTGCCTCATAGAAAGAGTTAGAAAGTTTTTCTTCCTCTTCTGTTTTCTGGAAGACTGTGTAAAGGATTAATATTAATTCCTCTTTGAATGTTTGGAAGAATTTATTAGCAAAGCCATCTGGGCTTGTACTTTTCTTTGTGGGAAATGTTTTGATTACTAACTCAATTTCTGGTTATAGGTTAATGCGGATTTTTCTATTTCTTCTTAAGTCACTTATGGTAGTTTGTGTTTTTTTCCAAAAAGTACTTTTCCATTTCATCTAAGTTATCAAATTTGTTGGCATAAAATTGATTTTAATCTCACTTTATAATCCTTTTTTATTTCTGTAAAGTTAGTAGTAATGTATCCTATTTCATTCTTGATTTTAATAATTTGAGTCTTCTTTCTTTTTCTCCTGGTCAGTCATACTAAAAATGTGTCCATTTTCTTGGTCATTTCAAAGAACCAACTGTTGGTTTCATTTATCTTCTCTATTGCTATTCTATTCTCTATTTATTTTTGCTCTAATATTAATTATTCTGTTTTCTGCACTTCTTTTTTATAATTTCTTAATGTAAAATGTGGGCTTATTCACTTGATCTTTCTTCATTTTTAATATAGATGTTTAACAGTTATAAATTTCCATCTAAGCAATGCATTAGCTACATTCCATAAGTTCTGGTGTGTTATGCTTTATATTACTTTATACTGTCTTTGATAGATGTTTTGAGGTCATAAATCTGTTGCTTCTGTAGTATTTTTGAAGAAGCAAAAATACCGATTTGTCTGTAAGCTAAAGCTCTAAGGTCTGGCTGTGGGGCTTCTGCAATGCATTGCACATATTGTACTGAGAGTTCGTGTCTTTGGTTTGAGCCTTTAGATTCTGGGATCTGGACAAATGGCCATGGTGAGGACTGGGAACCTAAGTGTGGCCACAATGCCTGGCCCCATCCTCCCTGACCTAACTGTGCCTACTGGCCATGCTGGAGGGGTCAGACCCTCCAGGAATTCATAGCCTGTCTCTTTCCCAGGCTCTGTATCTGGTACATAACAATTAAAATTAGCAACATCCTAAAAATAAGGGTTACTAACATTAACATTATAATTAGTGTATGTAATTACAACTACTATATAAAAGAGAAATCCTTTTGTATGCAAAGTGTGCAAGGAAAATTGGGTGTGTTTTTGGTAAGGAAGATTAAAAGAAAGGCATGAGAATGTGGTGTTTATTGAGAAAAAATAACTTTATCTAGTTTAGAAGTTATTTAAATGTTTCAAATTGAAGGGGAAATGATATAGATAAAACTGAATAAATATAGAAAGTTTGGGAAAAAACTTTTAAGAGGTTATAAAAGGCTTATGAAAATCTTTTGTATTCAAAAACTGACAGGGGTTGGGTTGATTTGTTTATAAGTTTTTATTAAAATTAGTTTTAGTATTAATAATACACTGATGCAATGGTAAAATTTGGTTTTCTCTTTTGAACGAGATTTTCATGTAGTAAAAGATTTTTACTCACCTTTTGAGTAAACTTTAAAGAGGGAGGGAAGGAGAGATTGACTTTATTAGGTCTTTTGATTATTTGGAAAACCGAATCTCCTGTCTCTCAAAGAGTAAAAGTTGTGGCTTCTTAAATGTTTTGAATTATCACTTTGACTAAATGAATGACTATTATTTTACAGCAACTTATGATCTCACTTTGGTCAAGTATTGTAAGTCTTCCTTATTTTAATATCAGATGTTTTAAACCTTTGATATTTGACAAACTTCAAAATCAAATTTCTAAATTCAGTCTTTTTGACTTCAAACTTACATTTTGAACATTAGAGCCCTGGAAATCCAAGAGAGACACATTAGACTTACTTGATATGTTAAAATTATACAGAAAATATTTTCAAATAAGTGGTGTTTAACTTTCTTTGAGTTATATTTGTATAAATGTGTTGTTAATGCATTCCAGAATTGTATGAGATTCCTAAATTTCTGATGTCTTAGTATATGTTATCAATTATAATTATGGTTGTTATGTTAAATTATTGTAGGCCACAGAAATAACCAAAGTTTATTGTCAATTATGCCTTTAACCATGACCATATTAAGTCTTGTCTACAGTTACTTAATTCTCATGTATTTTTCTGAAAACTCTTTTTAAGCAATTATAACCCTAAAGTGTTGAGTCTTCAAGGAAGTTCACAAAAAGGATGGAAAAGATAAGCACTCTTGAATACCAGTTTCTGGTAACTTTAAAATAATATTATTTGGACTGGGTAAGAAACTAACTGGTTTATAAAACTATTAACCCAAGCAGGACAAGAATTAATTGAATTCCAAGAAAATACTTTGCCAGATTTTCATGCTAAATCAGTCAGTACTGATATTGTTAAGATATGCAATTTGAATATACTTTATGGTCCAAATCAAATTACCTATGGTAACCCAAGTAATAGACAGAACTATGCATTTGCATTGGAGTAACAAAATTGGTACTTAAGACAATATAAATCCAATATTTAGCATGGGCTCATGGAGAACCTGGGTGGCCTCCTGGTTCTTCCTGAGTCCTTAAAGTTTTTATTATTAAAATCTCTGTACTCCATGACTTGTCATGGAAGAGCTAAAATGATCTAAATAGAAAATATATGTATATATTAGTGCGGTGACTTCTAAATTCCTAAAATGGTTTATAACCGATGTTTGGTTTGTCAAATCTGTAATCCTGAGAAGACAATAAAAAATTTAGGTAAATTTTGGTAACTGATATGCCATTTAAACATTTATAGAGGGATTCCATTTAAATACTATTTTCAGTGCATGTTTACTGGTTGTATAGAAACCTTTGCATGCAAGAAGGCTGATACTTCAATAGCGAAAAGCTACACACACTAGTAAATGTGTTTCCTTCGTGGGGCATTCCTGGATAAATATTTAATGATAGAAGTACTTGTTTCAATGGGTGAGTTGTAAAATGGTTAGGTAAGGTATTACAGATGCAATAATATCAGGCAAAGCTAACTGAATCAACTGGATTGCCTTGGTTAAAGGTATTACAGATTGATGACAATCAGGTCCGCTTCTAGTGGAGAACACAAGTTGACCCTTTATGAGGTAGTCACTGGAAGGCCTGTGCCCCTAATAATAAATCTCATATTTTTTGCTCCTAAACTCTGATTTGTCTAAATGTGGTTAAACTGTCATGCATTATGCCAAAGTATATTTTCACCAGGTGAAGGAAGCTTTCTATGGTCCACTGACAGAGAACAATCGAATCCTCATGATCTAGAACCCGGAGATTGGGTCTTCAAATAATGACATCAGAGAAAGACTGTACTTGCCATCCACACTGCAGCGAAAGCACTGGGATGTCAAACCTTGGGTCTGTAATCTTACAACTCAGAAAGTCCCCTCCAGGCTCTTGAACAGCACACCCATTGTTGATTTTATGGTAAAGATAACCAGAGAAGTTTCTCCCCCAAAGTAGACGCATTCTAGATGTGGGCAGCTTTCCCAAATTCATGGATCTAGACTCCTCTGCCATCAGGAAACGTACCCCTCTTTTTTTACCTTATGCCTCTGTGAACAATAGAACTTGGAAAGGGGTCTTGTGTTCATCCACAGGGTATACTTTTATTTGTGGTGGATTTCACAGCCAGCCTTATACATGGGCAAACTTATGCCTCGATGGATGGAAGATGAAGGGCTAATGCAGGCTAGGAATTTTAATGGTACTTTTTTTGCTCTAGTCAGACAGAATCAGAACATTGGCCCACTCCTCTTAATACATCAGATGTCAAAAGGAGCACTGCCAGGAGGCCTTCCTCTTTCTGGGTGGACATCATTTTTAAGTCTCCTTTATCATGATTTAAAGTAAATGAGGTAATAATTAGAAATTTATCCCTCATAATAGGTTCTGGCAGATTCTACTACAAAGGCCATGGTTATACAATAGGCTTGTTTAAATTCTCTTTTTCACTATAATTCTTATGTGTACTTGTTCTAAGAAAACTAAAATCATAGTATTTCAAAGGCTACAGATGATTCAACAAGTGCCAGCAGCTACATAGATCAATGACTTGGTTGAGGTCTGATTTTTTTTGGCCACTCTGTGATGCCATCCCAATTTGGCTTTTGGGTGCTCTTAAAATCCTTCACCGAGATGTATTCTCTTTCTTCTCAATGTTGACAAGGCTATTTGGGAATAAGTTTTCCCACAAACAAGGACATCTTGACACTTAGACTTTGATCATGGATGCTTTCAAGAAGAAAGGTTTTTGATCAAAGAGGGAAAATGAGAATGTGTGTGTGTGTCTGTGTGTGTGGAAAGTATGTGTATATATGTGTGTGTATATTTATATGTGTGTATATGTGTAGAAATATGCCTTTTATCTGAGGAATGGGAGCCCTCTTAAACTATTAGGCCTGAAGAGGCATTAACATGAGACAGCAGTCACGTCCTACTTCCCCCAACCCTTGAGCTATGTAATCGTCTCTTTAAACTGCTTGTATTGCCACATACAAATTTAAATTAACCTAACTATGCCACATGCCAGACACCATAAACCACATCCTATAGCTCAACAATGTATAGCCAATCACTAATCAATGTTATTTCTGTAAACCAATAAGAATTCCTGACAAAAACTGTATCAGCCCATCCGTTGTCCCCCTTTTTGTCTTTAAAAATCTGCTTGTAACAAAGACTGAATGAAGCACTCCCCAAGGCAACTTGGAAGTGTGTCCCAGGCAGCTGTCCTCAACCATGGCCCAAGTTAACTCTCTATATTAATTTTGCCTCAGCTTCTTCCTTCAGGTCAACAGCTAATGTACTGAATTTTTTATTTCTATCATTCTATTTTTCAATTTCAAAAGTTTTCTTTGGCTCTATTTTATAATTTCTATGTGTTTATTAATATTCTCTATTTGATGAGACATAATTCATGTACTTTTCTTTAGTTCTTCACACCTGGTTTACCTTAGTTCTTTGGCATATTTATAACAGCTGATTTAATGCCTTTCTCTACTAAATCCAATATTTCTTTCATCAGAGGCAGTTTCCATTAACTATGTTTTCCTGCTTTGGGCCAAATTTTCTTTTTATTTGGAAGTCTCTTAAGTTTTGTTGAAAACTAAACATTTTAAATAATATAATGTAGCAACTCTGGAAATCAGAACACTCCCTTCTTCACAGAGGCTGTTCTGTCTGTTTGCTATTTGTTTTGTGACTTCCTGGGCTAATTCTGTGGAGCCTGTGGTCTCTGTTGTTAAGTGGCCACTGGAGTCTCAGTTGGTTTGGAGGTCAGCTAATCACTGAACATAGATATCCTTAAATGTGTTGAGTCTTCCCACTGCTGCCGTGGGGCTCTGCTTGGTGGAGGTGATATTTCCTTTCCCGCCTGGCAGGCTGTTTACAACCCTGTCTTCTGCATCGCTTCCTGCCTGAGGCAATCGTGAGGTAAGAGACTTGGACCCCTGCAGCAACACTCGTAGGCCTGTACAACCCTGCACCTGTACAGGACTCTATTCTGGGGATTAGCTTGGAACTTTTCAAAGCCCCTTCTGGTCATCTCAGTCTTCAGACCTCAGATTGTCCTTTTTTTTCTTGTCAGCCTTTTTGTTTATTTGCCCCTAATGCTAGTGTTGCCTCAGGCATCTGTCTGTCACTGATTTTTTTTTTTTTTTTCCAATAAATGCTGCAGGGGAAAAGCTGTCCACACTGACTGAGCTCTGAGTCAGATCAAGTAAAGACAAGCCCTTGAGTGGAGGTTTCCAGGGAACTTCCAGACATGCCTGTGAAAGGAAAATAAAATCTTGGGACCCCAAACTCACTATGCCAAAGGGAACATTGAGCGTGGGGACTGAATCATGTAAAAAAGAAAACTGCTTTCCTTTTGTTCTCAAACAGATGGCTGCAACATCGAAGGCTGCATAGCTCCCCAGGTGGCCTCCCTCACAAATTGCTCACAAGGAAATTCCTTGTAGGCCCTCAAATCTTTGATAATACATGTTCCCCCTATAAATCAACTGTAAAACAGAGTTGTGTTGAATCTCACCCTGACAATGTAAATTAACAGCTTGTGTCACAGGTATGGGACAAAGACAAGACTAGAAATTATTCCTCTGCCCACCCTGAGGTAAATGCATATTTGACCTCTTCCTTACACTATACTTACTTCAACTTATGCAAAATGTAGACCTACGGACCATGAGATGAATGCATAGTTGACTTTTTCCTCACTCCTCTCTTTCCACTGTCAAATGTGGATTCAGCAGGCACTAATCGGAGCCTCACAAGAATGCAACTGCTTGCCTCACAGCCTAACTCCTGCTCTTTTCTTCTTACTTCCTTTCCCTCCTGACCACTCTTTCCCCCATAAGTACTGAAGTCCTCAAAACTCTCTTTGGAAGAAGCACAGGCCACAGATCCTACTGTAACTTGTTTTCCTTTTTCCCAGGCATTTCCCCAACTTTGGCAAAATAAACCTTCCAAACTACTGACATCTGCCTCAGACACTTTTTAGTTTACATATCCCATGTCCAATCGCAGAGTACCTGAGGACAGGAGTTGGGGAGCTCAGACCGATGCTACCCCCTCTAGTGGCTGGGAGGCTGCTAATTTCCACAGCAATCATAATTGTGTGGCTGCCAGTTTTTCAAGGCTACTGCAGAGCTGATGGAAGAGTGCTGCAGTAGGAAAAGTTAAAATGCCACAAAGCTGTTACGAAGATTCAGCATTTCTCTTGAATACAAGTTCTTTGGGTTGTTGCAAGAGTGGTTAATTTCTAGAGTCTTGAAAAGATTTATTCTTACAATTTTTCCAGTATTCATACCTCCTTCGTGGAAGAACGTATCACCATGCTGTTTCATCTGCAGGTAGACATTTTAAAACAAAGGGCACTTACCTAGTAAAAGGTGTGTAACTACTAAAATGTCTAGTAGTTAGGGACTACTAAATTGGTATAGAAGTAGCAAATATAGAAAGCCTGAAGGGGAATGAAAAAGGCAGAAACTATTAGCTTAAAAGAGAACCTCCCACCGCAAGGCTGAGATACAGATCCCTCGGGGAGGGTGTGGCTTCTCCAGGCAGTGAGGACACTTGCTGGGGGTGCAGACCAGGGGGAGTCAGAAGCAAGCACAGCCATGCCTCTGCCCAGCCACCCCCTGGAATCCACACTGAAAGCACGTCAGATGTGAACCCCTTCCTCTTGCTATGGTGCCTGCAGTCCCTCTAGCACCATATTGACAAATCCTCACATCACCAGCTGGCAAAACAGACATTTACACTGTCCCGCTCCAGCACCACAAAACAAAGCCAAGAAAAGGGAACGTGGAGCATAAAGGCAATATACTGATAATGGGCACTGCACCTCTTGATAATATACTGATAACGGGCATGCATCTCTTGATAATATACTGATAACGGGAACTGCACCTCTTGATAATATACTGATAACGGGCACTGCACCTCTTGATAATATACTGATAACAGGCACTGCATCTCTTGATAATACACTGATAACGGGCATGCACCTCTTGGTAATATACTGATAACGGGCATGCACTTCTTGATAATATACTGATAACGGGCATGCACCTCTTGATAATATACTGATAATGGGCACTGCACCTCTTGATAATATACTGACAATAGGCACTGCATCTCTTGATAATATACTGATAACGGGCATGCACCTCTTGATAATATACTGATAACAGGCACTGCACCTCTTGGTAATATACTGATAATGGGCACTGCATCTCTTGATAATATACTGATAACGGGCACTGCATCTCTTGGTAATATACTGATAATGGGCACTGCATCTCTTGATAATATACTGATAACGGGCACTGCATCTCTTGGTAATATACTGATAATGGGCACTGCATCTCTTGATAACGGAAATGCAATCCTCTGTAGTGCATCCAGCTCCAGCCCCTCTGCCACCCATGCAGAAGCCAGCAATCTATAGGCATCCCCAAAATGGAAGCTTCTTTATTCAAATGACATCTAGTCTTATCAAGACCCAAGTCCATTTGATCCAGGAAGCCTTTACCCTGTTGGTAGACTTTCACATTTTCTTATGCTCATCTGGTAGGTTCTTTGAATGTGTGAATTTGTATTTATATTAGTATTCTATATTTTAAACCTGAATAGCTGGCAGCCTAAAGTTGGTGAGCTTTCAATTCAATAACAGAATTGGCCACTTAGTGAAGCATATTTTATAGTCTTGGAGATTGATTCAGACTGATTATATTTGGGCGGTATGACTAAGTCCTTGAGCTGCTATCTGCAGTTCCAAAATGTAACCAAGTTGCCAGCTGCTCTTCCTTATAGGAAAGAGCTACAGGGCAGAGTCAGGAGCCACATGGCAGCTGCAGGCAGCAATGTCCCATCCCGTATGCTCACCACAACTGGCTCCCAGGGCGTCTCGCAGGAAACCTCCTGGTAGAATTTTTTAATAACTGTTTATTTGAGAAGTGATCTTCCAAAACGGCTCCCTAACTGCATGTTTATTTATAAAACAAAGAACTGACTTGGGGAAAACATGACAACTAAAAACAGTTTGCCTTAGGATACTGTAAAGAACAATCATTTGAATTATTTTTCCTGCAGGACTTTTGGATGCTTCAGAGAGCAGACAGTTGCCTCAGAAGTAATGTGCGGTGAATATCCTTGTCATCCTGGTGGTTTCATTGTGGATTCCCTTTATTCTCCACCTAGGAATATGATGAAAGTCACCCTAAAGTGACATTGGAATTTAAAGATGAAAAGTATTATAAAGTGCAATTTTCTGGAATGTGAAATGCCAGCAACAGAGAGAAGAAGGAGCAGAAATAAAGCCACTTCAGAGCACAGACACTAATCCAGATCAGTGGGAGCGACGTTGCCACATACGCGTTTTAATCAGCCAGGAACCTCTGCTTTTGAGGAGCAAATGGTCAGTCTTGCTGGGGCTGTAGATGGGGCATAAGAAGGGAGAATCAAGATTCGAAATGATGCAACGTGGCGTTTCTCCAATTGCCAAGATTATTCTGTAACCAGAGTCTGAGGTATTCCAGGGAAATGTACCTCTTTGAGGACTTGCCAGGAGATTATTTTCACCCTTAAGGTAGAATCACAGACAGAAACTTTTGTTCCATAATGTCAGTAGCTGAGGCAGCTGTGACCCCCACTGCTCTGAGGCATGGTCTCCCACAGAGGGCCCCTGAGTCCCTCTGCCTTTCCCATTTCCAGCAGTGGATGTTGGTCGTGTGGCTGCCTCACAGCTCACAGGTCAGCAGGCCATGTCCCTCCAGAACAGTTTGCAGGTTTCCAGATGGTGTGAGCCACTGGGAACATTGGACGCCTGGCAGATAAATTCCAAAAAGAAGAGGCACGGACAATGAAAATTTTCTAAGATTTAAAACCATTGGTCTCAGTTGACGTTATCCCCTCTTAAAGAGAGGATATAGATAACGCTGCACTTTTGTTTCCTTATCTGCTCAAAAGGGGGTGGATTAGGGATAGGCCAAGGGTCCATGACTGCCCATGACCAAAGCCAGCTTGCTTTTCCCTTTACAAATTGTGGCCTAGGACAGTTTTGTACAAACAACAAGGCCAGTTTGAGGCATGGAGGGTAACACAGGCCTGATCACTGTGAGTATCTTACTTCATGGACAGCTGGGTTTTGAATAGTCCCATCTTCCTTACCTTTATAGCAGGCAGGCTCCATGCCCAGCTTTTATAGCTCCCTCCTGGGAAACACCCCCTACCTATCACTCCATTGGTACAGCTGGACTTGTGGACGAGAAACGACCCCTTGGAAAGTGCAGAGTTCTGCACGCTCAGTCTGCATTTCATCACCCATGCTTGCTTTATGCTCCTCACTTCCACGTTCAAATGGCAGTGCCATGCCTGCAAATCCCATCATGTTCCATTTGAGTCTTTTCTCCCCATGGACATTAAACTCTCTATGGAAAATATGTTCTGCAAAAACTGTATCTCCTCACTTTTAAAATTAGCTGAGAAGTAGAAATAATAGCTTTCCATTTTTATTCTTCAAAGAGATATAGCACTTGGCCAATTCAAGGGTAGAAACTCTCTCTTAATTGCTTTTTTGGGCCTATAGTAACTTCAAATTGAGACTATCCTCAAAGACATGTGGGCTTAGGAACCAAAAATAATTCTGTTTTCAGCAATCACCACTTCTGAGCAAACTCGGATCTTTATACAGGTCTAATGGCAAAGGACTATAGAGTCCATGGGGAATCACATCTTTTAAATGTCTGAAAGAGTATTAATGCCTAAATTACTAATAATTATAGTCAGCTTCCTTTGAAGCAAAGACATTGAATGCAGAGCAGAGAAAACATAAGGGTAAACTGTCTTTGCACTTGGCTCCTTATCAAGACATTGAATGCAGAGCAGAGAAAACATACTGCAAGGCTGAGCCATCTCTGCAGTTGGCTCCTCATCTGGTTTAAGAAAAGTGTCTCAAGGCCAACCTAATCTTTGGGTTGAAAAGAGGCATTTTAGGAAAAGATAGCAATTTGGGTTGCCTGTGGGACGCTGGCTCCTTCATGGATCTAGTGTCAAGCTGCACACACCCTTGTGAGTTATATTCACATCACCATGTGACACCCACAGAGACACTTCCCTCACACAGACTGATAAAAACTCCATGTTGGGCCAATTTTTAATCTGCACCCTATAAATTCAAATTCCATGTGTAGTTTGGCTTAATACAACCAGCCCACCCCGTGGCTCTCTTTGGCCAGTTAACTCCACTGGCTTCCAGGGAATTCCCGCAAATCTTCCCAAGGCAAGGTCTTCTATCCCAGGCCCCACCAGCATCTGCCTCCACCCATCTGAAGCCATTCCTTCTCCTTTCGGGTCCTCCTGCTAGTAGTTAGCATTAGGGAGGTCCTGCTCAGCACTACAGTCGTGGGGTTCTTTCTTTGAGGCTTATGTCATTCTAGCCTCATTACAGGAAAAACAATTGTTTTTCCTGTAATGAGGATATAGTTATCCAGCTTTCAAGAGCTGTGGTCGGGGTGAGTGAGAGGTAGTAGTGGGGAAACAGCACCTGCCTGTCTGCTTGGCTTCCGCAGGGCAGTCCTACAGCTTAAAATCACTTTCATGTGTCATTTGTTAATCTTCAGGACTGACATTTGATTTGAAAAATGTACTTCCTTCCAATTAATCTTATATCTCCTTAGAGATTTTTTTTTGCAAATATATACCATAATTTTGTCCTCTCTAAGCTTACTTTAAAAGTAAATTAAAAAGACAATCAACTAACAGGTACTTATTAAAAACTTATTTTATGGGAAGTATCGCTATGCTGGGGCTAAGAGATACATATAGCAAATCTGTTTCTGGAAGAATGTGTAAGAGAGTGAGCAAAGAGTAACCAGGAATCAAATCAGCAAGTAATAAGTTTACAGCAATGTGGAGGTTCACAGAAGGCCCTGGCAAGTTGGGGTGGGCTGTGAGCCCCATGGCAGCCCCTGCCCAGAGCCACAGCTTCAGGCCCTGGGTCACCTTATGCTGCTGGTGCAGAGTCCCCGAGCCCGATCACACCAGCACACTGTGCCTGCCAACTGTCCCACACTGAGGGACTTACTCCCTCCCCTTCTCTGAGCGTATTTTATAAATACCTTTGTTTTATAACTTATTGCTCCAACATAATGTAAACTTTAAATTGCTGGCGTCATTCATTTTTTTACTCCCAAGTCACAGCATCTGCCAAACACAGAATAGATCTTCAATAAATGGTGGATTGAGTTGGCACTATTTACGAACTATATTGACTGGAAATGGTTTCACAAAGGTGGTAAGATTCCAACTGAGCATTGAGGATTAGGGGTAAAATTTGGCCAGTTGAAAGCTGTAGCAAGGATGTTCCAGTGCATGGGACTGTGAGAGCAAAGGACGGGAAAATACAGGAGAGGATCTAATAAAAGGCAACTGTGAGAAGGGGGCCAGATGTAAGGAGCCCTGGAAATGAGCAGATGTGCCCCCACTCTCGCTGGTAGCTACTGGGGGCGTCTGGGTCTTCTGCATGGGACTGTGGCACACAGATGAGGGAAAGCAATTCTCACACCAGCCCAGTGCAACAATGATGACTTTTCCTAGATTTACCCAAGCCAGGAGGCAAGGGCCTGGGATGGGAGATACAGAGACCAGTATTATGAGAGACTAATCAAATATGAGAAGGGTTGGCCTGGTAGGTTAGAAAAAAATGATTTAATATAGCCGCCTTTAACTGATGTTTGAATTTATCTCCCCATGACTAATTTAGTTAAGAAATTACACAAAATCTCTGTTGGTTCTTGGAAACATGAGAATCCTTGACTAAAGGAGCTATGAGCTTCCCTTGTCTGCCCCAGTTCCCTGGGCAACACAGCAGCAACACCCAGCCAAGCTTGTGCCCAGCATAGTCAGAATTAGACACAGTCCGTGGGTGAGCACAAGTGGTAGCCTTGGAAAGAGGCCAGGGTCAGCATCAGAGGGGCAGCGTGACCATCAGTCTTGGTGCCCACGGGCAGCTGCAAGCAGGCGAGACCCAAGTCCAGGCACCAGGAACACAAAGCAAGATGCACAGTCGGGACGCATTGTGGCAGGTGACACAAATGTTGGCTTCACTGACAGTCACTGGAAGGTCGGTGCTAGTGTCCTGGGCAGTGGCGTCATGAAGACAGGGCCATCTCTCCTTCCTGCTCAGCTGCTCCCTCTCCCGGATCCCTGCTCAGGGAACACGGCTGTCATCAGAGCCAGGTTCACACGCTGGTCTCTCAGCAACTCCGGCAGAAAGGAGGGATTTCCACTTCCCTATAATCCTGTCCAAACCCAGAAATTATGTTTTCTTGGCTCCACTAAGGCCACAAGCCCAACCCTGAACTAACTGTGGTAGCCAGAGGGGATGCAGAGCCCAGAGGGCCAGGGCCATGTCGTGGCCACTCCTGGGAATATGGAGAATGGGTGATTCCCCCAGGAAAATCCCAGTGCTGTCATCCTAGGGAGAATGACTGGATGCTGGACAGACAAAAAAACTAAAGAGAGAGAGAGAGATGCTCACTGCAGGAGAAATGGGCCTTGCAGTGAATACAGGTCCCACTGGGTGCTGGTTCACGACCCAGGCTGGGGCCTCCACTCAAAGTTTGTAAAGGGCTTTGGGGAGTTCAAAGAAAAGGAAGATAGTAGTTATTCTTAAATGTTTCCCTGCAGACTTGGAAGCAGAGGAATAAATGAAAGATGGCCCTCCACAATGCTTGCACCCCCCTCCAAACCCCTGGTTTTCTAGTCAGATTTAAACCAAGCTGATTATACTTACTCTGGGCCAAATTAATTTATCATTTCTTCTGGGATTAACCTCTGGAAATATGCCATAGAAGAAATGGACTGTTAAAGTTTCTCTGGATGAAAACACACAGCCAGGATTTAGCTTTTACCATCAGCAATGCTTTGCTAGCAAATCATAACGTATCATATACATGCCATTGTATGGGACTGTGTGCCAACATCATTTACACTCAGGATTATACGCAAATCCATTACTCAATGACCTTCTAATAACTTTTAATACTGGTTTATACAGTAGTTGAATTTGTTAAAGTTTTGTTTGTATAAGAGATATCAATGATGGCTATATTTTCATAAATCTGAAAAAAATAAGTAAACTAGCCTGGAAAGATTTATTCTTAGTGAATCCAGAGTCACTGAGTTCCCATGATACTATTCAACTCTTGGAGCAGAGGCCATATTTTTCCTTCATTTTCTTTGTTAATTTATAGTAGCCAAATATTAAACTAAGAACATATACAGAAGCAAAAACAACACACCTCTCAAATCAGTGGACTCAGACTATTGCTGTCATGAGTGGAGGCATGTGGTCTCCTTCAGGACTGTGAAATATAGTGTGACATTGGGTTCTGGGCACCATAATTTAAGAGGCCCACTGAGAGGTCTAGAATGGCCAATGGGAAAGGGATATAGTTCATGAAACAGGCAAAGGAACTTGTGAACACAAAGGAAAAATGACATTTGAAATTCCATGGTGGGGAGGAGGAAATATATCTGTTCTAGAAGACCCCCAAGGAACGGTGACAACCAAGGAAAAGAAAACTCAGGAGGAGATTTTGGCTCATTCAGAACTGTTCCACGCTGCTCTGGCTGGCCTTTGGTTGAAAGCATGAGGGATTTCTTAGCCCTGAATGTGCTCAAAAGGAAGGTGGATGATCACAAAATAATCTTGTTATTAAAAAGAATCCTACTGCCAGGCACGGTGGCTCATGCCTATAATCTCAGCACTTTGGGAGGCCGAGGTGGGCAGATCACGAGGTCAGGAGATCAGACCATCCTGGTTAACATTGTGAAATCCCGTCTCTTCTAAAAAATACAAAAAAAATTAGCCAGGCATGGTAGCGGGTGCTTGTAGTCCCAGGTACTCAGGAGGCTGAGGCAGGAGAATTGCTTGAACCCAGGAGGCAGAGGTTGCAGTGAGCTGAGATCGCGCCATTGCACTCCAGCCTGGTCAACAGAGCGAAACTCCATCTCAAAAAAAAAAAAAAAAAGAAAGAAAGAAAGAAAGAAAAGAATCTTACTATGCAAAACTAAATTCTTCACCTGTGCCTGGGACTCTGTCCTTCTAAAGGATTTTGATCAGCCAATCAGTTTCAACCCACTTCCTGCCATCCTCGTTGCCACCACTCTCATTCAAACCACCCTCATTTCCCTCCTGGACTATGTAAAGGAAAATAAGCTAATCAGCTTCAACATCTATTTCTCCATCAACCAATCAGCTTCAGTATCTATTTCTCCATCAACTCCTCCCATCATGATGTAGGTTTCCCATTCTTAAAAACAAGCATAAACCAAAAACTGGCACTTCCCATATCTCCTTCAGCTGCCAACCTTTCTCTTGTCACTTACAGCCACACTTCTTGCATGCGTTGTCTAGATGCAGTCTGCATCATTTCACCCTGAACACACATCGCAAACCACTCAGCCTGTGAACCACTCCTCTGAGTGTAACCGTGCCAAGGTCATTCATGATTTTCATGTCAATGAATCCAGTGGACACGTGTCAGTCCTCAAGTTGAATGATCTCTCATGGTGACTCTTGAAACATTCATATCCCTGATGCTCCCATGACTACGTTTTCCTGGTGTTCTTACCAACTCCCCGACCACCACTGCACAGTCTCATTTGTTATCTCTTCCTCTTCTATCCACTTCTTAAAGCAGAAGCCCAAGAATGTGAATTTGAAAAAAGATCCCAAGTGGTCTGATGCCATGATTCAGGGGCCACACAGGAAAGAACTCTGCCATACATGGAACCATTCAGGGGCCAAATGTGGAGAATGCAGCTGTACACAGTGGTGTTCGGGGCCACACTGGAGGATGCTGCTGTACACAGTGGTGTTGAGGGCCACACTGGAGGATGCTGTCATACATGGTGGTGTTCGGGGCCACACTGGAGGATGCTTCTGTACACAGTGGTGTTGAGGGCCACACTGGAGGATGCTGTCATACATGGTGGTGTTTGGGGCCACACTGAAGGATGCTGTCATACATGTTTGTGTTCAGGGGCCACACTGGAGGATGCTGTCATACATGGTGGTGTTCAGGGCCACACTGAAGGATGCTGTCATACATGGTGGTGTTGAGGGCTACACTGGAGGATGCTGTCATACATGTTTGTGTTCAGGGGCCACACTGGAGGATGCTGCTGTACATGGCGGTGCTCCCCTGCACTCCTTCCTGACCCTAACCCTCTCTACCAAACATTCCCCTGGTTTCAAGGACATATAAGGTGAGGATTTCCAAAGGACTCTCCGTTGGCCCCTGAGCTGTAAATAGAACTGCTTTCTCAACATCTTCACTTGGTCCTGAGTAGACACATCCAAACTTCTCATCTTCATCTCCCAGCCTCCTCTTCTTCCAGATTCTCTGTCTTAGGGCCACCTCCTGGGCACATATCAGGTGAAACGGATCCTGGAGTGGAACAGAAAATAACTGGCAAAATCTACCCACCATTCATCTAGTTGCTCATGCCAGAAACCTGGAAAACAGCTTTCACAGATCCTCTCCCTACCAACCAATAGGCAGCGACTCACCAGATTCTCTTGGCTCTGTCTCCTAAATGCTACACTGATCTACCCACTTCCTGCCATGCTCATTGCCAGCACCCTCATTCAAACCACCCATTTCCCTCCTGGACTATGTAAAGGAAAATAAAATCTCAGGACCCTCAAACTCCTTATGCCACAGGGAAAGTTAAGCCTGGAAGTTGAGTCGGCCACACAGCCATCCTCTCCCCAGATGAATAGCTGTTCCTTCAAAACCTGTGTCAAAACATTATGCATTAGCCAGACCCCCACAGAAAGGCAAAAGGCCTCAGGCATCTCGGGATGACTGCCCCTACAAAATTCCTTTAAGTAAATTCTTTGCCAGCCTGTAAACTTTAAAAATGTATATCCTCTCATAAAACATGAACCTGTCAACTGTAGCTCTATGTCTGCCATCTAAATGTAGCTCACACAGCTAAAGCCTGTTCACCTCCACAGTGGTAATGTAGATTGCTAGTTTATCTCCACACGTGCAGAACAAAGCACGAGGAGATCGGTCCTTCCTCCACCCACACAGGTGCATCTGCACAATCGATTCTTCCTTTACTCTGTTTTCTTCAAATGTTCAGCGTATGTAAAATGCAGATTTACTGGGCACTAAGTAAAGTTTCATAAGAATCTAACTATTTGCCTCACTGCCTTCCCCCCAATTTTTTAAGGGAAATATACCAATATTAAACATCCTGAAAACATCTGAAAAAATAGTCATAGATGCATCTGTGACTCACGTTTTTTCCTGGGCATGCTCTCAAGCTGGCACAATAAATCTTGACTGAGACACCTGCCTCAGCCACTCATTTTGGTTAACAACTACTACCTCCTCCTGCCTGGTACCCCTTCTTCAGGGGCCCTGGTTGCCCTCTGAAGAGAATCCACATTCTGCATCTTGTTCTCCAAGGCTGTCCCCTCTCTCTCTCTCCTTTGCACCATGCTGCCCTCTCCCTCTCTTGCCTTTGCACCACGCTGTCCCCTACCTCTCTGTCTCTCCTTTGCACCATGCTGTCCCCTCTCTTCTCTCCTTTGCACCATGCTGTCCCCTCTCTCTTCTCTCCTTTGCACCATGCTGTCCCCTCTCTCCCTCCTTTGCATCATGCTGTCCCCCCCTCCTTTGCACCACGCTGTCCCCTACCTCTCCTTTGCACCATGTTGTCCCCTCCTTCTCTCTCCTTTACACCATGCTGTCCCCTACCTCTCCTTTGCACCATGTTGTCCCCTCCTTCTCTCTCCTTTACACCATGCTGTCCCCTCTCTCTCTCTCCTTTGCACCATGTTCCAGCCACCAGGGCCAGGTTTGGGGCATCAGTGCACACATTCTTCTTCTCCTACAGGCTTCAGCACGTCATATAATTTTTCGTTCTCAAACAATCTTTGTCTAAGTCCCTATCACCTGCTTGGGTCTCAGCTTGAAGGTTGATTCCTCTAGAAAGCCTTTCCCAAACTCCTGAAAAACGCAGCAGCCTCTGTGGTGGCCCGACCACACGATTTCCTATTTACCTTCACTGGTAAACCGTAAGCTCTCTGAGGGCATAGCTATGTGTGTGTTCCCACCACAGAAAGTTGTAGTTTGGATCAAGCTTCAGAGGCTCTTCAGGACCCAGAGAGAGAAAAATGTACGTGTTTGCTGTTGTCTCATCTGGCCTTGGGCAGGTGCGCGTCTGCCTTTGTTCCCGTTGTCTCTCTGAGTTGGGCCCCAGGAGAGTCCGAGGGACGCCCTGCGGGCTGTGGTGCATCACCTGCTGTGTGGGCTGCCTCCTTCCCACTGGGCTCCTTTCCTTCTGTTGGAGATATTTCTACCATCGCCTTTGTCCTGGTTCCATCCATGGCAGCCCCCTTCTCTGCCATGGTCAATCTTGAATCTGGGCCTGGACAATCTGGGTGATGGGATGGAGGTCTTTGGTGCCTTGTATCAGATCCTGTGATCCTTCCTCCTTTGCTTTCCTTGGAACCTGCATCTTCCCTAATAAAGCCTACATTTGACAGAGCTTTGTGAAATGGTCATAGGAGTTTGGAAATCCAGGATATGCATGGCCTACCCATTGTCTCTGAAGCCCCAGAGTTGAACATGTTTCCATTGCTCCCCGTGTACTCATCTTCCAGACAAACAGACAATTACAACTACATCTAAGCAGCCAGGCTTGAGACCCTTTAGACCCAAGACGCAAGGGACATTGAAAGACTCGAGAATATACATCTTTTATGACTCAATTATTCTAGGTTTCTCTGTTAATTCACTCCATATCAGGATCTCTATAAACCTCAAAGAAAAACACTAATAAAGAAAAAAGCCTTGGAAATGCACCCAAAGTGTGGGTAACTTGAGGTCCTCTGCCAGGAGGCATTAAAGTGAGAAAATCTGATCCTAAACGAACAGGAGGGGCCAGCCAGTGCCAGGCTCCACAGGGACACTTGACCTTGTATCATGTTTGTGTAGAGCTGAATGTGAACACTGCCCTCTGCGCATGGCAGAGGCCTCAGAAGGACTGGCCCGTCAGGCCATGCTGAGCAACAGCTCCTGGCCTTCATGGGACGCATGTGGCCCATCTGGCCTGGCTTCTACTCGGCGCACTCTCTCGTGCTTCCTGTCCCCGAAGCGGGGCCACAGCTGCTCCACCAGCGAGTGTGAACCCAGGGCCCACATTAAGGCTGGTGTTTCTCTCATGGACGGCGGAGGGTTGCCCCCAGGCCTCAGTGTCTAGGGGCTTCCAAGGGAGAAATTTGTTGCTCTATGAGCACAATTTGTTGCTGTAAGGATGGCTGCTCAGAGAAAGGCCACTGATAATCTCACTGAAATGGACCTGGAGAAATGCTTTTTAATGATCATCTTTAAAACGTAGATTTGTATGAACTAATACAGTTCAATGGAGAAAACACAGGCCTGGTTGCTGGAGACCTGGATGGAGTTTCGGCTCTGACCCCACCTGTGTAACTTGAAAAAGTCTCTTGACCCGTGAGATGCGGGCTCACTAAGTCACACCAAGTATCTTCCAACTCTAAAGACTTGACAATCTTTCCCAGCTCACGATGCCGGAATTCTATGACTGTTCTTTCTAAAATGCTATCAAACGTGCTTCTTAGCATCTACTCTAATTGGTTACCTCTAAGCACTCATTAAAAGCTGAATCCAAACCCTGACCTCATGGAAGTTCTGATTACAGATTACTTTTTTCAGTTTTGCTGTCACTGCAAAACAAGCATTTAGGGCCATGAAATAAACCCTCAAATAATCACAGCTCCATGCAGTCTCCCCAGAATTGTTCCTGGGGATGTGTTAGCAGGAGAAACGATGGAGGGAGACGAGCTGGGAGCCTCCGCCCAAGGTGAGGAGCGACTGGGATTCTTTTCTCTCTGCGGCGTGCGGCGGCCACCATTTTCAGTCTACGTGTTGCTTCATCTTCTGACATATCCCCACGTTTCTTTGCAGGACTCAATGATTGTCATTCATCTCAGACGTCAAATTTCTAAATAAAAGTAGTTAACGCTAGTAAAATGGACACTGATTTGAGCATGAAAATGTTGTAGGATGTAGTCAGGACCTGGGGGGATATCATGTTCTTTACGCACCTCCTTAGACTCCACCTCCCTGTCTGTTTCCCCACACCTCCACCAACTCAGCAGGCGTGGGCCCAGGCCGTCTCCTCAAGTTCAGGGCACCCTGGTCCCAGGCCGTCTCCTCATGGATAGGGCACCCTGGTCCCAGGCCGTCTCCTCATGGATAGGGCACCCTGGTCCCAGGCCGTCTCCTCATGGATAGGGCATCCTGGTCCCACGCCGCCTCCTCAAGTTCAGGGCATCCTGGTCCCAGGCCATCTCCTCATGAATAGGGCACCCTGGTCCCAGGTCGTCTCCTCAGGCATGGGGTGTCCTGGGCTCCAGGCCATCCCACCAGGAGCACAGTGACTGTAGGGTCCCTTGTGTCTTCCCTGAGCACTGCCTCTTAGGGCCCCTTGTTCCGGTGGCTGTGCCTGTGTCCTGTGGTCACTCATGGGAAGATCATAAACTGGAAATTGTGGACTTCAGGATCCGACAAGCTGAGTCTCAGTCCTGGCTTTGGTCCTACCTGGAGGTGCAGTCTTTGGGTTACCTCGCCTCCAGCCTTAGTTTCTTTGCTCACACAAATATTTTTTAGGGGCTTTTTGCAGCTTGCTGGCGATAACATAAGTAAGTGCCTGAATGAAGTGCCCTTGCTGTCTGTTCCTCAGGAGAGTCAACCATTCACTCGCGTCCTCAGTACGAGGCCCCTTGTTTCTCTCTTGATGGACAGAATCAGCGCTGAGTCGTTGGCTGGATCCAATACCTGGTACCTACCAGAGACCTCCCCTCTCCCTCTCTTCTCACGCCCAGCGGGGCCCAGGTTTGGAGGGTTTACCTCCCCGTGGCCGTGAGTCATCCCTCCGTCTCCGGCAGTGCGGCTGTGGTTTGGAGGCAGACCCTTCTCTCCCTTGGCAGGGGTCTGGGCCTTCTGACTGGCCTCTATCCCTCCTTCTCCACCTGCACCCAACTGCTGGGTTTTTTAAAATAAAAGGGATTGGATCAGGGCCCTCCTTGACTCCACACCCTTTGGGGCCCCCAGCCCTGTGGGTAAGACCCACTCTCTGTGCTCTGTTTCTGAGGCCCTGCACATGTGGCCAGGCTCACCGGGAAGTCCTTGCAGGGTACACAGCACACACCGGCTGTTGACTCAGACTGGACTTGGCCAGGGACGTCCACTTTGCTAAGTCCATCTGCTCATTTTTGCCCCCACTAGAAGCGCCATTATGATACATTTCCTTACAATAGAAGCTTTTAAAGCTCAATTCATAGGACCTTGGTCTGAGGCAAGCAGAATGCCAGGGCCAGCAGCCTCAGTGGCAGCTATGACCCCCGACCTGTGGGGTTGCCATCTCTCAAAAGTCTCATGCTAGTTCCTAAATGTGCGTGTGCCCAAGTTTACTAAACAATTACAGTACTGACAGCACAAACACTGGAGAAATATAAATGGAAAAATAAAACAATTTTTAATAACTAATTTCTTTATTAAACAAAACTGAATGCTTTGGAAAGAATAAAAGAAAATTGCTAAAAAATTCTTGTTGAATAGAAATGGGAACACTTCTGAGAAAGATTTTAAAATATTATAAAGCTAACAAAAAATGTTTGTAGATGGCTTTACCTCAATGTCCTTAAGTTCTATTTTATTTTTACATAATGAGTAGTATAAATAAAGCTTTGTGGATGTGATTTATTCCAGAAAAGTGGTGTAGAATTTCAGTCAAAAAAATATTTAAGGAAAAGCTATGGCTCAACATTAAAATATGGGCAAGAGAATGTAGCTTTGTGTCTTGAGTTAAAATAAAATACCTAAGGTGGACCTTTAACATTTGTATGGTTTTCGGGGCTACCTGACTTTCTGATCCAGACCGAGTGGGCAAGGGCTCCTGAGTAAGTGGCGCTCGCTCCATCCCTGTGTCAGAACTCGCAGACGCTCGACCCACATCCAATCTGTCCTCACAGCCCCCGAGGACCTCATAGAAGATGGTCATGATATTCGCCACGTGAGTGAAGAACAACCAAGCTCCTTACACCAGTAAACCCAATGAGGCCCGGCCTTGGGAGGGACTGGGCTCCTTCTCTCCTGCTCGGGGCTCATGTTTGGAAAGGAGAAAACATTGAGGAAGCCACACACAGGGCACCACGTTCAGGGAGCGCTTACCAAGGCGGGTCAG